>NC_141552.1:48645833-48954722 GCF_021556685.1 Rattus norvegicus
TAGAGAATTTTCTGGATAGTTTCGAGCATAGGAGATGCAGCACATTGGATAATTCAGAGTATACAAGAACAGTTTCTATATTATGAGATTGTGGGTATGAAACTGTTAGTACATATACTAGTTGGTTGACAAAGCAGATATGATGTCTTTCTGTAGAAACCTTTTGGGTTCTATGTTTTGACCTTTGGGGGGTTGGACAATGTGAAATGGTGAATGACAGTTTATAGTTTTATAATTTTATAATACGACTTTTTTTTCTTGGAATATCTAGTATCTGGGATAAAAATTTTTCTTAATCGAAGTTAGTCTAACTAGCCCATGTTTCCTTTATGTTATATTATGATAGTCATCAATGATTGCCAACCTGTACTCTTTGCTGTTAGATAATGTATCATATCATATCATATCATACCATACCATATCTCAAGGATCTTCTCCATTGAGGATCTGTTCTGTTTTGAGATTTAACTAACTAACTAAGTAGGATCTGATATAAGATTACCTCTTTTCATGCTAACAAAAGCACGTCTTTTTTTACCCTTGGGATTACACAAATAATTATATTTCTGTAAAAGAAAAAGGAATTTAGACTTTGAAGTTCATTTAAAAAAACACATTTGTTTGTTGTGTATCAGTTGGGGGCATGCTGCATGTGTGGAGCATAGAGAACAAGTTTGGGAATCATTCTCTCTCACTATATGTTTTTCAGGGATTGAGTTCAGGTCATCAAGCTTGGTGGCAAAGTGCCTTTACCCACTGTGCCATCTCACCCACAGTAGAGATGGAAACTTCAAATGCTAATATGTATGTCACAAGTCTATTTAAGTGGTTACTAGAACTTTTTTTTCCCTTTTGTCGTTTTGCTTTTTGGTTTTTCAAGTTTAAGACAGAGTTTCTTGGTGTTTAACACTTGCTGTCCTGGAACTCACTTTGTAGCCCAGTCTGGCTTCCTGGCTTCAAACTCAGAGATCCGCCTGCTTCCGCCTACTGGTTGCTGGGATTAAAGGCATGTGCCGCTGCCACATGGCTAGAGTTTTTCTTATAAACTAGAACAGAGAGAAGGGACTAGGAATGAAAGCTCTGTCCTGCAAGCCTGTTTTACACATAAGAAGAGCAAGGTTTGTATAGCAGTGTTCTTCATAAATTATACCCTGTGGGTTTTTATAGGAGTGCTGGTACTGATCCCTTGCTCACAAGCTACTGAAGGGAACAACAGTGACTTGAGAACTGCTGAGAAATCGTGAACTTTACTAATTTGGAGAGTGGAATAGGAACGTGCTGCTCATTTTTTATTTTATTATTATTTTTTTTCGTTTTTCTTTTTCTTTTTTTTTTTTTTTTTTTTTCGGAGCTGGGAACCGAACTCAGGGCCTTGCGCTTGCTAGGCAAGTGCTCTACCACTTAGCTAAATCCCCAACCCCCGTGCTGCTCATTTTTAAGTGTTATTAGTTGACCTACTTGTATTTGGTCCCTATTTTTCAAATTTGGATATGAATGCCTTCAGGGTACGAGGTGATACAATTTTTCAGCACTTGAAGCCAAGCATAAAATTGACCATTTTCCTTATTTAGGGTGTAGTGACTTAAATGATTTAGCTAGAAGTAACTTTTAAAAATTGTTACATTTGCTAGGTGTAGTGGTGCATACATACCTTTAATCCTAGAGCTGGGAAGACAGAGGGAGGCAGATCTCTGAGTTTTAGGCCAGCCAAGGCTGCTTAGTGAGACCTTGGTCAAAAACAAAACAAAAAAAATATATTTAAATAAATCACCATATTTGAAGCAGAGTGCAATATTGTCTTGAAAAGTAAGGTCTTTCTTCAACAAAATGATGTCTGAATGCCTAGAATGGAAAGTGTTATTTATGGGCATCATAGTGGAGACATTTCAGAGAAGTGATGTTTTTGTTGCTAATGCTTGCTGACTGGCTTGTTGTGACAGCTCTGACTGTCAGATAGCCTAGACTTTGAGGCCGAAATGAGTGATAATTCTGTTCCAGCCTCCCATGTGCTACAATTCCAGGCATATACCACCAGGCCTAGCTGTCTCAATCGTGTGTGTGTGTGTGTGTGTGTGTGTGTGTGTGTGTGTGTGTGTGTGTGTACACATACATGTTTGTTATGTTTGTTGTGTTCTTTTGCTTATTGGAGGTCAGAGGACAACTTGGAGGAGTCAGTTCTCTCCACCAGGTAAATTCTAGGGACCAAATGCAGACCATCAGATTTGGTTGCGAGTGCCTTTACCCCTGAGCCATCCTATCAGGCCCAGCATACTCCTTTAATTAACAGTTTATACTGAATTTTGAGGGTCGAGGATACAGCATAGTGTTAGAAGCCTTTCCTGTTACTGTGAAGCAGGTTCAGTTACCAGTGCTGGGGGGAAGTGTCATGGAGCTGGAGAGATAGATGTCTTAGTGCTTGCTGCTCTTGGCAGAGAACCAGGATTAGATTCCTCGCACTCAGCTATAACTCCAATTCTAACATCATTTTTGTATACACATTCTTTGGTTTAGCTGGCTAGATCCTTGGGTTTTCTTTTTTTTTTTTTTTTTTTTTTTTGGTTCTTTTTTTCGGAGCTGGGGACCGAACCCAGGGCCTTGCGCTTCCTAGGTAGGATTTTCATTTTTATGTGTTATATTCTCCATAAATATATACCATTGACTGCTACTTTTAGGGTCAAGGTTCACTAATTGGGTGTCCATTGTTAGTCTCTGTACAGTACAAAGAAACTTCCCTCTGGTGCTCCTAAACAGAACACTGTATTTCTAAGAAGTGTCCTGTTTGACAAGTTGTTTTAGAAACCTAATATTTCTTTGTTATTTAAATTTCAATTAGTATGTGATATATATGTAATTTTGCTTTTCAGATTTTTTTCTGTTAAATATTTCTTTTATTATCCATGTTGTATTCTATGATACTATTATATTCACTGAGAATGTTGGGAGTTGTTCCCAACTAGTCTTAATCTGTGTTAAGAGCATTATGTTGCTATTTATTCTTTTTTTTTTTTTTTTTCTTTTTTTCTTTTTTTCGGAGCTGAGGACTGAACCTAGGGCCTTGCGCTTGCTAGGCAAGTGCTCTACCACTGAGCTAAATCCCCAACCCCGTTGCTATTTATTCTTACCATTGTGCTATGTGGTATAGACATTTGTTGTTGAATATAAGGTGTGAGATTTCTGACTTAAAGTTAACCTTATAGGACCTCTCCCCACCCCCCACCTCCAGCTAAATAGAAATGGTGGTGGTTCTATCAAGTAATGTTTGTGTGGTAGTACAGGTTAGTGACATACTGAGATGCATCACAACCCTGAAGCTTGTTTTTCCCTCCTAAGAAAGTTATCTTTCAGTATGTCGCTGGTGCCCGAGGGTAGAGGTGAAACTTGAAGCCTTCTTCTGTGAGATATAACTAATTCGAGATGACTTTGTAGGTTTTTTGTCTTTTTGAGACAGGGTCTCTCTGTGTAATCCTTGAACTCTGAGATCCTCCTGCCTCTGCCTCCTTATGCTAGAATTAAAGTCATGCACCACCACACCTAGCAGCTTTGCAGATTTTTATCTAAAAATATACAAGCCAGATATTATAGCTCATACTTGCATTCCTAGTACTCCAGAGATGGAGGACTCCATCAGTGAGTTTGAGGCCAGTGTTAAGTCTTGTCTGAAAAGTGGGGGGGACATGGGGTTGGGGATTTAGCTCAGTGGTAGAGCACTTGCCTAGCATGCGCAAGGCCCTGGGTTCGGTCCCCAGCTCCGAAAAAAAAAGAAAAAAAAAAGTGGGGGGAACATCATATTAGAAAAATAGAAACCGGGGTTGGGGATTTAGCTCAGTGGTATAGCGCTTGCTAGAGCGCAAGGCCCTGGGTTCAGTCCCCAGCTCCGAAAAAAAAAAGAAAAAAAGAAAAAAAAGAAAAAAGAAAAATAGAAACCTATATTTAAAGTATTATATTTTAGGCCAGTAACTTTGAAACTGTGGAACATAAATTCTATATGAGATATGATTATAGTCTGAAATCACTTGTCTTCTCCCCAAGTGCTTAAATTATAAACAGGATCTGTTGTCATACCTGGTGACCAGGGAACCTTATGAAATAAGGTTTTATCTATCCTCTGTCTTCTGAATCAGAATCTCTGAGATCTATGTATTTTTTAAGTTCATCAGGTGATTCTGATTTTTTTTTTTCTTTTTTTCGGAGCTGGGGATCGAACCCAGGGCCTTGTGCTTGCTAGGCAAGCACTCTACCACTGAGCTAAATCCCCAACCCCTGATATTTTTTTAAAAAAGCTTTAAGAACCACTGCTCCTGGCTGCACCCCTCTCCCCCCAAAATAGGTTATCTGTTAGCTCTGTATAAACCCTAGATTGTGTGTGTGTGTGTGTGTGTGTGTGTGTGTGTGTGTGTGCGTGTGTGTGTTTCGTTCCTTTTTTTGTAATTATTAGTGATAAGCTTACCACAATTTCAGCTTTTTTTAGTGTTCTAACTGACAGAAGGACTGTTCAGAGATAATGCGTCTGAACTGCTGCTTAGGGATAAAGGAGGCTCTGGTCACTCTTGGGAAAATCAGGGAAGGGGAGGTATCAGGTTGCTTTACCCTAGAGTTGTAGAGAAGTTGCTTGGGACCCAGCCTTCCATTAATACTAATGAGCTCTAAAACCAGATCACAATTGTACATTTGAGGCTTTTGGGTTTTGTGGTACTGGGGAATGAACCAGGGGACTAGCACATGCTTTATTTACAGTCTAGGTGTCTGTTAAGCACTTGATTCAGTCTCCAGAACCACTACCAATATGAGGTTGAGGGTAGAACATTATGGGGCTGAAGAGAAGGCTCAGCAGTTGAAAGCTCTTGTGGAAAATGGGATTTCTGTTTCCAGTATTCACAGAGCAGCTTACAAATGCAGGTAAATGCAGTTCTAAGAGATCTGATGCCTTCTTCTGGCCTCCCTGGCCTCTAGGCACACGAGGTGCACATACATATGTGCAGGCAAAATGTTCATACATACCAGATAAGTCTTGTGTGAAAGACATTATATAGCTTTAGTCATTCTCTTATTGAAGTTCTTTTTTTTTTTTTTTGGTTTTGTTTTTGAGACCAGGTCACACCATGTCGCCCTGGCTGTCCTGTAACTTACTGTAGATTAGACTCACAGAGATCTATTACTTCTGCCTCCAAGTGCTGGGAGGCATGGGCCACTATGCTTGGCTCTTGAAATTCTTTTTTTGTCCACACAAGTTGCCTTCTCTGCCAAAGTGGTAGGAAGTACCTTAACCCATCTTATGTTTTTGGTTGTGAGCTTAACCTTTAATGATTGCTGAGCCATCTCTCCAGCCACGTTACCTCTCTTCACAGCACTCATCCTATTATTTAGCTGCTTTTTTTTTTCTTTGCCTGTCTTGCTGTCAGGTGAGGAGACTAAGAACTAAGTCCTATGTAGAAAGCTTGTATGAACAGTGTTACCAGTTGGATGATGCCACTACTGCTTGTGCTCTCTCTGTTTCACTTGGAACCTTTGTCCACTTCTTTCAACTTGCTAAGGAGCTACTAATCTTTTTTTTTTTAAGCATCTGGTATCTTTTTGATTAAAAGGTGTTGGGGTGGGGTGGATGTGTGAGTGTGTGGGGTGTGTGGATGTGCTTATGAGTGTAAATACATTCGGAGGTCAGAACTATTGGACCTGGAGCTAGAGTTTCAGGCGGTTGTACATACTGCTTTGAGTGCTAAGAACTAAACTTGGGTCCTCTGAAAAAGCAGTATATGCTCTTAACCATTGAACTATCTCTCATAACACCTCTTGCAGTTTCTTTAGACAGAGTCTCACATAGTCTAGGCTGACATCAAAATCACTGTGTGACCAGATTGGCTCCCTCCAAAGCCAGAATTTGTAATTCTTGAACTCAAACTTTACATTCCCCTGCCTCCTGGGATTAAAGGCTTGTGACACCTGGCTAGTCTTCTTTTTTTTTTTTTTTCCCCTTTTCTTTTTTCTTTAACATATGTTTGTCTGTCTGGCCTGATATCACACGCTTGTAATCCTGACCCAGGTAGCCTTTTTAAAAAACATATTCATGTATGGAATCATAAGCTTATGTGATGGCACCCACTTGTAATCCTAACACTCTTTGGAGGCTGAGGAAGATTCACAAGCAGTCTGGCCATAATAAAATATGTCTTAAAAAAGGAAGGGAAGGAAGGAAGAAAAGAAAAATTGCCAGGTATGGAGGCAGAGAGCAGCCTGGTATACAGATGGGAGTTCCAGGACGACACAGAGAAACCTGGTCTGGCACAGATTTATGCACAGACATACACACATACAGTTAAGGTCTTTTGTAGAGAAACACCTGGAAGCTGGAGTTGGTAGTGCACATTTTTAATTTCAGCACTCAGGAGGCAGAGGCAGGTGGATCTGTGTGAGTTTGAGGCCAGCCTGATGTACAGGATGAGATTTAGGACAGCCAAAGATAAACAGAGAAGCATTGTCTTAAAAAACAAAACAAAAGATCTGGAAACTAAACTGAGTTACACAAGCTTGTGAGGAGGCAAGAGGCAGGAAAGATTGTAAAAGTCTCAAGACTAGCCTGATTTACATAGTTGCAATCAAAGAGTCTGCCTTAAATGTTGATATCTATGGTTCATACTGACTTTTGTCAGGTGACCTTCATGTTAGACTTTCATAATTGTTGCTTTAAATTTTTTTTTTTAAAAGCCAGTAAAATCATGGAGCTACCATTCTCTCCTTTTCTTTCCTTTTTTTGAAGAAGGTTCTCTTGTAGCCTCAGGCTGGCCTTGAGCTCCAATCTTTGTGCCTGTCTTCTGAGTGCTGAGGTTGTAGGCACTTAGCATGATTTATGTGGTGCTGGGATTCAAACCCAGTGTTTAATATATATCAGATCCAAGTACTCTACTAATTGAACTACTTGAAGGCTCCTTCATCATTTTGAGATAGGGTCTTACTGGGCAGCTCCAGTTGGCTTGGGATATGCTATATAGACCAGCTGGCTTCAAACTCATTCACATAACTCTGGAATTAAAGGTGTATGCCATCTAACCCAGGGCTACTTTTGTTGTTGTTGTTGTTGTTGTTGTTGTTGTTGTTGTTGTTGTTGTTGTTCTGCATAGTATATATAGTATGCCTGGTTTGCTACTGTAGGTTTATAATCTGAGCTACTTGAGAGGCTAAGGCAGAAGGAGCTTAAGTCAGTCAACAGGAGTCAATTTTATAAACAAAACCACAACTTTTTGTTTATCGGTCTACCTGGTTTTGGTGACAAGTAATTGCTAAGTACCCTACCTTGTTTCCTAGAGCTGTGAAGATTGTCTTGTTAACCATTCTGTCCATGCTACGCAGGTACTTTGTCAGAGGGCACGCTATATTCCCAGTTCTATTCATTTGTTCATGTAGGATTTTTTTTTAGTCTTCACAGTGTAAATTTATACTGAAAATTAATTTCTTTTTTTTTTTTTTTTTTTTTGGTTCTTTTTTTCGGAGCTGGGGACCGAACCCAGGGCCTTGCGCTTCCTAGGTAAGCGCTCTACCACTGAGCTAAATCCCCAGCCCCTGAAAATTAATTTCTTATATAAACTATCAAGCAGATATTATAATATATGCTTACATATAGGACTTTTGAGCTAGAGTTTCGTATAGTTCAGGTTGGTTTCCAGCTTTGTAGCCTGTGATAGTCTAGGACTCTAGTGTTTGCAACACCACACAGGCCTTATTTGCTGTTTTGAGTCAAGGTCTCACTACATAATAACTACATATCCCTGGCTGGTCTGGAACACACTGTGTAGATCAGGATGACCTCAAAATTTTCAGCAATAATCTTTTCTCTGCCTTTCATGTACAACTGTAGGCATCTACCATAAAACCCATATTTTTGTTTTTTCTCAGCATCTCTATGTGTATTGATCCAATGCCTGTCTCTGGAGCACTGGGATTGAAGGAATATGCCACCATATCCAGCCAAACCCAGTTTTATCTTACTGTCAGTAACAGATTGTTGAAAATAAAACTTTCTCCCAATGACTAAGTGGTACAATGATGAATTTGAAGTGTTTATTTGATAGTTTCCTCTAGGAATAATTTAATATACTTAACTATATTATTTTATATAGTTAAAATGTATATAATACAAAAATAATGTGTGGGCATGAGATTGCAGATTTGATGGTGCTAGCTTGATGTGTTTAGGAAATCTAAGACGAAGGGCCAGATAGTGAGTCTTTGTCTCTAAAAATGGGAGGGAGGAAGGAAAATGACATTACAATGAGGAAAATAAATTCATATTGTTAGGTTTTCACTTAACATATAATCAGTGTTTTGTGTTCTATCTTCCCTTGTACAAAAGCCATTTATATTTCATTTGACAGTGACACTAATATGTGGGTATCTGCTGTTTACCTAATATTGGTTTGTATCCATTGCTTTAGAGAATACAGAAGCAAAATGTAATTCCTGTCTTTAAAAACTAGTTTGTTGAAGGGAGATGCAGACATAGCGTATCATGTTACAGTTAAAGCAAAAACAAAGTTAGTCTGCTCTGGACAAGGTTGAAAAGATTTGGATGTAGGAGATGTTTTGAGCTAGGAGAGAGCAAGGCATCTGATGTAAAGATGCCTAGCAGGGAATACTCAAAGATGAGGTTAGATGAATAGCAGGGATGGGAACAAACTGTACAGAGCTGGGAGCTCAACCAGAGAGTCTGAACTTGATTCAGTAAGCATCAACCATTATGAATGTTTTTTTATTACATGTGTATTTGATAGATACAATCTTACTGTATAACCCAATCTGGCTTCAAATTCAAGATCCTGTCTCAGCCCCTTGAGTATCTGAAGATACCACCATACTCTCAGCTTTGTCTTTTAAAACATGAGAGCCCCTGTGTTGTCCAGGCCACCTCCAAACTCCTAAACTCTAGGTGCTGACAGACTAAGGATTGTGCTCAACTCTCTTCCTTCCTTCATCATGATTTTTTTTTTTTTTTTTTGGGATGTAAAAGCAAAGGCGAGGTTTATTACGGAGATCTATTACGGGGATCTCCGGGCCAACACGTATCCCATGCAGGAGACAGAGGTGTCGACCCATCATGAATATGTTTAGGACTCATGAGCCACCTTTTAGGAAGATGCAGTGTATTTCTAACACAATCTACAAGCTAGAAAAACCAAACACAAAAGTTATTGTTTTATGTGTCGCATTCTTATACATATATGAACCTATGTGTGCAGGTGCTTGTAGAAGTCAGGGGTCAATGTTGAATGATTTTTTCAGTTTGTCATTTATTTTTCGAGCCAGGATCTCACTGAACTTTAAGCTCACCAGTTTAAGTATGTTCACCGGCCTGCTGGACTTAGAGATAATAGGTCCACACTTCCACCCAGCTTTTTTAGATAGGTTCTGTGAATTAGACTTGTGCTCTCACACTTGTGTGACCAACATTTTACTTACTAAGCTATTTCCCAAACCTGTTTTATTATTTTGTTTTTGTGGTACTAGAGACCAAGCCCAGGGCATAAAACATACTAGGATCCCAACTACACCTCCCAGTTTGATTTCTTACAAAAACAAAACTTTTTTTCTGATATATGTATGTACCTGAGTATATGTGTATATGAATACCACATGTGTGTAGCAGTCATGTTCCTTTAAAGAACTCTTAATCCCCCATTTCAGTATTTGATCAGTCACTAACTCTTATAGAAATTTGGAAAATTATCCAAAAAAGTCATTTTCATGGGGGACTTTAAGATTTTTTATTAGAATTTTAGGCAGTTAAGGCATGCACAAGCTGAGGGTGGTAGTACCCATATTTAACCTAGTGTTTGAGAGGCAAAGGCAGGATCTACAAAGCAAGTTTCAGGACAGCCAGAGTTATATAGAGAAAACTTGTCTCAATACAAACAAAAAAGGGATGCCAAATGTTCACCAAATTACTAAAATGCTTTGTCATCTTGGATGGTGGCCTTTAAGGTCCCAGAAACCTGCTATCATACAGTAGTTCTCTTATTAATCTTTACAGAAATCTGTGGAGTAGATACCATTATTTATTTTTTGGAAAATTATCCAAAAAAGGATATGGAAACTGAGGCAAAGAAGATAGTATCTTATACTCTAGGCCTTGCTTAAAGTTTTTTGTGTATGTATGTGTGAGTGCACATTTACAGTGGCATGGACATGTTAGCAGATAACTTGCAGGAACTGGTTATCTCTACTTAGGGAGTCTAGTGTTCAATTCAGGTTGTCATGTCTGCTGGCCAGAGCAAAGCTATCTCACTAGCTGTGTTGGTTTGTATTTTCTCAGCCCAGGCAGGATTAGACAGTCTGGCCTTCTTGAAGTAGGTGTGTCACTGTGGGCATGGGTTTAAGACCCTTACCCTAGCTACCTGGAAGTCAGTCTTCCACTACCAGCCTTCAGATGAAGAGGTAGAATTCTCAGCTCCTCCTGCACCACGCCTGCCTGGATGCTGTCATGTCCCTGCCTTGATGATAATGGACTGAATCTTGAACTTATAAGCTAGCCCCAATTAAATGATGTCCTTATAAGAGTTGTGTGTTTCACACACATTAAAATAATAATAAAAAAACAACACAATATTTGTCCTCTATTAGTGATTAATTAATCTGATCTCTTTGCTCTTTTGTTTTTTGAGACAGTGTTTCTCTGTGTATCCCTGGCTGTCCTGGAGTTCTCTCTGCAGATCAGGCTGGCCTCTAATTCAGAAATTTACCTGCCTTTGCCTCCCAAATGCTGGGATTAAAGGCATGTACCCTAGCACATGCCTTTTACTCTATATCAGAAGTTCATGACCACCTATTAATGGAACCTTTATCAAAGATACTTGGGCAATTTGCATCAGTTTTGAAAATGTACAACCCTCAGCTAATGGTGGCATTTCACTAGAGCATGCTTTTCTTTATTCATTTATTCTTTATCAGTTACTAGTTTCACTGCAGTATGACAAACTGTTGGACATCTATAGTCAGTGCTGCCACTATTAATAAGGTTCCAAATATTTTTTTCTATAGCTCCCATTTGTTTGAGGGTTTTGTTTGATTTCATGTACAGGATGGGACCCAGAGCCTCAGGCATGCTAAGCAAGCCTTCTGCCACTGAGCTATGCCCTTTGCTTTTACAATCATTGGGGGTGAGGGGGTTGTTGTTTTGGTTGGTTGGGGTTTTTTTCAGGGATGGGGATGTCTGGTAGAACCTATGGTGTCTTTGAACTCCTGGTCCTTTGCCTGTACCTCTGGAAGGAGTATTGACTTGAGCAAACTGTTGGAGGTTTTCCCAGTAATATATTTGTATTCTTTACCCAGCCTTTTTTTTTTTTTTTTTTTTTTTGGCCGTTACAGTTCTACTTTACATAAAAATGTTAGTGTTCCTTTGTTTTTATTTAACAAGATTAATATATTGTTAAAGGTGTTACAAATACTTTTTATTTTTTGGACAAGATCTATAGTCCAAGCTTCCTTCAAACTCCCTGTGTAGATGAAGGTGACCTGGTGTTTCAGATTGTCCTGCCTCCATCTTTGGAGTGCTAGGATTGAAGGTACTTGACTTCATTCCCAGTTTATATAGTGCTGAGAATTGAACATACGGCTTTGTGCATGCTAGGCAACTATACTCTACCAACTGAGCTATATATCCCTGATAGTCTTTCATTATTTTGTTTAAGGTGATAATCTCTATTTTCTATATCCTTGAACCCCTATTTCCCTTTAGTTTTTTTAGTGTTTCTCTATAACAGAGCCTTGGCTCTCTTGGGCTTTGTAGACCAAGCTGGCCTGGAACTCATATCAAACTGCCTGCCCCTACCTCCCTGGTGCTGGAATTAAAGATGTGTACCACCAACATGACCTTGTTTTCTAAGTATGTATTATATAGCCTTTGTCCTCCTCCGATTTAAAAGCTGTTCATCTGTGTCATTTTTTTTTCTTTTCTGATGCTAGAGTTGGAATTTGGTGCTTTGAGTATGTGTAGTATATACTGTTTTATCTTATAGATTTGGCTCTTACTTAGCTCAGGGTGCCCTTGAATTCTCTGTAGCTCAGGAAGTACACCCTCAGATTCCTAATATTCTGCCTTAAGGCTAAAGTAAAGATTTCTGAGATTTTACTGCATTTGTCACCAACTCCTAGTGCTGAGTTGACTTTGAAATAGGTATTTCAGTTTTTTTAGTTCATACTATTGTTTGTTTCTTTTTCTTTTCCTGGGACAGGGTATGTCGTGTATGTGCGTGCGGGGGGGTTATGTGTGTATAGATCTGGATGTCATGGACCAGACTGGGCAGAGCTCAAACTCACCTGCTTCTACCTCCTGAGTGCTGGGATTAAAAGGTGTACACCACCACCAGCTGGCTGTTTCTTGAGACAGGGTCTTATTGTCTGGGCTGGCCTTGAATCAACATTGGCAAGAGTCATCATACCCAGCTTGAGGTCTCCTCCTCTTCCTCCTCCTCCTCCTGATAAGTTTGTTGTAAATGATTTAAATTTCTGCATACCTTTTCTCTAACATCTGTTTATCAAAAATACATACATACGATTTTAAATTTATATTTTAGTTTGTTACATAAAGAATTTGGGGATATGTATATAGAAAATACAAACAGCAAATGTATTAATATGTTTAAAAGTAAAAAAAATACAAATTAGAAAGTAGGGTTTTATTACTGTGAGTAGATACAACTCATTATCTAGGAGAATATTTAATTGGGACTGACTGACAGGTTCAGAGGTTTAGTACATTGTCATGGTGGGGAGCATAGTAGCATGCAGGCAAACATGGTGGTGGAGGAGTAGCTGAGAGTTACACATCTGGATTGGCAGGCAGAAAGAAGATACTGGGCCTGACTTGAACTTCTGAACTCTCAAAGCCCTGTGACATATTTTGTCCAACAAGGCCACAACTACTCCTATAATGCCATTCCCTATGAGTCTTTGGGAGCCATTTTCGTTCAAACACCACATATTAACAAATTGATCAAGATGTAACCAATTTAAAAAAAAAAAACAAAAACAAACAAAAAAAAAAAACAAAACGGGTTGGGGATTTAGCTCAGTAGCAAGCGCAAGGCCCTGGATTATTTGGTCCCCAGCTCCGAAAAAAAAGAAAAGAAAAAAAAAGTATTAAAAAAAAACATAACAAGGTTTATTATGTAGCTTATAAAATAAAAGAAGAGGTTAAAAAAAAGAGTGTACTTGCCTTGGCTGGTTGGTTAAGAGCACTTACAGTGGACCTGGGTTTGATTTCTAGCACTTGCAAGGTGGCTCACAGTTGTAATTGTAGTTCCAGGAGATCACTCTCTGTCTTCTGTCAGCACATGGTGCACAGACATGCACCCAGGCAAAATACCCATATATAGAAAATAAAAATACTTTAAGGCAAAAGAAAAAAAATAAGCTTTTTTGAATAGGAGTTTTTCTATATAAGCATTCTACTCATTGCAAATAAAATTTCATCCATGTTTCCTTTGGTATAAGCCAAGGACATGGTGCCAAAATCCTCAATGAAAGCAGTTTTGTGAGGGATAGGACTATGTGGCCTATGTATGTCCAGCTTTTATTAGATGGTCTGGCTTAAGTCTGGGATAAAGCCTGGGGTAGAATATTAAATTCCACAGGAAGATCAAGTCAGATAAGGACAGAAAAGTCCCTTTTGGATTTACCCATTAACAGTCATTGTTTGCCTCAGAGCCATTCAGTAGAATTCTAAGCAATAAAAACCAAATTGCTGAACTAAGAGGTGGAAGAGAAGGATTAGAAACAGCAGATGTGGGGTTGGGGATTTAGCTCAGTGGTAGAGCGCTTACCTAGGAAGCGCAAGGCCCTGGGTTCGGTCCCCAGCTCCGAAAAAAAAAAGAACCAAAAAAAAAAAAAAAAAAAAAAGAAACAGCAGATGTGGAGTCAGGCATAAAAAATAACCTGACAAAGACTATACAGTGAAATGAGGTTGAAGATGAGATATTTGGACAGCATAGAGATTTCTTTATTTCTTCTTTTTTTTTTTTTCTTTTTGCCAAGAGAAAGATAAAGGCGATTGATCTAGTAGACTGCCTGAGGGATCTATAGTTAGGTTATGACATAAGAGCATGATATTTCAGGTGTCTTCTGTTAGAGTTATGTCCTTGCATCCACTCTCTCAAAGGTCAGAAAAATAATTGAACCAGTTTTCCTTCTAACCCTTCACCCCCAAGTGTCTAAAATCTCACTTGCTCAGTCCAAATGAAGTTCCTCCTTCCTCTTCTGTCTAGAAGTTGATGAAATGATGGTTTATTTGCTAATTTTTTTTTCCTTAAAAATTGTTTGAGCTGGATGTGGTGGCACATGTCTTTAATCCTAGTGCTCTGGATGCAGAGACAGACAAATCTCTGCTACAGAGTTCCAGGACACCTAGGGCTATTACATAGAGAAACCCTGTCTCAAAACTTGTTTTATTTTCAAACAGGTCCTATGCAGCTCGGTATGATGATATGAAACTGTAAACTTGAGACCTTTCTATGTGAGGATGACCTTAATTTTTTTTAAGCTATATTATACTGGGATTATGCTGTATACCATGATACTTTTCATGGCTACTGGGGATCAAACCCATGGTTTTGTTTGCCTCGGCAAGAACTTTACTGGCCAAGCCATATCAGTAACCCCTCTTTTTATTTCATTTTTCCACCATGATGATAGAAGATATAAGAATCTGGTCTGAGAATACCATTGTGATAGGGATTATTACGGAATCGTAGAGCGGCAGAGAGCCTCTCATAGGTACAAGGCCCTGGATTCTATTCCAAGCACTGCCACAAAAGAAAAACAAAACCCTAATTGCCGAAGAAACAATGTTATCATTTTATAGTGATACTGCAACCCCCAGAGTAGAACTGTTTAACCAAATAATTTTTCCCTTATGTTGAAGGCAACAGTCTGCCTTTCTTTCTTTACCCAGTGCCTTTGAATTGAGAAAGTAATGTGTGTGTGTGTGTGTGTGTGTGTGTGTGTGTGTGTGTGTGTGTGTGTGTGTATGTATGAAAGTAGCCTTTAGGGGGGTGTGTGTGTGTGTGTGTGTGTGTGTGTGTGTGTGTGTGTGTGTATGAAAGTAGCCTTTAGGCTCTGAAACAGATTGCTCTCAGAGACGTAGGGAAAAGACCCATGACAAGGAGCAGCTACAGAAAGAAAGAAGATAAATGTCCTAGGCCCCCTTTTTACTAGTATCATTCCACAAAAGAGGTTTAGTAACACCAATGAAAGGTGTGGTGGGCATAAACAAGGAAGATGGGAGAGAAGAGAGATTTAAGCAATCAAGATGAAAGCAGGAGTCAAGAAAGGGAGGAGATGGATTAGAACTGTTAAAAGGAACAGGGCAGCTAGGAGAGTATTCCCTCCAGGGAGTAAAGGAAAGAAGCCAGGGACTGTTGGGCTAGCTATTGATTCAGAGGAGGGATTCACTTCTGGAGAAAGCTAGAGGAAGGGATATGCTGCTCAAAGAGATGCACTGAGATTTCTAAGCACAGGTAGGTTGCTTTTTCCTTTTATGTGATATTTCTCTAGAAGCTGTTGCTTTAAGACTTCGGTAGATGCCAATGCTCATGGACTGTAAATCATGTGTTCTTTTCATTGAGTACTGTCGGCTCAACTCCTTGGCACACAATTGTTTTTAATTTGTGTTCGTTTATATGTTATTTTTTTCTACGTGGTATAATTCTGTTACTTTTATATAGGATTTTTATGTAGTATTTAATGGGTTTTTCTTTTTTTTTTTTTTTCTTTTTTTCAGAGCTGGGGACCAAACCCAGGGCCTTGTGCTTGCTAGGCAAGCACTCTACCACTGAGATAAATCCCCAACCCCTTTAATGTTTTAAGTTTTCAGATTTACAGTAGGGACTTTTTTTTTCTAGGTTCAAATTATGTGCTACAAAACCCTAAAAAAAGATGTTACAGAAAAAAGTTTTTCCTTGACTGTTGATTTGATTTGTTTATAAAGAAACAGGGTATCATATAGCCCAGGCAAGCCTCAGCTCACAGTAAAGAAGGCTTACCATTAGTTCTGATCTTCTCTCTTCACCTACTGTGTGTGCTACTATGCGGACTCCTCCTTCCTTTTTTTATGGGTTATTTATTTAAATAGTCCAGATAATGTAGTGATTCTCTGGCAGGGCTACCATTAAAGAATTAGTATCTTTTTTTTTTTTTTTTTTTTAGGAGCTGGGTACCGAATCCAGGGCCTTGCGCTTGCTAGCAAGCTCTCTACCACTGAGCTACATCCCCAACCCCATTAGTATCTTTTCTAATGGTGTCTGTAACATAAAAAGGGCCTTTTCTCTGTTCCCTAACTTCAACTATTTGTATTATCTCTCTTGTTTGCTGTGATACTAACTTTGGAGGTTGTATGATCTGGAAAACTCTTTAAAAATAGTCATAGCTGGTGAGGACATGGTGACACACTCACCTTTAATCCTAGCACTCAGGAAAGGAGGCAGAGGCTGGTGGTTCTCTATGAGCTCCAGAGCTACACGGTGACAATTCCAGTCCCCTGGAAACCAAGGCAGAATTAGGCTGGCCTGACTACCAGGTAACACCTGTCTGGAATAAAGAAGGAAAGAAGAGTGGAAGCTTAGTGTTAAGTGGCAGGTCCTGATTGTTGGGTGGGGTGAGCCCAAAGTTCTGCGTTTCAAACAAATGTCAGAATTGTCCCAGTGTTGTTGGACCTCAGACTTTACTTTGAGCAACACAGTTGCCTAGTCATGGGTTCTAGTGTTGGTGTTGAACTTTCTTTTTTTTTTTTTTTTTAAAGATTTATTTATTCATTTATTATATATAAGTACACTGTAGCTGTCTTCAGACACACCAGATCTCGTTACAGATGGTTGTGAGCCACCATGTGGTTGCTGGGAATTGAACTCATGACCTTTGGAAGAGCAGCCGGGTGCTCTTAACCGCTGAGCCATCTCTCCAGCCCCCGGTGTTGAACTTTCATAATCAGAAATACTAGATCTTATAAAACTGTGGCATACTAATGCTTGGAAATTTTAAATTTACATGTACATTATAAAGTTCCTTGACCCCCTACCTTTTACAGTAACATTTTGTTATATTTGTCTCCATTCTGGTAAAATATTGTATTTATTTAACCTGGTGGTGATGGCACCTTTGGGGAAGCAGAGGCAGGTGACTCTGAGTTCCAGGCTAGCCTGGTCTGCAGAGCTAACTCCAGGACAGCCTAGGCTGTCTCAAGAAAACAAAAACAAGGGGGCTGGAGAAATGGCTCAGAAGTTAAGAGCACCGACTGTTCTTCCAAGGTCCTAAGTTTCAATTCCCAGCAACCACATGGTAGGTCACAACCATCTGTAATGGGATCTGATGCCCTCTTCTGGTGTGTCTGAAGACAGCTACCATGTACTCATGTACATAAATCAATCTTTAAAACAAACAAAATAACCCTATTGTATTTGTTTTGCTCTTAGATATTTAGAGCAGAGGGTAATAAAAGCAGATAACAGCAATGCAAACCAAACTGGCAATCTAGGAAATTTTCCATCATCCTTGTCTTTATTCCACATATGGTGGACTTTGTTGAATTGGTCCAAAAATAAAAGTTGCTATATTGAAGGTATGGGTCAGTGGTAGAAGTCTTGCCTAGAGTGTGGGTAGGGTGCTCTAGGTTCAATCCTCAGCACCACTGATGAAATAACTAAGGGGGGGGGGAAGCACACATGTATGCACACTCTTCAAGCCTGGCCTCACAGTTTTTGCTTTTATTTTAAATTTAAGTGTGTGTGTGTGTGTGTGTGTGTGTGTGTGTGTGTGTGTGTGTTTGAGGCAGTATGTTGCATGACTTTACCTCAAGTGACTTGAACAGATGTTCAATTTGAATTCTGTGAACAAACCAATTTGTGAGTTTATTGGGTTTACTTATAGGAGCATGGATTACTCAGCTGTGTGACCAAAAGGCCCACCATAGAACAGGAGTTCCCTGCCCAATTTTTGAAAGCAACTCTGTTGAAAAGTGTGTGTGTGTGTGTGTGTGTGTGTCTGTGTGTCTGTGTGTCTGTGTCTGTGTCTGTGTCTGTGTGTCTGTGTCCTCTGCTTCCCAATAATTGTGTGCTTTAAGAGGGAATTTGTGAATCTTTTAACTTTCTAAGGTTCTTCAGCTATTAAATTTCATGAACTTCCTGAGGCTTATATTTTCCTTAGCTTCCTTTGTCTTCTGAGATTCCATATCTGTCCTGGATAGAACGTTTCAATTGAAAAAAAAAAAAAGATATATGACTGTTTTTTAAAATAGCTCAGGTTAGCCTTATACCCAAGGTTGCTATATACCCAAGGCTGACTTCAAATTTCTCCTACTCTCTTTCCTCTTTCTCTTGAATGGTAGGATTATAGTGTATATCACCATACCCAACTATTTGAGGCATTGTTCAGCACAAAGTCATGTGCTTTATCTTATTAGCATCCATATAACAACAAAGTTGTGGCCTCAGGAAACTTTACTGTCTTAAGAATGAGCTAGATCTGAAGAAAATGGGGAGGACACAAGGAACAGGACAAGGAGGGAGAATAAGACATGGAGAGGAACAGTGTTTGGATAAAAATACAGTTTCTTGTAATAATTGGTTTAATTGTTTTTGTTGTTGGACATATTGTTTTGTCTCAAGACAGGGTCTCATTATATAACCTTGGCTGACCTGGAACTTAATGACTGTGTAGAGCAGCCTGATCTCAAATTTACAGATACAGCTGCCTCCCAAGTCGAGGATTTAAAAGTTGTGGACTAATACATCTTTCAGTTTGGGTGAGAAGGAGGGGGGCAGTACTGGGTTGAATGTAGGGCCTCATTAGTACTGGACAGGTGCCTTGAGTGTGAGCTGTATTCTCAGTCTTCTTTTCTTATTTTGATGCAGGGTTTCATAACATTCCAATAGTAATTTTATATGCATTTGCTTTTGACATGGTCATGCTACTTTTCTCCAAGCCTACCTTTATTTTACCTTGAACTCTCATCCCGAATCAGGCCATGGCTATTTATTTCTCTGTAGATTTTGCTGGCTCAGATACAGTGCCTGCACAGGGGATTGATGAACTGTGTCTCTAGTAAAGTAGCAAGAGCTTCATTTGAGACTGGGCCAAGAACATAAAACACTTTAATTTAAGGTTTTTTTTTTTTTTTTTTTTCTTTCGGAGCTGGGGACTGAACCCAGGGCCTTTTGTGCTTGCTAGGCAAGCGCTCTACCACTGAGCCAAATCCCCAACCCCACATAAAACACTTTAAATTGTTGTTGTTTAGGGATAACTCTCTGTGTGTGTGTGTGTGTGTGTGTGTGTGTGTGTGTGTGTGTGTGTGTGTGTGTGGTTTTTGTTATATAGTATTGCTTTAAATTAGATGCTTTCAGACTTTACTATCTGCTAGGTTTTTTTATTTTTAGATTTATGTGTATGGGTGTTTTTCCTGTGGGTATGTATGTATTCCAATCACATGCTTGGTGCCTCAAGAGGTTAGGAGTTTCATCCCCTGGAACATTAGTTAGAGCCAGTTGTGAGCTCCATCTGAACCTAGTTTTCCGAAAGAACAATAATACTCCACTCTCACCAGTTTTCTGTTAATTTTAAGTATAATCCAGAGTCTTGATCAGTTTTGATCAGTTTTGGAGTTTTTGGTTTTGATTGACAAGATTTATAATGTAGGTTAATTTTTTTTTCTTCCATCCAAGAGGAAACTATCTGTTGAATAACCATTGATGGATACCTAATTTGTTCACTAAGGAGGTGGTTGGGGGGGGGGGGAGCCATCTTTCCAGCAGCTCCCTATTTACTCTTGAAGTTTGTTTGTTTGCTTTGTTTTTTATTTTAATTAAGTCTTAGTTATTTAGTTGGTGTGTGTGTGCACATGGGCATGCCACAGTACATGTGAAAGTCAGAAGAAAATTTGTAGGAGTTGATTCTCTCTATTACATAAGTCCTGGGCATCAGACTTGGGTCATTAGGATTAGTAGCAAGTACCATCATCTCTGAGTCATCTTGCTGACCTATTATTTTACTCTAGGTACTACCAAGATTTAAGAGACAGAAACTGTTGATAGGCGTGGTAGCGAGACAGGCAGACCTCCCCAGCAGTGTGATTACAGGCACATACCACCATGCCCAACTTTCCAGGCGGGTGCTGGAGATGAAAACTCATGGCTTCATGCCTTCTCAGAAAGTACTTCACCAACTGAGCCATCTTCCCTAGCCCCACACAATAAAGCTTTCTGAAAAATGGTATGACAAAGTATGATTTTTTAAGGGGAGAATTTAGGAAAAACAGCAAGGCATGGGACTAGGAGTGTAGTTCAGTGAGGCCTAGATTTGACACCCAAAGCCATTTAAAAGCAAGGAAAGTCTCTTCTAGTGCATGATAAATAGAGTGTACTTTTTTGGTTTTAAGACAAGGTCTCATTATAGATCTAGCTGTTCTAGTCTAGCCTTAAACTCAATGATTTCCTTGCCTCTGCCTCAACAGTTCTGGGATTAAAACTGTGTATCACCAAGCCCTACTCCCTATAATGTATTTTTTTAAACTAATTTTTAATTGGAAGGAAAAAGTAAATATATTTGTGTTTAACATTTTGAAATGTGTGTACATTGAGGAATCATTAAATCTAACGTGTTGTGGTAAGAGAAAGTAAGTATGTAGAGTGCTAACTATTGTCTGCATGTCGTACAGAGGCTATCTTAAACGTTATTCTTCTGACTGAAAATTTTAATTCTTTAAGGCACTCCAAATAAGTAAGTTTTAAACTAGCTTTACTGGTAATTTTTAATATAATTAAATATCCAGAATAAAAGTTTCTAATGTCTAGTGTCTCTTTTTTTGTTGTTTATGATTGGGTATCATTGTATGGCCAAACTAGTCTCAAACCTCATCTTCCAGCCTCAGTTGTGCAAGTGCTACTTTTCTAGTCATGTCCGGCAGTACCTAGCTCTGGTAGTTTGTTTGGTAGAAGATTGACCTGTGCCTTGTATGATTGACCTGATGCCATTAATAACATCCTATCCTAATAAGGATAATAACAACTAAAAAATAGCCTTAGATTTTGCCAACTATCTCTGGAAGCTAAGTTCTTCAGTTTGAAAACTTGAGCCTGTAGGTTGTTGCTTCAACTTTTCCATGTTTTTTATTTTGGCAGTTTATTTGCATAAAAAACCAAAATTAGCATTGTAGTGTTTCTCTTAGACTAAACTTTACTTCTGCAGTGTATTTTAACACCCACTCTCACCAGTTTTCTGTTAATTATAAGTATAATCCAGAGTCTTGTCAGTTTTGATCAGTTTTGGAGTTTTTGGTTTTGATTGACAAGATTTATAATGTAGGTGAATTTTTTTTTCTTCCATCCAAGAGGAAACTGTCTGTCGAATAACCATTTATGGATACCTAATTCATTCACTAAGGAGGTGGTTTGGGGTGGGGAGGTAGGTATTTTGATTTTTAGAGACAGGGTTTTACTGTGTAGGCCAGGATGGCCTTGAACTCAGAGATCTGCGTGCCTTCACCTCCTAAGTGCTGGGATTAAAGGTGTGTACCACTACCACCTGCCACCCAAAAGTTTTTAGTTTAAAATGTGTATGCTTTTATTTGGGCAAACCATATCATGAATAACAATTTGTGTTCTCCCTTAATAAAGGAAGGGGAAATGGAAGGTGAGGCGGTTGAAGCCATTGTGGAAGAGTCTGAAACTTTCATTAAAGGAAAGGAAAGAAAGACTTACCAGAGACGCCGGGAAGGGGGCCAGGAAGAAGATGCTTGCCACCTACCCCAGAACCAGACAGACGGGGGTGAGGTGGTCCAGGATGTCAACAGTAGCGTACAGATGGTAATGATGGAACAGCTGGACCCTACCCTTCTCCAAATGAAGACTGAAGTAATGGAGGGGACAGTGGCTCCTGAAGCAGAAGCTGCAGTGGACGATACCCAAATCATAACCCTGCAGGTTGTAAACATGGAGGAACAGCCCATTAATATAGGAGAACTTCAGCTTGTCCAAGTACCTGTTCCTGTGACTGTACCTGTTGCTACTACGTCAGTAGAAGAACTTCAGGGGGCTTATGAGAATGAAGTGTCTAAAGAGGGCCTTGCAGAAAGTGAACCGATGATATGTCACACCTTACCTTTACCTGAAGGATTTCAGGTGGTAAAAGTGGGGGCCAATGGAGAAGTGGAGACACTAGAGCAGGGGGAGCTTCCTCCTCAGGAAGACCCTAGCTGGCAAAAAGACCCAGACTATCAGCCACCAGCCAAAAAAACAAAGAAAACCAAAAAGAGTAAACTTCGTTACACAGAGGAGGGCAAAGACGTGGATGTGTCTGTGTATGATTTTGAGGAAGAACAGCAGGAAGGTCTGCTGTCTGAGGTTAATGCAGAGAAAGTGGTTGGTAATATGAAGCCTCCGAAGCCAACAAAAATTAAAAAAAAAGGTAAAATGAATTTATGAACTCATTAACCCATGTAATGAACTCGTAAACCCATTTGGGGAAAAGGATATAACAACAGCTTGTGTGCAAGTGCTTTTTTTTTTTTTTTAAACATCTAGTGGGTGCCATGGCTTAAATCCAAAAGAAGGGTTTTATTTGTGTTTTTAAGTCCTCAAGAGAAGTAAAACTGTGAATTAATTTCTTCTTAGATTGACTTTGATTATAAAAAATTAAGAGAATATAATTATAGTTTAGGACTAATCTAAATACTGAAGCACTGTAACAAGTCCGTGTTTTGTTTTGCATATAGGTGTAAAGAAAACATTCCAGTGTGAGCTTTGCAGTTACACGTGTCCACGGCGTTCAAATTTGGATCGTCACATGAAAAGCCACACTGATGAGAGACCACACAAGTGCCATCTCTGTGGCAGAGCATTCAGAACAGTAACCCTCCTGAGGAATCATCTTAACACACACACAGGTGCTAGATATTAATGTGGGCTACAGCATAACAAAGGTTAAAACATGGTTTTTAATCCAAGATTACTTCAATAGGAAGTTGAAGAGTATTATTTTTGTTCCTTCTTGAAATCTGCCGTTTTTTCTTGACATAATTCATAAAAGATTTTAGCATTACATTGCTGAGGATTTAACAGTGACAAGAAACGAGACCCAAAAGCCCAAGGCAGTCAGTGAGAAAGAACACTAGAAATAGAAGTAAAAATCCTACCTACAATAGAACTATGGCTTTCTTTTCGTTTCTTGTTGTTTCGTCTCAAAGAAGGTAGGTTGTTTACAGCTTAAGGGTACAAACGTATACGTACCATTC
This sequence comes from Rattus norvegicus, assembly GCF_021556685.1. NCBI lineage: Eukaryota > Metazoa > Chordata > Mammalia > Rodentia > Muridae > Rattus > Rattus norvegicus. Next base: position 48,669,091 of record NC_141552.1, read on the forward strand.
TCAAAGTTCATTTATTTGTTCAAATATAAAATATTCTTTAATATCTTCAGTATTCATGTTGCATATGGCCAGATTCCAGTGATGTGACTGCATTGTCGACTTCTCTTAGATTTTTTGCTGGCAAGTTTGAATATTTGTGTGAACTTGACAGAAGCTGTAGAGTTATCTACCATGTAGATCCCTTTCTTAATGAATTATTCATAAGGCAGTGTTCAGCCCATTGTAGGTAGTACCACACCTAGGTCATAGGGTTTATAAGAAATCAGACTGAGCAAACTAGAGGTAGCACTCCGGTAAGCATAGTTCCCGCCCTGACTTCTTCAACAGTGGAGGGTGACCGGAGTGAGAGTCAAGATGAAATGAACCCTCTCTTCTTCAAGTTGATTTGGTCATAGTGGGATTTTTTGTTTTGTTTTGTTTTAATCATAGCAGTAGAAACCCTAAGATAACTCTCTCTGCAGGCTTTTATCTTTTTGCGTAGGTATTTGGTTGTAAGTCCTCTGACCCAATTTTTTATGGAGACTAGTTTCTTCCCATATTCTCTACTTCTTTCAGAGTAGGCTTTCCTCTATTTTTATGTTCTGTCTTCATTTAAAATGGTGATTGTTGGTTTTGATTTGATATACTAGTTGTCATATTAAATTAGTTGTCTTGCTTTACATGTCAAAAGATCAGTTAGTGGATTGTCTATTACTTTATAAGTAGTGTGCTGTATAGTAGGATATTCTTAGCCATCTAGTCACTTTTATAGCGCGCACACACACACAAATGCATCTAGTACTTTAAAGACACTGTATTACCCTTTGATAGGATTTGTCAGTGTGTATGTACATTGACGTGAGTACTTTGTCTTAGACTGTACTTAAGCTTTGAAAAGTTCATTCTGTGGTTATCCAGAATTGGTTTGGTAAACACTTATTCATCTAGTTAACTGAGCCTACAAAAGTCAAATACATAAACACTCCAGTGCTGCTTCCTGATGAAGAGTGAGCTTTTCACTTTCAGATGTGCTTATATTACATTCTAGGGGCACTCTTTGGATTATTTGGTTTGCTAAGACAACGTCTTTCTACATAGCCCTGGCAATCCTAAAACTTACTACGAAGCTAGGTTGGCTCTGAACTCAAAGAGACCTATGTGTGTCTTCCTATGGTTCTGGGATGAAAGGCATGCACCACAGTGCCAGCGCCTAGTGGGCACTCTTCCTGTAAAGCTATAGTAAATGAAAACCAATTTGGTGACCATGACCTTGAACAGAGAAACGTAGTGGTCATGTAGTGCAGCCTGATGGGAAGGGACCCTGTCCCACAGCAGTGTACAGTTGGACAGTTGTCATGCTTTTTCTCCCAGAGGCAGAACTCTTCCCCCCAACCACAAAATAATGCTAGGTAAAAACCAAAAGTTACTATTTTAATTACCTTGTTCCTGAGATTAATGCTGCTTTCCTTCCCTTGATAATTGTTTTATTTTTTCTGTGCCACCAGATTGTATATACGCTTCATAGAAAGAATTCCTCCATTCTCTCCTAACTCAGTGGTACTGAGGAAACAAATTTAATTAGTGAATAAGCATTCCTTTCCATTTCTTAGTTACTATAATTTTTCCATCAGCACTTCCCTGTTTATACTTCATCGTTTTTAGTTACTTTTGTAGAGTTGTTCATGGTGTTTTATGTCTGTAAACCTAAACACTTGGGAGGCTGGGCACTAGGAATAAGAGTTTAAGGACAGTTCTGGGTTCTATGTTTATATATTGAGACCTTACCTTTAAAAGAAAGAGAAAAAAAGAAAGAACAAAGAATAATTTCTGTAGGTGTCTATTCTCATTCTTGACATTATGATTTTTTTAATTATAATCTGTTTTGGTCGGGGGAGGTGTTTAGAGAGACAGAGTTTCAATGTAGCCCTGGCTGGCCTGGAACTTAGTATGTAGACCAGGCTGGCCTGGAACTCAGACCACCCCCTGACCTTGCCTCTGCCTCCCAAGTTCAGGATTAAAGGCATGCACCACCACTGCCTGGGTTTGTTGTTGTATTTAGTAAGGACTAAAATACACTGGAATTTCTTTTAATGGTTGGGTTCTTAGTAACCAGTATATTTACAAAAAGGAATAAGAAGGATTTTTCTATTCAAAGGCCATAGAGTCAAGTAATTAGCAGAAACTAAAGTTTAGCATGCATTCTTAGGGACTAGTGATGAAAATTTGTCCAGGGCTCCCTGTAACTAGTAGAGCTATTTTCAGCTTATGCAGTAGCTTTGAGCCATACATTGAATTGAACCCTGTCATGTAATGTGCCATTAATTCCTGCTATTCCCTCCTTCCTTTAGGTACTCGTCCTCACAAGTGCCCCGACTGCGACATGGCTTTTGTGACCAGTGGAGAGTTGGTGCGGCATCGTCGTTATAAACACACTCATGAGAAACCATTTAAGTGTTCCATGTGTGATTATGCCAGTGTAGAAGTGAGTGTCTAGTTCTTTATCATTGAGAGCTTTCTTAGACCATGGCAGTAGGCTTTTTTTGTTTGTTTTAGGGGGACACCTATTCCAAGACTAAACATGCTAGTGCATGCCTTTAATCCCAGCACTTAGGAACCAGAAGCAGATGGGTCTCTGAGTTCAAGGGTAGCCTGGCCTTCACAGTGAGTACCAGGACAGCCAGACTTATAAAAAGAGACCCTCCCTCAAAAAAATAAATAAAAATACCAACTCCATATATTTTGAAGATATAACTGTACCCAAGGCATTTACAAATGGGAGGTTTGATGTGTATTCCTTTAATCCTAGCATTGGACAGTCTGAGAATTGTGAGTTTGAAATTACCTTGGACCAGATACTGAGTTTGAAACGATCTGGAATATAGTTAAGAACCTCTCTTAACTATAATAATGAAGGTCTGGGGTTGGAGCTGTAGATCAGTGCTTGCCAAAAAGCAGCATTCACGAGGCTCTGAGTTTGATTCCCATCACTTAGGGGGAGAAGGGGTGTAGGAATGATGATTGGCTTTATTATTTGAATCTACCCTGTTGCCAGAATCGGATAAGAATACTACTAAAGGGAGAGGGGAGTTATACGACGTTAGTAAGCAGCCAAATCAGATATTATACTGAAAAATAAGTGGTTAAATATCTCCAAAACAAGACGAATTCAGCAGTTGTGTATATTACTTTATAGGAAGCTGGAAGAGGGACAAAAAAATTCAGTTCTCAGTATATATAAAGTTCCAACAAGACTAGGGATAAGCCAAAGCAAATCCCTCTTAATTAACTGTGAGTCACTGAAGTGATCCATCGTGCCTAAAACCTCAGCAGTCGGGAGGTTGACGCAGGTAGAGTGCTGCAAGCTCTAAGCCAGCCTAAGCTATAGAAACCTTGTCTCTCACCCTCATCATCATCATCATCACCGTCTAGGGTCTTAATGCTACTGTTTCGTTGTATTAAAAATTACAACTAATGGAAGAATAAGTATTTTATAAGTAGACTTTTTTTAATTGAGACAAAGTCTAACTACTTATGTATACCAGGCTAGCCTGGAGCTCACAGAATTCTGCCTGCCCCTGCCTCCTGAGTGTTAGGATTAGAGGCCTGTTCCTCCACACCCAGCTGTTTGGTTTTTGTTTTTTTGGTTTTTTCCTATTGTTCTATTTGGGTTGGGGGAAGGGATGCTTTCTGCTACTCCTTGACTCTAGCAGTTTTTCTTTCACCCTGTGGACCTTGAGGTTGAAACTCTGTCATCAGCAAATGATTTACTCAGTCATTTTGCCAGGCTTTAAAATGTCATTCCTTAAAGATTTTTATTTTTTATTTATTTTAGAGAATATCCAGCAGTAAAAGACATTAGAATAGGATGAATTCAGTGAATAGAGACCAAACATAAAAGAAGTATGGGCCAAGCAGTGGTGGTGCACACCTTTAATCCCAGCACTTGGAAGAGGCAGAGACAGACGGATCTCTATGATTTTTGAGCCCAGCCAGGTCAACAGTATATGTTCCAGGATAGCCAAGGCTGCACAAAGAAACCCTGCCTCAGCAACAACAAAAGTGTATAGAAATGAACAGTTGTGTGCATGAACCAGTGTTTGAACCCAGTTCCTTAGGCATGAACTCAACCACTAAACTGTGTCTCCAATTTCCAAACATCTCGTACTAGTGTAAAAGTTGTGTATCTCTTACCAGTAATGCTTAACGACAAAGATGCTTCAAGATTTCTTCCAAGTTTTGTTTTTTGTGGTTATTTGTTGGGTGGGGGGCCGGTGAGTTAAGATTTTATTCTTTTAATTATGTGGAGTAGTTTGGGTGCACAGGGGTGCTGGAGCCAGGAGAAGTTGGACTCCTTGTAGATGAAGCTGCAGGGGATTGGTTGTGAGTTGCTATGGCCCTGTCATGAGTCCTTGGAAGAACACTTGACAGTCTTAACCACTGTTCTGAGCTATCACTCTAGCCCCACCTTGTTTTAGATTTTAGAATACTTGCATAAATATACCGATAATCTTGGCAAAGGGACTGAAGTGTAAGCATAAATTTGTGCACAGAGATGTAATTTCACGCAGTCACTGTTCTCACTCAGACCCACCACATGAGATCAGTATCAGATTTGCCACTTGCTGGTGTGGCTTTTCAAAAATACTTAATTTGGAACACTGGATGTGGTTGTAGCTCAGCGGTAGAGTACTGGGCACTATCTTGAGTCCTCAGAACGGTTAAAGAGATAAATAGTAGTAATAATAGTTTTAAACCTTTCAATTGAAGATAGACAACCTAGTCTAAGAATAGTAGGAACTAGAAACCTTGGGGCGGTTCTAAATCTGATAGTGGTGAAATGTCTGAAATAACAATAAAAGTCATTATTGTGATTTTTGTTGTTTGTTTGTTTGTTTTGGTTTTGGTTATGTTTTGAGACAGGGTTTCTTGGAGTATCCTCAGTTGTACCAGAACTCGCTCTGTAGACTAGACTGTTCTCAACTCAGAGATCCTCCTGCCTCCACCTCCTGAGTGCTGGGATTAAAGGCATGTGCCACCATGCCAGGTCCTCTGTTACATCTTTAGGCAGAAAAAGTCACAAATTTGTTCCAAAGGGCATAAATAAATGAAGGTTACAAGTTGATTCCAAATTTTTATCAACAGACTAAATGTGAATGAAAAGTTAAAGAAAAATTTGAAAGTATACAGAGGGATGTGTTATATTGAATATTGTGAGACTGGTAAATCAGGCAGGTATGGGGGTGAGTGAGGTACTACTACTGGTGAGTGGAAGGGCACTCTTAGCCTGTATATGGCATACCCTGAATAAGGCAAAAGGAGCAGGGATTGAGTGATGCTGCAGGGAAAGTGTGGCAAGTAGCAAGGAAGAGAAATCAGAGACTCCTAAATCTCAGCCTGTCTAGGAAGTAGAAATGAGAGGGAAGTAGGAAATTGAAACATGAGCTTGGAGTTGAATTTTGTAGGAAATTAATATGTATAAAATAGGTATGGGTTATCTACTAAAGTATTGTGAAAAGTTTCAAAGAGAATAGAAGGGCTGGAGCCGTGGCTCAGTGGTAGAGAGCTCTTGCCTAATACAAGTCCCTGGGTTCAATCTTCAGGACCACCACACACACAAAAATAATAAAGGTTAGTATACCATCATTGTGTACCTTATCGCCCAACCCAATTATTAGTGTGACAGTTTTGCCTGATCTCTGTCCTGTCTGTTTACCCCCATCTCCTTAGACTGTAATACTGCTGAGAGGAAGCATAGGCTACAATGAAGGGACTTCTAATTTTAGTGCCCCCAAATTTAGATTTTGTACCTAAGCCATAGAGTTCATATTATAGTCCATGTTAACAGAAGTATAAGAGGTTCGTTCGGTTGCTTTCATGTTTCAGGTCAGCAAATTAAAACGACACATTCGCTCTCATACTGGAGAGCGCCCGTTCCAGTGCAGTTTGTGCAGTTATGCCAGCAGGGACACATACAAGCTGAAAAGGCATATGAGAACCCATTCAGGTAGGACTTCTCCCCTCCTGGTACTAATGAGCTACTTTTCAGTGAATCCTGTCAACTGCCATGTGCACCCAGGGCTTACCTGAATGGAAGACTATTGAGAAAAGCTCTGGCATATCCTCTGAGTTGATGGTTCTGAAAATACACCCGAGGGCAATTTTTTATGAGTCTTATAATGTGAAAATGGTTCTTTTAAGGGAGACATCAAATGAGATTAAAATCTCATGTTTATCTTTAAAAGTCTGGGTAGAAGCTGGATGTGGTGGTACACACTTCTAATCCCAGCAAAGGCAAGCAGATCTGTTGAGTGTGAGGCCAGCTTAGTCTACATGGCAAATTCCAGACTAGCCAGGGCTGCATAGTGACTCCTTTCAAGTTTCAAAAAACAAAATAAGAAGTCTGGATAGATTATCTAACATACTCTGGTTTCTAAGTACTATCATTTTGTAAAAAGAAAGGCTTGTGCTAAGTGTCATAGCATAAGCCTATAATCTTCACACTCGGGGCTGAGGTAAGGGGATCTCTGGTGCCAGACCATCCTCGGCAGCAAGATAAGACCCTGCTTCAAAACATAAAAGAGAAAGAATGATTTAGTTCTAGCTATCCCCACCCCCACCCCGCCCTGCCCCACCTCCACTCCAGCCAGGTAAGCTTTGCCCTGAGAAGTACTGTCCTATGACAGAAGAGGGTAGAAAGCTGAACAGAGCAAAGGTGTAGGATTTGTTTGCTAATTCTGAAGATAGGCGTGAGTTGGACAATTCATTACACCAAGCTTTAACTTCTCAAGCCTAATATATGTCTGCCACTCCGCTATTCACCTATGAAGCTGTAGTATTTATTCATTTAACTTGTTCATTCTGTATTTCCTTTTAAGGTGAAAAACCTTATGAATGTTATATTTGTCATGCTCGGTTTACCCAGAGTGGTACCATGAAGATGCACATTTTACAGAAGCACACAGAAAATGTGGCCAAATTTCATTGTCCCCACTGTGACACTGTCATAGCCCGAAAAAGTGATTTGGGTAAGTAGATTTATTAGAGACAAAGAATTCATGAAAATATGAAGATTAAAAACTTGACCTTAAACTCAGACTTTTGTGTATGTTAGTGAGTGGCTTACCACTTAGTGAAATCCATTGCTTAGCTCCCCCTCTCATGTCTTCTTTCTCTTTACTGGAGTGAAACTACAAGTTAAATATATCCAGAATGTAGATTATACATACGGTAATGGGGACTGTGATAGGAAACAATATACCTGTAATAGTAGCTTCCATTCTCTAAATAGGGAAGTAACATGTTTCAAATATGGTCAGTTTCCTTCAGCTTTTTCAAGAGGATTTGTATATTCGAGTAATTGGAATATTTTATTGGTTTGGTGGTAACCATTCCTGTACATTGTTAAGCCAGAACTACATAGAGGAAGAATTCATCTATATAAATTTTAATGTAACACATGCTTGCACATAGGATCATCTAGAGTTCTCTATTCATCTTTCTTACTAAAGAAATACAGAAGTCAGGAATAGTAAGTGCCAGCATTTGGAAAGTTGAAGCAGAAGAATCAAGTTCAAGACCAACCTGGGTTATGTGAGGTTGTCTCAGACAGAAGATAAAGAGATTACTTAGTGACATGCACCTGTGGTCCCAGTTTTTCAGAAGTCTTAATCAGGAGAATCCTTTGATTCTTGGGGGTTTAGGACTAGCCTTAGCTAAATTAGTAGGCTCCTGCTTTACTAAATGAAAAAATATAAATACTACTCAGTCTGTACTATCAGCCCAAAATCTTCCTGCTTCCTGAACATATTTGAACTTTTAAGTATTGACTACCAAAGCCAGGGCCTCACATATGCTAGCAGTCAAGCAGTGTGCCACTAAGTTATACTCTTAGAAATATTTTTTACATTCAGTTACATTTTTGTGGTTTAGATTTTTCTGTTTACGTTTGATCTTTACAGTATGAAGTAAGCGAGGTATATCTTACTCTAGTTTTAGTACAGTGGTGAGCCTACTGCTCAGAAGGATGTACCAGATGTTCAGCAGAAATTGTGAGTGGCAAAGCTGGGCAGAAGCCTGAGTTCCCTCAGGTTGTTTTGTTTGTGTTTTTTGTTGTCACCTTGTTTTGATGTTTAGGGGTTATTGTGTTTTGTTAATAGTACTGGGAATTGGGGGTTGGGGATTTAGCTCAGTGGTAGAGCGCTTGCCTAGGAACTGCAAGGCCCTGGGTTCGGTCCCCAGCTCCGAAAAAAAGAAAAGGAAAAAAAAAATAGTACTGGGAATTGAACCCAGGCCATCTCAGGAGTAACGTGAAAAGTAATAGAGCAGGACATGTGATGTCCTACTCCAATCTCTGTGAACCCAAAGATGAGTGTATGAAGTATATGCTATCTCTTTTTCCCTGCCTCCCATACTGGGGATTGAACCTGGTCCACAGAATTGGTCCTCTGTCCTTTTGGGTTTTGGTTTCTCTTAGGGAAGAGACACTGACTTTGCATATCATATGTTGATAATCCTGATATGGTTTTCCCTCCTGAGCAGTCCTATGAGTTGCTCTTTCAGGGCTGTTCTCATGGTTCCTCCTTAGTATATTAATTCATTGATGGTACAGATCCTTTGGCTCTGCCCTGTAGGAGGTGCCGTGACTCAGTGGAGTTGGACAACACTTTCCCTTTCTTTTAACTACTAACCTTCCTCTTTCTTCTTAGGATAGAAAGGCAGAAGGGTGAAATCTCCTGTTATAAAACCAACATAATCTCCTTGTATCTACACTTGCCTTCACCTTTCCTATCTGCCTGTAGGAGTTGGTGTGGCTTTCTTTATCTGTGCCTTGTCAGCCCCTCTTTTCTCTTTCCTTGAGTATTTTCTTTATTAGTTTGTTTACCTTTACCACTCGTACTCCTGGATCTTTCTTTGCAAGTTGGTGTACTCATTTCCCTCCTGAGAATTCACCAGAGATATTGAATGAGGCCTTGTGGTATAGACGGGTCCTCTTAGCTGCTTAAGAAGCTGGAGGCAAGAGGATAACAATTTCAGGACCTGCCTGTGCTTATAGGGAGACCCTGTCTCAAAGGGTTTTTTTGGTTGTTTTTTTGTTTTGTTTTGTTTTGTTTTTAAAGAAAAGGCTGGTGACAAAGCTCAGTGGTCAAGTGCTTACCTGGCATGTGTAGGGCCTGCGTTCAATCTTTAGTACCACAAAAAATTTTTAAAAATAAAGAACTGAGTTTTTCTAAATACAGTTCAGTCTTTAGTATCCCAAAAATTTTTAAAAATAAAGAACTGAGTTTTTTCAACTATATCCCACCATACACATATCCATCCACACCCATCCCATGCTGCTGGAAGGTAAATCTGGGTCCTGTTGTGTGATGGGTAAGCTATTTCTCATGGAATTACATCCCTAACCTTAGTCACCCCCTTCCGGCCAACCATAATGAACAGTTATGTCCGTAGTCTTTCCTTCTCTGTCTTTAGCATCCCTTTCGTTTACACTATCCTGGCACTCCAGTAAAGGGCCTTGCTAAAACATTCTACTCATTCTGTGTGCTTCCCCCTAACAGTACCTTACCCCAACAAACAGTACACTGCACTCTGTAGAGCACTTTCTTTCCCTGGCCTGTATGATTAAAGTACTGTTGGATTTCTCTCTTTAGTACTTCCTCCTCTTTCCCCCCTTTTTAAAGCTGTTCCCTTTTCTCAGTGGCCTTAACTCTTAGATTTAAAGCCTAACCCAGGCTGAGTGTGGTGGTGAAGGCTTTTAATCCCAGCATTCAGGAAATGTTTAGGCAGGTATCTCTGAGTTCTAGGCCAGCCTGGTCTACATTGTAAGCTGTTGGAGTCATAGAGAACCTGACTCAATAGCAAAATAAGCCTGACCATACTAGTTCTTACTCTTGGCCTTCTGTTCTAGTGACCTCATCAGCTCCCTGGTTCAACTCCTGTTTTAGTACCAGACTGTCCTTTTCTGTTCCATTCCTATTTTGTCATTGTTTCAGATTCAGGGTCTGTGAAACTCTAGTTCTAGAATGACCTGTTGTTACTGGGTGTCATCTCCAGCACCCACTTCACTCTTCATCTTACCTCACATCTAGTCCATGACCTCCTTTGCTCTCCCTTCCCGGATCTCTCAGCACCTCAGCACTTCCTTGTGCTTCTGTGTCCAGTGCAGTCCTTAAGCTTCCGTCTTTGACCTGTTGTCTCTCCACCTGTTGTTACTGTTGGATGGAGATGGAGAAGGGTGAGGGGTGTCACAGCACTAGAGACTGACTCAGGCTCTCACATTGCTTACTAACCAAAGGTTTTACTTCTGATCTCATGTTCTTAAGAAGTAAATATATTACTAACTTGTCAAAATATTTAACTTATGTCTTTCCAAGTTCAACTTGACTTCATGTTTTGTTTGCAGGTGTCCACTTGAGAAAGCAGCATTCCTATATTGAGCAGGGCAAAAAATGTCGCTACTGTGATGCTGTGTTTCATGAGAGATATGCTCTTATCCAGCATCAAAAATCACACAAAAATGAGAAGCGCTTCAAGTGCGACCAGTGTGATTATGCTTGTAGACAGGTAGGTGCTATGTTAGCTAGAAAACCACTGATGCTCTATGTCAAGTATCACATGACTAGTGTGGTGCTTTATTTAAATTGAGATACGGTTTCTGTGTGTAATTTCTTTGTAGAGTAGGGTGACCTCAAATTTAGAGATCCACCTGGCTATTACTTCCTGAGTGCTGGGATTAAAAGTGTGTGCCACCACATCCAACCTGGTAGCTATTTCTAAGATTAAAAATATTTTTTCAGACAAGTATAAAGAATACTATCAAAAACAGAAACGCCACTCTTTATGAATTGAATCTGTCACAATTGATATCTTAAGACACATTATCAGATTCTTTCTTGAAGAGGGGCAAGTGTGACTCAGTTGAAGAGTAGTTGCCTGGTAATATCCCCAATATTATAAAATTTTTATATAAGTACTTTTTGCCTGAGGTGATGGCATACACCTCTAATCTCTGCACTTGGGAAAGGCAGAAGAAAATCAGTCATTCTTAACTGTATAGGGATTGAGTCCAGCCTTGACTACATGAGACTATGCCTAGGATAAAAAGCAACCAAAAGGGGTTGGGAATTTAGCTCAGTGGTAGAGCACTTGCCTAGCATGCGCAAGGCCCTGGGTTCGGTCCCCAGCTCCGGAAAAAAAAAAAAAGCAACCAAAAAATTCCAAGGTTATTAAGTCTAAGACTTGAGAGAAGAATCTGGCCCCAAATGATTCTTAACCTGGAGTTAGAAGAGCTGCCCAACACAGGAGTGGGGCTTTCTCTGTACTGGGGTTTTAGGAATGCACTTTTGCTTCCCTGTGAATATACTGTTACCATCATGGCAGTGTTAACTCTTGAAGTTGAAAGTCATAGGGTGTGTGTGCATAACAGCTAGGGTAACAGCCCTGTGACTCTCTGAGGCCTTTCTGACAAGCAGTTCTGTTTCAGGAGAGGCACATGATCATGCACAAGCGCACTCACACGGGGGAGAAGCCTTATGCCTGCAGCCACTGCGACAAGACCTTCCGCCAGAAACAGCTCCTTGACATGCATTTCAAGCGCTATCATGATCCCAACTTTGTCCCCGCTGCCTTTGTCTGTTCTAAGTGTGGGAAAACATTCACACGCCGGGTAAGGGCTGGGTGCCTTTTATGTGTGGTTGGTTCTTAATATCACGTGCTTGAGCTGTTGTTACAGAATGCAGTTTTTGCCACTGAAGTAATAAATGTATAGATACTTGGCCATTTGAAAAGTTATTTATTTCTGTCTCGGGCTCTTCTGTCCATGGGGAAAGCCTTCTAGCGATAGGGACTGCAGCATCTTTGAGTAAGCTGATGCTAACAAGGCATTTCCTTAGGTGAATTGAAATCTGTATTCTATCCTATCTGTAACTCTGAGTTTCTGTGTGGCTACAGGCACGGAGCTCAGCCCACCCCCCACTCTCTCACACACCTCCCCATGCACACAGGGCCCAGCCTTCTTACTGGTGCTTTTCAGTCCTCTCCTCTCTCAGTCTCTTCCCCATCTCTGACTACTACAGATACTAGCCATCTTTCCTGTTTTTAGTAGTGTGAGACAAGGTCTGTTCCTTTTGTCAGAACACAATGGCGAGACACGCAGATAACTGTGCTGGTCCAGACGGTGTAGAAGGGGAAAATGGAGGAGAGACAAAGAAGAGCAAACGAGGAAGAAAAAGAAAGATGCGGTCTAAAAAAGAAGACTCCTCTGACAGTGGTAAGCTGGCCATTGTTGATCTGGTGACACACCAGAGGCCCAGTTTCCAGTAAATCTGTGTAAGGTAGAAGAGACAAGGAGGCCCCTCTCCCTTTATGCAGGAAGATCAAAGCAGAGGTTCCATGCCAAGCCTCACCACACAGCAAGTTCAAGGCTAGCCCAGGCATCATGAAATGTCACATGACCCCCAGAAGTTAGCAGTGCTGACAGTGTGAGGTTGCCCAGCTCCCTGCTGCTATAGACTCTTCAGTGTCTTCTCTTTCCCTGGGATCGTGCTGCTCATTATGCTCATGTTCCGTCTCTGAAGAAACTGCCGACAGCCTCTAGTAGATCTGCACAGTTCTTTCTTTTGACTTCACCACTGGTCTCACTCATAGGTCGTACAGGTATTGTCTCTTTTCTTCCCCTAGAACACTGCAGTCAGTCTGGACTCCGTCCTATTGCTAACAAAGGCCATATAGCCTTATTTACCCTACAATTTCTGTCTGTTAGCCACCTGCACAGATTGACCACAGAATTTTTTCAAAATCTCAAAGCCAAAAGCCTTTGAAGCCTTTTAGGCCTTGTTAACCTTTCTCTGCATTTTCCCCCATCTCTGGAGGGATTTGTTTAATTTTCTAGGCATAGGGGAGTGGAGGATTGAGTGAATTTCACAAGGAAGCATCTTGTTTCTGACACACTGCCACCTACAGTGTGTTCCTTTCACTCAGTGTCTCGTAACTTGGGATATGAAGCATTTTATCTTGAAGATGAGGCATTTACCCACAGCTCCAACTTTAACTTTCTTTCCAGAGAAAGTGTGAGTGTCTGCTATAATCTGAGCAGCTTGAAGGAAAGCAGGCAGTGAACCCTTTGTGCCACAGGGGATAATTAGTACTCTCTGGCTGCCTATAAGTGTTGACAACAAAACAACCCAGACTGATGTCAGAGACTCAATCCCACCTCCAGCAGTTTGAGCTTCTCACCTTTCCTGTAAATAAGGACAATGCTCTTGGGGGGTGGGGTGGGTGGCAGAGGGAGAGGGAGAGTGAGCACGTGTGGGCCAGAGGTGGTGAGTGCCCCAGGGATACTTCTGGGATACCTCCCAAGTGCTAGGATTATTTGGCACCACTCTAGTCTCTTTTTATTAGTATTTAACCTTTTAATATTATGTGTATGTGGGGAAATAGGTATGTGGCATGAATTCAGACTCCAGTGGAGACCCGAATCGTTAAATCCCCTGGAGTCAGAGTTACTGGTGAGCCATCTATTTATTGTGAGGGCTAGGAACTGAACTCAAGAGCAGGAAGTGCCCGTAACCACTGGGCAATCCTTTCAGCTCCAAGGCCTTTTTAAAAAAGAAAGGGGCTGGAGAGATGGCTCAGGGGTTAAGAGCACCAGCTGCTCTTCCAGAGGTCAATTCCCAGCAACCACATGGTGGCTCACAACCATCTATAATGGGATCTGATGCTTTGTTCTGGTGTGTCTGAAGACAGCTACAGTGTACTCACATACACAAATAAATCTTTTTTTTTTTTTTTTTAAAAGAGGGCTGGAGAGGTGGCTCAGCGGTTAAGAGCACCGACTGCTCTTCCAGTAGGTCCTGAGTTCAAATCCAGCAACCACGTGGTGGCTCACAACCATCTGTGATGGGATCCAGTGCCCCCTTCTGGTGTGTCTGCTCGGTGTATTCACATACATGAAATAAATAAATCTTTAAAAAAGAAAAGAAAAGAAAATGTGGGTGGCAATAATCAAACTCCCAAGTCCTCAAGCTTTCATTACAAGCACTTTATTAGCTAAGCTGTCTCCCCAGCTCTGGATAACTCCTCTTAACTGGAATAATGAAACCTAATAAAAGGGACTTTTTATATTATAACGAACAGTATAAAGTTTGTATATATATATCGAGTATAACCCAGGGTGGCTTCAAACTCTCAGCTCTCTTGCCTGTCATGAACTGAACTGTATATATGTACACTACCATATGCAGTTGTCTCTTTTCTTAATCCTTAAAGCACTGTTGGGTTGCAGGTGCTATAGACACTCCCCAAGGAAGTGGAGGGTAGGTTTGTCAAGTCAGTACACCAAATAAAAGATCTGAGACTTCAAAACTTTAATATCTGATTCCTTGGTGGTATTCTTTTGATTCACCCCCTTTACATTCAGTACTTTAAAGACTGGGGATATAACTCAGTAGTACTTACCGAACAAGCACAGAGCTCTGAGTTCACTCCCCAGTATTGCATTAAGTAGGGTTTATGGCATCTGCCTATAAATTTAGGAGTTGGAGGCAAGAGGATCAGAAAAAGAAAACAGTCCCAGAACTTTGCCTCTTTCCCTAGTAAACAGGACTCACAGTGCATCAGCAGTTTCTGTATTTCCTTCTCATACAGGTGGGTGTGTGCACATCCTCATATTCTGCCTCTGTTCATGTTCATGTTCAGTCAGAAATGAGTATCTCCCTCTCCATACCTCAACTTAAGCTCAGCCCCACTTTGCCTTTGTATAATAAGAGAAGTAATTGTTATTATTTGCTTAAGGGCTGTGTTGTAGTTTGTTACATAACTGACAAAAGATATGCTGGGGCTGGAGAGGTGGCTCAACAGTTAAGAGCACCGGCTGCTCTTCTGGAGGTCCTGAGTTCAATTCCCAGCAACCACATGGGGGCTCACAAACCATAAGTAATGAGATCTGATGCCCTCTTCTGGTGTGTCTGAAGACAGCAAGTGTATTCATAGATAAAATTAAAAATCTGTATGGTTTGAAACTAAGCTTTTGTGTTAGTTTTGTTTTTTGAAACAAGTTTCTCTGTATAGTCCTTGAACTCAGAGATCTGCCTGTCTCTGCCTCTTGAATGCTAGAATTAAAGGTGTGCACCACTACCACCACTTGGGATTCTTATTCTTATACTCAGTGTACTCATATACTGATGTAGAACAGTACTCCGTATTCTTTCTTATTCTAAGCAGCTCACATGAACTGTGGAAGAAGGTATTTTCTTTTTTGGTACAGGGTCTCTTTTCTTACCCATAACACTCCTATAACTCAATGTGTAGAGACGGGGCTAGCCTTGAACACATTATTGATCTGCCTGCCTCTGCCCCCGCCCCCCAACTGCTGGGATCAAAGGTGTGCACCTACATGCCCAGCCCAGGACTTTTCTTAGGGAATATAAAACAGTGTTTTCTGAATATTTAACTGTCTGCTTTCTTTTTCTTTCACCACTCTGCTTGACCTGTGCTTTGATTTCTTGAGAAGAAAATGCTGAGCCGGATCTCGATGACAATGAGGAGGAGGAGGAGCCTGCTGTAGAAATTGAACCTGAGCCAGAGCCGCAGCCGCAGCCTCAGCCACAGCCGCAGCCGCAGCCTGTGGCCCCAGCCCCACCACCTGCCAAGAAGAGAAGAGGGCGACCTCCTGGAAGAACCAACCAACCCAAACAGAACCAGCGTAAGTTACCTGCCTTGGCTCAGTAGGTGTCTCGTGAGGAAGCAGACTGTGTTCTCGTGAAGATGAACAAGGGAAGGTCTCAGCACAGATGCTCAGAAAGCCTTTTTTTTTTTTTAAACTGGGAAATGTCTGAGGCAGTCTAAAAGCCTGTTAGAGGTTGCAGGTGAAAAAGTCTAGAAGAGAAGGGCACTAATGTCCTGCAAAAGGCATGTGCTGTTACTTTGGGAGAGATTGTAAAACAACCAAGATCACAGTACTACTGTGACACAGTTATAAGTAGAAAAGAGCTTTCAAGGAATGAAGGAGTGAAGTGAAGGAGAGAAGTAATGAACACACTGAGACTGTCCTGCTAGGGGAATTCAGGCCCATAAAGCTGGGAGCAGCTCCCAGCCATAATCCCAACGCTTGGGACGCTGGGGCTGGCCTGGGCTACATAGGAAGAAGGGAGGCAGAAACAATTGAGGTGAAAGGATTGTTCCAGAGGTGCTCCCTTTCTAGCACAGTGCTCAGATGGTAGTAGGTCTCTTCAGAACAGCTTTTTCTTCTCTTTAAATTCAGGACGTAATCTAGGACTCTGCTCCCTGAGCCCCATGTTTAAATGTCTATCACAGAATGGCATTCATTCTACACCTACAGGATCAGAAATGCCAGGCTCCATCATATACTCTGTGAAGTACTTGTCATGTGTGGTGTAGGGTTGTATTTTTTTTCCCTTGAATTACTATAAATCCTAAATATAAAACATAAAGGAAAACTAAAAATTTTTAAAGTGCAATTTGGAAGCCTGTGAAGGTGACTGATATCAGTTTTTGATACCTTGACAATTGTAGCCTTGTTGGGATGACCACTTAACAGTCACAGAGGTTGTTTTCTTTTCTATTGGCTTAGACATCACTGCTAAGGCTTCCTATGTTGCTGCTTCCCCCTCATTGTCAGCATCTGAAGCCGTGCCTATCCTCTCTGGGGGCTTTAATGTGCCGTTTGTTTTGTTCCTGCTCTTCTTTGCCAGCAACAGCCATCATCCAGGTTGAAGACCAGAATACAGGTGCAATTGAGAACATTATAGTTGAAGTCAAAAAAGAGCCAGATGCCGAGCCTGCGGAGGGGGAAGAGGAGGAGGCTCAGGCAGCACCCGCAGACGCCCCCAACGGAGACCTCACGCCTGAGATGATTCTCAGCATGATGGACCGGTGATGACGGGGCTTTGCTCGCCACCAGGACTGTTGGGCTGTGTTTAAACGGCCCAAATCTTAACTTTTCTCTCTTTCTTTCTTTGGCTTTGGGAACGGCATAATTTGACACCATTTTACCAAACACACTGAGAACGAAAACTTCAAGGATGATGTTAGAAAAATGTGATTTAACTAGAACTTGTTTGATGTTAGCAAATCATGGAATGTTCTAAGTCTCTGAGGGTTTACTGTGAAGTGCTGAGGACAGTGTTGATGCCTAACTAGTTTTCTTAGATGGAAACAGAGACATTGAGCCCTCTCTCTTGATTTAGTAAACCACTCCAGAATGCCCACGGGTTTCCCAGAGTTCTATGGTCTTCCCAAGAGAGTTTTTAATTGTAAATGCAGACTTGGGAAAGACTTAGACTTTTAACCTGGTTTTGCTTTTGCTTTTCCTGACTCCCTTTGCTCAGAGTCAGTTGCACACCAGTAGGATGGCATGCTACGATCAGTTTCTGTCCTGAAAGCTTTGCCTCTTTCTTGGCAAAGTTTCTGGTATGGTCAAGCCTGTAAATAACCTTTTTTACATTTTAATCTTTTCCATTAATTAAGAGGTTGAAAAGAAGTGCAGTGTAAGAAAACCCAGCATTTTAATTATTTGCAAATTAAAGTGCCACAGACACAGACTTCGTGGTATGTAAATGTTGAATCGGATCACAATCATGTAGCAGAAGGGCACTGGGCCTGTTGCCTGCTAGTCATGGACACCCAAAAGTCCTGATTTCCAGCTCATGGAGCCAGCATTTGAACCTTGAACAAATAATTTTCATTTATGATTTCTTCATCAACATTTTCTTTACTCTGTTTGTAGCTGAATGTTACATTTTTAAATCTCTGTTAAAGCCAGAAGAGTTGATTATGAGTGGGCACAGCGACCCTGGGAAGCTGGGCCAAAACATTTCACTGAGTCAGTAATTTAAACTTCAAATCTGGAAAAAAATTAATAATAATGATGGTGAAGCAAAACAACTTAAAAAGTGATTCTTGCACATGAATTGTCACATGTTGATATGTCTTTTTTAAAGAGCCTCAGTCTGACTGATTTCAAACACTTTTTTTCTTCTGTGTATTGCTTTTAAGAGAGCCATCAGTTAGCTATCAGAATCTAGGTTGATGCATTTTTGTACTTAGCTGTACTGTGTGATATTTTTCATTATTTTAGGATGCCAACATGAGACCTGTAATAAAATATGTAATGGGGTTGAAAGCTGGGGAGGAGGATCTACTGCTGTACAGCTAATAAATCATAACGGATTAACAGGCATTCTGAAGACTCCATCTTTTGGGACTCCTATTTGCTCAGGTCCCTTGGGGCCTCTGCACAGCTTTCTTCCGCAACAGACAGGAGATAGATGATCCTGGCAGGTGATGGGCTGTGGAATGCAGCCTACTTCAAGTTGTGTCCACAGTGTGTGGGTGTGGGAAGTGCTGGCTGTGCATCCCCGCTTCCGTGACATACCTGAGGAGTGCCCTGCACAGCCAGTGTTGCCAAGAGATGCTGATGGGAGGATGTGCCCTTGAGATCTGCTTAAGGAAGGTTGTTCCTGGTCAGGCACAGGGAAGTAGAGAGAAGCTTGGCTCAACCTTTGAGAGATAAAGAGCATTGATAAAGGTAAGAGGGGCTGAGAGCAAGCTCAGGCAGAAATTCTTGTTCCTTAGCTGTGTGCATGTGTGACAGTCCCTTTTACGGAACAGTCAGCTATCTGTGTTCACCTTCATTGTCAGCATGGGTATTCAGATTACCTTAAAACTTCATAGTACATCTGTCTTGGTGGAGAGGGGTCAGGTAGAAGGGAGGTTCTGATGAAGACAAAAAGACACTCTAGCAGAGCTCATGCTTCATCTGATGTGAGTCCATTAAACCCCTCAAATCAGAAGTTAGTCATCACTCTTAGGCAAGTTACTGAACCTGCAATAGTCTATAGTCCGTAATGTGTTCTTTCCATCCCAGGCCTGTCTTCAGCCCTATCCACTGCTGCCCTGTTCAGCTTGCACCTGGGTGAGCCTTCATTGGTTTTAGTCAGGTATCTTATAGTAAGACCACCTGTTAAGAGTAAGCCTTGTCGGGCTGGGGATTTAGCTCAGTGGTAGAGCGCTTACCTAGGAAGCGCAAGGCCCGGGGTTCGGTCCCCAGCTCCGAAAAAAAAAGAACCAAAAAAAAAAAAAGAGTAAGCCTTGTCGATACACCAAGGGCCCTCATCCAGTGTTCCTCGGCAAACAGTTGATTTGTACTGTTGGGAGTTCTGACTCCAGTCAGAACTGAGTGTTGTTGGCTTTGTCACTACTGTACCGGCCACTAGCAGCTGTGTAGCTAATCCTGGTTACCTCTTCAGATCTTTTTTTCCAGTAGGCCCTACTTGCCCCCAAGCACCCAAGACATGGGACTAATTAATTCAGTGTGACTCTGGCCTTGGCTTCGAGGGTGCTTCTGCTTGGGCATTGCTGTAGTCCTTTGTCAGTCACTCCTCGTTCCAATTAGAAAAATCCCTATGGGATAGGTTTTCTCTATTTTTGACATCCCAGAGTTGCCATGATAAACAAGATAAATATCTCAAAGTAAACATTGAAGCCGTGTGTGCTAGCACACCACTCCAGCACTTGGGAGGAGGAGGCAGGAGCTCAAAGCAGGCTCAGTAGCTCGCACAGTTCTAGCTATTCGTAAAATGAAGCGGGAAGATTTTAAGTTTAAGGCCAGCATGAACATCCTGGCAACCAGGGGTGGCAAGACACCATGCCAGTAAAAAAGGGGCCTGGAGAGATGGCTCAGTGACTGGAATTTGGTTCCCAGCACCCACTGCACGGCTACCTATAAGTGACCTGATGCCCTTGGGCCTCTGGGCACCCATACACATGTACACTGATATATAGACACACTTACACGAAGTCAAGTTCTGAGAATAATTCATGTCAAAAGCTTCCAAAAGTTCCAAAAGAACTAGTGAGGTCAGGTATCAAGAAAAATTCAGGGGTTGGGGATTTAGCTCAGTGGTAGAGCGCTTGCCTAGGAAGCGCAAGGCCCTGGGTTCGGTCCCCAGCTCCGAAAAAAAGAACCAAAAAAAAAAAAAATCCATTGACTTTGCCTTCAAAACCCACATTCTTCACCATAATGTGCATGAAGCTAAAATTTTGTCATCCTATAAGTCATTTGTGACTTCCAGATGGTCTTAATGTCTTAAATTTCAGTCTCTGGCTGAGGGGCATGGGGCCTCCTGGTTCTGTAGCTCTTTTGTGTCTGCTGTCCCTGTCAACGTTTGTCTGCCATACCATATACTTCTTGCCCAAATGCCACTCTTTCTAAGTTGTTTCTCCTTTATACCTACTTTCCACTTTGTCCTATGTTTTGGTGAAGGTTGGCAAACATGTTAAGGGCCGTCACCTCACATTGCAGGAAATTGAACTCGGTTTTCATGCAGATGAAATAAATACTCATGCCATTTAGCCATTTTATTTTGAAGACACAGGGTCTCTGTGTTGTCCAGGCTTGCCAGAAAATCCTGGGCTCAACATGGTTTAGAGCGACCAGGACTTGGTCGAGAGGGTCCTATCTCTCCCAAGTCTCCCTGTCTGGGAAAGGTAGGTAGAGATGGGAAAGAAGCTGGAGAAATATAGTCTCTTCTACTCTCCAGGACTCTGAACTGTCGATAGGGCAGTTAGAAGTGGAATTTAATGAAAGTCTTGCGGGGGTTATGGGAAGTGTAAACATCTGAATCAGTCTCTTTTGTAGGGTAGTGTGCTTCTGGCTAGTGTACTTCATACTGTGACTTGTGGAGCCCCAGCTCTAGACTCAAGGGAATCCTCCCATAACTTAAATGCAGACACCTGAGAATACATATGTACTTGGAATTTTCTCACTCCAGCTATCCCTGATCTGATTGAGAGGGACCTACTACAAAGGAGTGTGGGTGTTTTGAGACAGGGGTCCTATAATCTTGGCTGTAGACCAGGATGACCTCAAACTCAGAGTCCTCTTGCCTGGACTTCCCAAGTACTAGGATTAAAAGGCACCAACCATAGTTAAGTCAAAAAGTAGCTTTTTGCCTTTATAAAGCCCAGGCATCACTGGAAGTGCAGCCCAGGTTCTTGTCTTCCTGATTGTTTTTACAGTTGCTAGGATTACAAATAGGTTGCCAGACTTTTAAATTCGCATCTGAGCAGGGCAGACAGAACCTTGGGTGTGAACCTTTGGTGTTGGGTAATTCTTACTGAAGACAGACACCTATTCTGGTTTCCTTTGAGTGCCTACACCACCTACCGAACCCGTGTCTTGGGACAGACCAAATTGGGCCTTTGGAATCCCCTGGAGGGTGGCGTCCCCTGGTGTTCGCGTCAGGGACTACGGGGCAGGGTAAAAGTAGGGCACCAGGACCTGCAAGAGGCAAGCATGAAAAGGCAAGAAGACCCTTTCCCCTACACCATTCACCACACCCATGAGTACCCGGAAGGAAAAGTCCCTGAGAGATAGCAGCAGTGAAGATTCTACCGTCCTCCCACAACATCCAACCCGGAGGAACTCAGCCAACGAAGCCGGGGCGGGGAGGGGCCGGGCCGGGGGCGGCCTGGCAGGAAGCAGCGCGTACCTTCCGCTGCAGGAGGAGCAGGTGGCTGCAGTGCTGCCTGGGCCCCTGGCTTCCTGTGTACGCTCCTGCCGGCTGCTTTTTCCCGCCAGAGCTCATTGGGCCGTCTCGGCCCTATGGCTCACACCCCAGATGGCATATCCTGTGAACTGCGAGGTAAGCCCTACTTGGCCTTTCCTGGGAGCCCACCTGGCCGTGAAGAGCCTGACTCCAAACTAGACCTCTCAGCGCCTCAGGGAACTTGACCAGAGGGTTTGTTCTGGAGGGAGGGCCAGTGCCTAAAAGTCTGCCTCATTTTTTCCTAGCTGATGTACAGATGAATACCTGGGCACTCAGCCTAGCACAGACCTTGGGCACAGAGTGGCCCTAGTAGAGGGACCAAAGTCACCCAGTAGATTGTCTTTCCACAGGCGAGATTACCAAGTTCCTGTGGCCCAAGGAGGCGGAGCTGCTGTTGAAAACCTGGCTTCCCCAGGAGGGTGCTGAGCAAAGTCACATCCTGGTACGGTAGCCAGGAGTGAAGTTCAGGACAGTGACCAGACCCAGCATGAAGAAACTTGATTTCCCTAGAATATTAGTCTTTTGTTTCCCGTAGGCACTGCTTCGATGGAGGGCATATTTGCTGCACACTTGCCTTCCCCTGAGGGTGAGTCTCAGGCCTAGCCAACTCTTTCCCCTTCAGCGAGGAACTACATTTGCAGAGCTGGACTTTTTGCCTGTGCTGGCTTTTACTTTCCAACATCATTGAGCTCCCAGCAGCAAACAGGAGGGAAGTCTGGGCCGTTCTAGCTCTGGATGCCACAAAATCATGGGGTGTAAAGAGAGGACCTGGGTTCAATTCTCAGCAACACCAGGAGGCTCACAAGTGGTTGAAACTATAGTTCTAGGACATCCACTGCTCTCTTCGGGCATCTTTGGGAACCAGGCACATAAGTGGTACACAAACATGCCAGCAAAACACCCAACAGTACAATTTTTAAAATGTAAGGACAAGCTAGGAGGTATTTGGTCCTGGTACTAGGGAGACAGAGGTAGGCGGATCTCTTGAGTTCGAGGACAGCCTGGTCTACAGAGTGAGTTCCAGGAGAGCCAGGTCTACACAGAGAAACCCTGTCTCAGGAAAGAAAGAAAGGAAGGAAGGAAGAAAGGGAGAAAGAAAGAAAGAAAGGGAGAGAGAGAGAAAAGAAAGGAAGGGGAAGAAAGGAAAGAAAGAAAGAAGGAAAGAAAGAAAGAAAAAAAGAAAGAAAATAAGAGCAAAAAGCCTAGGCTCCAGAGAGTGGCATCGGTTAGTCCGAGTTATTGGTGTGCTTTTCAGGTGGACTGCACATTCAGCTACCTGGAGGTCCAGGCCATGGCTCTGCAGGAGACACCTCCTCGGGTAAGAAAGCTGGACCCCAACTTGAACATATATACTGCTTGACCATTTATCTCTACACACAGAACTCTGAACGGACACCAGCTTCCATACAGGGATCCAAAAATCTTCTCCTTCCCCAGGTCACCTTTGAACTGGAGTCCCTGCCTAAACTGGTCCTGGAGTTTCCCGGGGTGGCCGCCCTAGAACAGCTAGCTCAGCATGTGGCTGCTGCCATCAAAAAGGTCTTCCCTCGCTCAACCCTTGGGTGAGGCCTAGAAAATCCAAGGGGTGGGGTGGGGCATCAGTGAAAACTTTTCATCCTTCAAGGGCTAGAAGTCCCTTGCCTCTTCCTCTTATCCCCTGCCTAGGAAGCTATTCCGGAAGCCCACGCCCTCATCGCTGTTGGCTCGACTGGAGAAAAGCCATCCCTTAGAGTCTACAGTACCCAGCAGTCCTTGTGGTGAGGGCCAAATCAGAGCACAGTTTGACTCCATACAACCCTAGTTCCTTGGTATTGGGGACTCCCCAAAGTGAACAGGGACACTTTTATCACTGCCACCATCTAAGTATGGGGCTGATCTTCCTCTGTCTCTGACTTTGTGTCTGTCTTTCCTTCCATCATACCTCTGACACCTCCCTAGGTGGCTTCTTGGAGACATATGAAGCTCTCTGTGACTACAATGGCTTCCCATTCCGAGAGGAGATTCAGTGGGTGAGAGTCGGGCCCTTTTGGGGAGCTCTGGAGATATTTGACACCCCTGTGTATGCTAAGCCCCTCTACCCTTTGTGGCCCCAAGCTAGCTGTGAATAATTTCTTCACATCTAGGATGTGGACACTATCTACCATCGCCAGGGCTGCCGCCATTTCTGCCTTGGAGATTTCAGCCACCTTGGCAGCCGGTATGAGGCCTGCCAGGATTGGGAGGAGAGGACTCCAGCACCCATGTTCCTACATTCCAGCCTCTCTGTAGAGAGGATGCTGGCTGGGCCCTGTGTTTGGAAGGCCCTGAGTCCTGCATTTTCTCTTCCCCACACTAGAGACCTGGCCTTGAGTGTAGCTGCCTTATCTTATAACCTGTGGTTCCGGCGACTCTCCTGCATGGACATGAAGCTGGTGAGGATACACAGCAGGGAGTGCCAAGGGTGTGAGGGTCAGAGTTCATCCCGATGAGTCATGACCCTCTGCTCCCAGAGCCTGGAGGTCTCAGAACAGATCCTGCACATGACGAGTCAGTCTTCCTATTTGGAGGAGCTGGTACTGGAGACCTGCGGCCTGAGAGGGTGAGAGGCCTGAGCTGGACTTGGGAACTAGTGGTCTGTGGAGAGACTGGGAATCATTCTTACATTGGGGTCTTGATCCTCAGAGACTTCGTTAGGCGATTAGCCCAGGCACTGGCAGGACATTTTAATTCTGGACTTCGGGAGCTCAGCCTGTCTGGGAACTTGCTGGATGATAGAGGTATGGCAAAATTTGGGAGACCCAAGGCAGATGAGCCAGGAGGGGTGAGGTTTACGGAGCTGCTCTATCCACAGGTATGGCCACACTCAGCAGACACCTAGAGCATTGTCCAGGAGCCTTGAGGAAACTCTGCCTAGCACAGACGGGGTTGACACCTCGAGGTGAGTGGGACTGAGGAGGGTTGGGAGGGGCAAGATGAAGGTGTCTGATACTTAGCCGCTCCTTCTACCCACCTCCAGGAATGAGAGCTCTAGGAAGGGCACTGGCAACGAATGCCACCTTTGACTCTACCCTGACCCACCTGGATCTTTCTGGGAACCCTGGGGCACTGGGAGCCTCACAGGATGGTGGGGTGAGTAGCAGTTTTTAAAGTCAGAACCTGGGATGCCCAGTCAGTGGGATGCCAGATTCTTAGGCAACTTCTGACTCCCTTTTTCCCTCCAAAGGGCCTGTATACTTTCCTGAGTCGTCCTAATGTTCTGGCCTATTTGAATCTAGCAGGCACCGACACTGCTCTAGGCATGGTAAGAGTGTAATCACATGGGGGATGTTTGGTAGGGCTTGGCTGTGCCAGAGTGGGATAGGAAAGAGAGCAGGGCATGGTAGAGAAAGTCAGAGGTTATTACTAACACCGTCTTCCCTCAGCTTTTCATGGCGTTATCTGGTGGCTGCTGCGCCAACCTCACCCATCTCGAAGCTTCGAGGAATATCTTCTCTCGCACGTAAGGGGCAGCAGGCAGGCTCGGAAGGAAGAGGCTTGGGGGAATCAGCTCCCTGAGCATAAATCCCACTTCTTCTGCTCTCCACCTCCACCGCAGGAAGTCCCAAGCGGTGCCAGACGCACTGCAGCGCTTCCTTGGTGGTGCCAGGATGCTGCGGCATCTAGGCCTGGCTGGCTGCAAGCTGCCACCCGAAGCGCTCAGGTCAGTGTTGCTACCCTCGGGCACATCCCCACATGCAGTCACAACCTTGACCCCCACTGCCTCACTCCTCTATTCCACCCGTAATCTTTTATAACCCCAACCTGCCTTATTCGTTCGCACCCTGAGTCCTGTTTTCCCAGATCTTGTCACCTGTATGCTACCCTCTCCCAGGGCCCTTCTAGATGGTCTTGCGCTCAACACTCAGATTCATGACCTGCACCTAGATCTCAGCGCATGTGAGGTGGGCACCCAATCCTGGTTGTGAGCTGAGAGCGCATCCACATTATCAAGAGTGGGGCAGGGAGGCCTTCCCTACCCAGACCTAAATATCCTGAGTGCACCCTACCTCTGCCTCCAGCTGCGCTCCGTGGGTGCCCAGGTGATACAAGACTTAGTTTGTGATGCGGGCGCCTTGAGTTCCTTGGATCTGTCAGATAATGGTGAGGCCACCAGGGAACCCATCCATGTTCCTATTTTTTTGTACCCGATCCCCAGGGTGGGGACCCTGCCCTGGCAGCAGCACCTTGTGCATCACTTGGTTACTCCTAGGCTTTGGCTCCGACATGGTGACCCTGGTGCTGGCCATCGGGAGGAGCCGTTCTCTGAAACATGTGGCCCTTGGAAGGAACTTCAATGTTCGCTGCAAGTGAGCCCCAAGCCTATCTCCGTTCCTCTTAGCTAGGACTTTATCACTCACATGGTTCCCTAACAGTGTCCCCTTTCCACAGGGAGACACTGGATGACGTCCTGCACCGGATAGTCCAGCTCATGCAGGATGATGACTGTGTGAGTTCATAGAGCCCTGTGGGGTCCTCAAGCAATTAAGTGTCTTGGAATGCCTCTTACTTTTGTTCCTTCGAACCCTCTTTGCTGAATCTGACCCTGTTTACCCATTAGTGCCTTCCTTTTAACCCTAGCCTTTGCAGTCTCTATCCGTGGCTGAGTCGCGCTTGAAGCAGGGTGCCAGCGTCCTGATTCGGGCTTTGGGCACCAATCCTAAACTGTCAGTGCTGGATATCAGTGGCAATGCCATAGGAGATACTGGCGCCAAGATGCTAGCCAAGGCTCTACGAGTCAACACCAGGCTACGGTGGGCATGGCCTGGGACCAACAGGAGAGGAAAAGAGTTCTATATTAGAAGGGTGTATGGGGGGCTGGGGATTTAGCTCAGTGGTAGAGCGCTTACCTAGGAAGTGCAAGGCCCTGGGTTCGGTCCCCAGCTCCAAAAAAAAAAAAAAAAAAAAGAAGGGTGTATGGGTCTAATGTATACGTGCTGGTGAGGCAGATGAATGAATAAGGCCAGAGGGTTGGGTGGGGTTCTGCCCTAACTGAAGCCTGGTGGGGCTCAGGTCTGTGATCTGGGATCGAAACAACACATCTGCTCTGGGCCTGCTGGATGTGGCGGAAGCCCTGGAACAGAACCACAGCCTGAAGTCCATGCCGCTGCCACTAAATGACATAACACAGGCACATCGCAGCCGGCCAGAACTGACAGCCCGAGCAGTTCATCAGGTGGGGGTCCCCTCTTCTGTCAGCCCTTTTGTATATGGTGACTCTACCTCCTGGCATTTCTCACCGTGTCTTGCCTGCAGATCCAAGCCTGTCTCTGGAGGAACAACCGGGCAGACTCTACTTCTGACCGGAAGCCCTGCCTTCAGCCCTTGGGTCTGATTTCAGACCACTCAGAGCAGGTCAGTGTCAGCCCTTCCCCTAATCTTGAGAACCTGGGTACCTGAGTCTGAGAGTCTGACTTTCCTGGGTGAAAGTGTCTGAGTTCTGTGTCCTAAACAATATCCTTTCTTTGGTCACCATTCTTGAAATAGCCTCCTGTGCAGGTAGCCTCTTCATCTGACTTCCCATTTAAGGGCTATTCCCCTCTCTCCACTGCTGGATGGTTGGTTTCAGCAGTCCCCTCTCTAGCTTTAATTTCCTTCCACTTTTATATGTTTTTTTATATTGTTCTTACTTCTGCATGCCCAAGCCTCAGTTTTTTTGTTTGGTTTTGCTTTCTTGAGACAGGGTTTCTCTGTGTGGCCTGGGATGTCCTTGAGCTCAGAGAGATCTGTGTGCTTTTGCCTCCCAAATGCTGGGATTACAGGTGCACACACGCCATCACTAGCTGGTTCCAAGCCTCGATTCATATCGAAGCTCTGAAGCCCAGTTACCCAGTTACCTCAATCCAGACATCCTGAGGGGTGGGTTTATGTACTCCACACCTTCAAATGATTTTTAAAAAATACTTTAAAATACTTTATTGTGTATGTGTGTGTGTGTGTGTGTGTGTGTGTGTGTGTGTGTGCATGTGTACACGCACCCACATGCCCATACGCCCAGGTACATGTGGAATCAGAGGAAAACATGTGAGAGCCAGTTCTCCCTCCCCTCAGTGCGGGCCCTAGGGTCCCCTGAGCTCATGAGGCTCAGGGACAAGTTACCCATGATTCATCTCACAGGCTCTCAAGTGATCTTACTATCTTATAAAAACCCATTCTCTTTCATGGAGCCCAGTTTCTTTGGTGCCTATATCACTAAATGCCGTTTCCAGCTCCCTGCTGGCCATACTGGAACCTTCAGTCCTCCTTGGTCTGCCTCTGGACCATCTGTCAAACATACAGTCCTTACTACAGACCAGCCATGCTTTGCTTCCTCAGTCTCTCTCTCTTACACAAACACACACACACACACACACACACACACACACACACACACACACACACATACACACCTATCCTCTGACAGCTTTTAAATCAGAGTGACCGAAGTATCCCACCTTGAGCAGGTAGGGTTTCTCTCACAGTTTGTCTTCCTGTAGGAAACCGTGGAAGAGAGATAGGCGAGACTGGGGAGACTGATGAGAGACAAAGGTAGGACTAACACGTGACTCCCGCAGGTGAATGAGCTATGCCAGTCAGTACAGGAGCATGTGGAGCTGCTGGGCTGTGGGGCTGGGCCCCAGGGTGAGGTTGCTGTGCACCAGGCTGAGGACGCCATCCAGAATGCCAACTTCTCTCTTAGTGTAAGCACTCCTCCTGCTATGAGGACCTTTCTGCTCCCAATCACGTGCCAACTTGAAACTCCTTTTGTTCCTTGGCTCCCAGATCCTTCCCATTCTATTTGAGGCTGGGAGCTCTCCAAGCCACCACTGGCAGCTGCAACAGAAGCTGGAAGGCCTCTTGGGTCAGGTGGGCGAGATCTGCCGCCAGGACATCCAGGTAAGGTACTAGTCCTGCCCAGCCTCATCACCATATGTAGATTTGACCCTCATTCCACAGGCTTGTCTGTGATATGACCTTAGTCAGCAGTGGTTTAATCGGAGCCCACACTTGCAAGCCAAAGGGGCTAGTCTCTAGCCATGCTGTTAACCATTTTATAACCTTTGCCCAGGACTTCACTCAGACCACACTGGATACCACAAGGAGCCTCTGCCCACAGATGCTGCAGAGACCTGGCTGGAGGAAGCAGCTGGAGGGAGTTCTGGTGGGCTCCGGGGGCCTCCCAGAACTGCTTCCAGAACATCTGCTACAAGATGCCTTAACTAGGCTGAGGTAAGAAAGCACGACTGGGCTGGGCAAAGCTGGACAGAGATAGCACACTAATCCTCACTGCCTCCTGCCTTCAGGGACATGCGCCTGTCAATCACAGGGACCCTAGCAGAGAACATTGTGGCTCAGGCCCTTGCAGGTCTTCATGCAGCCCGAGATCGACTGGTGAGGGGATATCTTGTTTAACACTCACAGAGAACCCTGTAATGACTTCTGGGGTCATAAGATAGCTACTTTAAGGTTACCTTAGATCTGCCTATCTTTGGATGGCCTGGTATTACAGGTGGAGAGTCTAGCTCAGCAGGCACCAGTGACGGTGGTCCCTGCTGTACCACCACTGTGTGGAGATGAGCTCACCCTCCTTGAGTCTGGGGGAGTGGAAGAGTTTTTCTTTCCCACGGAGGAGGAAGAGGAGAGAGAAAAGGTAAGTGAATTCCAAGCCTAGAACCCCGGCTCTTCCCTTCTTGTTCTTGGATGTGGAAGGTGAGTAGCAGTTCTGGGTCATACCCCAACCCAACACTAGACTGAAGCTGTACCCATCCCACCAGGATGATGGTTCCTCATGGAAATGGCTTGAGCCCAGTAATTGCTTCCTGGTCCCGTCCCTTCATGGTAAGTCAGGCCCTGGAGGGAAGAGGACGGAAGTGAACTGAAGCTTTGTTAAATCTGTACACTCATTCAGCCCTGTCCCGGGTGCACCTAACCATTACCGGAGTCAAGCCTGAAAGGAAACTGGAGTCAGCTGTTCTCAGAACCCTGTGGGACCTGAACAGAATAAGACTATGATATCTTTTTCCCTATCTCCTCCGCCCCTTTTCCTAACCCCAGGATGCGCATGCTTGGCGGCTGCACAGAGTCGCGCGCACTCGGGGCCGCGCTCAGCACCGCGGACAGCGGCTACTGGGGGAGGGGCGGGCGGCGTAGCCGGGCCCCTCCCCGCGCCCTGGGCGGGTCCCCGCCGCCCGCCCTAGCGCCTCCGCCACCTCCCTGGGTTCGACGCTCTGTTCTCTTCTGGTGCTTTTGCCTCAGGTGCTGCTGAGGAAGCAGAACGGGACCCCGAGCTGGCAGCTCCGGGGGAAGATGCGGAGCCGCAGGCTGGGCCGTCTGCACGCGGCTCTCCAAGCCCCGCCGCCCCAGGGCCTCCCGCCGGCCCTCTGCCTCGCATGGACCTGCCACCCGCCGGGCAACCCCTACGCCATCCGACCCGAGCCCGACCGAGGCCACGTCGCCAGCACCACCACCGCCCGCCGCCGGGGGGCCCCCAGGTAAGTGCTTCCCTTCCCCCTCGCCCCTCTTGAGGGTCATGGTTAAACCATTCACTCTTCACTTGGCGATAGAAGACAGGAAGATGGGTTGTGGAGGCCCAAGGCCACCAGACGCGCCCTATCATCTTTCTGGGCACCCTCAGCCTCAGGCCATGGTCATAATGGGCCATGGTGTGCGGCTTTCCTGTGAGGAGCTCCTAGATGGTGGACTCCCTCCTCGTAGTGGTCTGCTCTATGGGTGAACGTGCGAGCGGTGTCCACCTTGCCCTCCCTCTCATAAGGTTACTGAAAAACACTGGGCAGCTGGGCCGCGGGACACTCTTGCGTCTGCTGTGTATCAGCGGGTGGATGTATGTGTGGGTTGGGTACTGGCAAGGGTAGTGGGCACTGGCAGAAGGAGAGGAGGAGCTGGCCTGAGGCCCCCTGAGGGTCTGACGCAGCAGCGGCGCCACTGAGCCGGGATGTGTGGTGTGGTGTGGAGGTGGAGGGTTAGGGTACTGCAGGGAACTGTTGGGAGTAGAAGGGGTGGCATATTGGAATGTGTGACCCGTAGGTGTTTGCTTAGTGACAGCCAGGTAGTTCAGAGTATAGCATCCTCTGGACTGGGCGGGTGCTCAGTGACAGCAGTGGAGAATGAAATCCAGCGTGCTACAGACCGTCCCCAGTTCTGGGACGTTCTTTGGCCAGGCCATTGGGAAGGAAGGGGCCTACCGGGGAGAGTCACAGTTCTTAGTCCTGCCTTCTAACCTCCCAATGTCTCCCAGGTGTCCCCAGCCCTACTTCAAGAAGGGAATGGGCTCACTGCTCGTGTCGATGAGGGTGTGGAGGAATTCTTCTCCAAAAGGCTGATCCAGCAGGATCGCCTGTGAGTGAGGGTCAGTTGGCTGGGGGCAGAAGAGGGTGGGACACCCTTGAGTTTCTCCTCTCACTGACGGTTGTTCCTACAGCTGGGCCCCTGAGGAGGATACAGCCACTGAGGGTGGTACCACTCCTGTTCCCCGTACACTTCGAAAGAAGCTGGGTACCCTCTTTGCCTTTAAGAAACCTCGTTCAACAAGGGGTCCACGACCTGACCTAGAGACCAGCCCTGGAGCAGCAGCTCGTGCCAGAAAGACCACACTTGGGGATCTGCTTCGACCACCAGCCCGTCCAGGCCGTGGTGAGGAGCCTGGAGGAGCAGAAGGCGGCACCAGTAGCCCTGATGCGGCTCGCAGAAATCGGCCTCGTTACACTCGGGAAAGCAAGGCCTATTCCATGATACTGCTGCCTGCTGAGGAGGAAGCGGCAGTGGGTGCCAGACCTGATAAGGTAAGGCCTGATGCTGGGGCTGAGGGCTCTTCGGGAACAGAGAGCAGTAGGCTTTCTCTCCACTTAGGCATCTCTGTCCTCAGAGGCGGCCTCTGGAACGGGGAGACACAGAACTGGCCCCATCTTTTGAGCAGCGGGTACAAGTGGTGCTGCAGAGGATCGGCGTAAGCCGGGGCAGTGGGGGTGCTGAAAGCAAGAGGAAGCAAGTGAGTTGGAGGGGGTGAACTGCGGGGGCAGGTGGCATGTGGTAATCTGTGGGTGACATATGTGACCAAGAAGGGAGAAACACATGGCACAAATAGATCTAATTATCAGTTACATGCTCTTACCCTTCAAGTCATTGGATTTAACTTTCAGCCTTCTTCTGACCTGGTTCAGGTCACTGATATGTACCTCCTAGGGTGTAGGGAACTCCTTTTTCTCTTAAGGAGAAATTAACAGAGGTTTGACCTTGTTTTATCTATACCAGAAAGTTCTCCAGGAACTTCCTTTTTATCCAGATTCCCAATCCTGCTGCAAGGTCTCACAGAACCCTTGGTACTGGCCACCTTAGACCTCTGTTTTCCTTTGGAGCCTTGTGTGGCCTTTGGTTTATATTCTGTCTCTGTCTGTATGGGCTCCTTTTCAGCCTTCCCTCATTCCTTTCCATGGTCATCTGGATAACATTATTATAATCAGTCTTTATTAGGAACTACACCGCTGGGTACCATCCATTTAAACAGCTTTTCAGGAAAAACGTATCCAGTGAGACCTGGCCTGAATTTAGTGACCTTAAAGTGTGGGAAGTCATAGAACTAAGAAATCACATTATCTGCTGGATGTGGTGGTAATCTCAGCATTCAGAAAGCTGGGGCAGGAGATAGCAAGAAAGACTCATCTGAGCTATAAACAACAAAACTATCTCACAAACAAACAAACCTACCTGTCATGACTAACATGTATGTTAACTACCTGGCATCCCAGACTGTAAGGTCAGAGGAAAGGGATTGGCTTTGCCATGTTCTGGCCAGCCTATGGTATCCATTCTGTAGCTGGGTTTTAAGAACACAAAGAAATAAGGCCAGAGTAAGGGCACAAGGGCTGCTGTCTGACTGATTTGTTTCCTACAGAGCAAGGATGGTGAGATCAAGAAAGCAGGCTCTGATGGTGAGTAGAACCCTGGGACAAGGAGATGTATGTTGGG
Source organism: Rattus norvegicus (assembly GCF_021556685.1). Lineage (NCBI taxonomy): Eukaryota > Metazoa > Chordata > Mammalia > Rodentia > Muridae > Rattus > Rattus norvegicus. The sequence continues at coordinate 48,701,613 of NC_141552.1, forward strand.
GTACAAGGTGGCCCCAGAGATAATCCCTAAGGTACTTGCTCCTCTGCAGGAGAGGACAGGCTTCTTTCCCTCCACCACTAAGGTCTGACACCTAAGCCTCTAATCCTTCCCTGCAGGTGACATTATGGACAGTTCCACAGAGACCCCTCCCATCTCAATCAAGTCCCGCACCCACTCTGTATCTGCTGGTGAGTGAGGGCCGTGTATATGTTAAAGGAGGTACACAGGATAGGAGGGGATCAGACCACTGCTCAGAACCATTCTACAGTCAGGCTTGATGTTAGCTGACACATTTCTTTACCCAGATCCCTCATGTAGACCTGGGCCAGGAGGCCAGGGGCCTGAGTCTGCCACCTGGAAGACACTGGGGCAGCAGCTGAATGCAGAGCTCAGAGGCCGTGGTTGGGGCCAACAGGATGGTCCAGGGCCCCCCTCTCCATGTCCCAGCCCAAGTCCCCGAAGAACCAGCCCTGCCCCAGACATCCTGAGTCTCCCAGAGGACCCCTGCTTGGGCCCTAGGAATGAAGGTAGGTAGGCACCCCACTCCTAGGCTGGGAACCTGACTCCTCTGGGAACACTGAAGGTGGGAGTGTGGGGGCAGAGTATGGTGACATACTCTGATATCTTGGCCTCCTCTAGATGGCCAGCTGAGGCCGAGGCCTCTCTCGGCAGGCCGGCGAGCAGTGTCTGTGCATGAGGACCAGCTCCAGGCCCCTGCGGGTGAGGGAGACACCTCTGTCTGTGCTTGAGTGCAGAAGGGAAAGGGTGGGCTCCTGGACTTCGGTCTTGGTTCTGGTCCTTGGACAGGGCCACCACTGCTCTGAGTGCTGGAGCAATCAGGAAGCCCCTCTGGAAGGCTGACCTCTGCTAGGGTGGGAGAACACCAGCTGGAGAATATGGGAGTAGCATGTGCATGTTTTTGCGTGCACTGAAGGTAGACAGAAGGGTTGGGGACAACCAGTAAGATTTTCTGTATCCTTTTAGAACGGCCCCTTCGGCTGCAGCGCTCCCCTGTCCTCAAGCGTAGGCCAAAGCTCGAGGCACCCCCACCCCCAAACTTAGGTAAGAGTGGGCAAGGGCCTGTCGGGAAAATGACAAGACTGTTCAGCACAAGCCTAAAATTTTCTCTCTCCATCCCCCTTCACAGGCTCCGGCCTTGGAACCAAGCCTCTTCCTCCATACCCCACAGAACCCTCCAGCCCTGAGCAGAGCCCTCCCTCCCCAGCCACAGACCAAAGAGGCGGCGGCCCCAACCCTTGATCCTCTCTTCTCCTGCCGCATGAAATTATTTTATTAAAAAACCTGAATGAAACAGAGCGTGGAATGCTGTTTGTCCTTAGGCCCATGGGTATACATCCTCTTCATACCTGTGGTAACTCAGACTCCATCACTATGTTCAAGGCCCAAGCTACAAGCTGAGGAGAGAGCCTGGAAAGAAACCATACCCAGAGGTCAGGGTTACCTAAGACTGGTGCCCAACACAGGCAGGGTCGCTCTAAACACTCACCTGGCAGTTTGGACCTGGGTATGGAGGGAGGCAGAGGGTGTCCCATATTTATACTGGAATGCAGAAGTATCACGATGCCTCTCTGGGGGTTCCTGGAAGGGGTGAAGTATCTAGAGAGTCCAGTCAGGACCCCTTGTCATACAAGCCTACCCTTCCCTCTCCAAGCTCTGCCCAAGGCCCTCCCATAGTTTCCCTTCCAGTTATAGTCTCACCCAGACAGAGTGGGGCTCCTGGGCTCCGGTTCTTGGGAGAAGCTGCCGTCTTTTGATGGGCCACTGGAGCTCCCTGAACTCTAGCTTATGAAACTGGGTTCTGGTCTCACAGGCCTGGTATGAAGTAGGGGCATGTCGAAGGGGTGAGAGACTGGGGCTGCAGGTCAAGAGTGGGGAGCTGGGTGTAGAACTGCAGGGTGTAGAACTGGGGGCCTGAGCTCTTGGGGAGGTTGAGCAAACAGTTGGCGGAGGCTGGGAGTTGTCCTTCTGCCCGGGGTCTGATGTGGGCAAGGCTGACAGAAGGCTAACACTGGCACCGCTTTCCTCCTGTGGCATGAGGCTGGGAGAAGCAGGGTTTTCTGAGGAAGAGGAGACTGAGTGTGAGCACAGACGTCTCAGCTCAGGACAGCGGAATGCCTGTGAGCATCACACCGCCTTCTAAACAGTCCATTAGCCACCCAGAGTACTGAGTACTTATGACCTGACCAGAGGAAGTGGCTTGAAGGACAAAGATGGATTTCCCTGGAGTTCTGGAGAGAATCATCAATGTTGTGGTGGGCTCCGGGCTCCAAACATTCCCCTTTTTGCCCCACCCAGTTCTTACCCTGTGCCTTCTGACTTGAGTCTATAGAACTCAGAATTTGTTCCTCATTCTCAGAGATGTGCAGTAGGAAACTAGGCACGGTGAACACAGCTTCTTCCTATGGGACATGAGAGCTCAGCAGGGCAGCTGCCTAACCCTCTCCCTCTGACACCTCCTAAGAAAAGCGCAGCACTGACCGTGGCCTGGGAGCAAGAGGTAGCCCAGTGCGTGAGGGGTCTTGCTGTGAAGGGACCTTGTAGCACTAGGCAGCTCTCAGCTAGACGCACTAGTGCTCCCCGATGATCCCCGTCTTCCTTCACCTCATCCAGAAGCTGAGACAGGGTTAAGCCTGGGGCCAGCATTTTGGCCAAAGAGTTCAAGTTGAAACAGGAAGGGTAAGTAAGAGATTACAGCGACTTACTGAAGAACGGTGCGGAGATAACCAGAGGGACTTAGGGTTACCAGAATACCCCTACCAGTACCTGCACTGGAAGAAGCAGACTCAGAGAGGTGGTCCCTAGAGAAACAGTGAATACTTCTCAGGAACAACCCCGATGCCAATCTACCCAGCTCTGCCATCCCTGACCGTACCTCACACAGCCTCAGGGCGCAACCCCAAACTCACTCAAGGCATTTATTGAGCTTTTTCTGCACATCTGAATCCTGATTGCTGAGAGAAAGAGGAGGGTGGTGGGTGATCAGTGTGATTGAAGCTCATCCCTCTCACCTAAAGACCTATGCCCACTCGAAGAGGCAGAAGGTGGAAGCTTCATTTAACTGTTTTGTTTTGGGGAAAGGAATTTGGAGAGACTTAAACTGAAGCCCTCAGGACTTCAGCCATGTGATGCCTATAGTCTGCCACTGAGCTACATCCCTTCCCTTGGAGGGATCACTTACCAACCAGTCACCTGTACCCGGGGCTGCTCCGTGGGCAGCAGGTTAAAGCGATCCACCTGGAGGTAGAACTCCGCAGGCTGGAGGAATTGGGGAGTGGTGTCTCAGGAGTTGTGACAAAGCTAGGTACAGTAACCAACTCGTCCAAGTGAGCCTTACCACTCACCGCATAGTCCTGAGCCACCTGAATGCGGAGCCCGCACGCCTGCAGCAGCAGGAGCCGGCCCTCGGTCCCACGGAATCCGAACTCCTTCTCCTCCCTGTGGTGAGCATTGCCCTCACTACCAGAGCACAGGCAAGTACCCCAAACGCCCGGGGAAAGAGCTTCCCCACCTCTCCAGCATCCGCCCACCTCAGGTTCCATAACGTACTACCCTGCTAGGCTCCCACCTTCCGCAGACAAGAAGCACCTCTCTTACCAGTCAGAGGTGTCGATGGCATTACGCGTCACCACGCATCGGACACTATGAGTTCCATCTGACACAAGTAACACGGCCCCGGTGTCAGGTGTGTCAGGGGCGGAAGATGGGCCCGGAGTCTCCGAGTCCTGGAGTACCTAATTCAACATTAGGGCCTAGTGTTAATTCAGTACCTCAGTCTCCTCCGGTGTCTCTGGGATCTGAGTGGTCTGCTCACCTTGAGCAGATGACCGGCTTGTGGACTTGACAGTGTTTCTGAGCCCAGGATCAGCTCTCGAATCCAGGGACGCAGGACCAGCCTCCCTGAATTCGACATTAGCACGACGGCACCCTAGGACACCCCCATGAAGGGAATACCCGCGAGCACCGCTGTTCCGTCTCTGGCGGGAGAGGAAACACGTGACCGCTAGGCGGATCCTAAGTTTGAGACTCCGCCCATTCGTGGTTCTGCGCCTGCGCAAGCACTTTTCTCTGTAGTGTTTAGCCTTTGGACCGCTAACCTCGCTGCTGGCTCATGACAGCTTATCCTTACTGTACCATCTCTCTGAACCTGTGAGCTGTTCCACAGTACTACTCTAGAACCGGAAAAGAAAAGTCAAGGACTACCCTGGATGGGAGCGATCTAGGTTAGGAGGCTGCAGCCGAGAATGGGGCTTGAAGCCATTTCGGTTCTGTGTGAGACCTCCAGAGTTTTCCTAAAATGTTGATTTAGTTTCCTCTACAAAATGCGGGGTCCTGTAAGACCAATGGAAATGACAGCATAGACAACTTAATAAATGTTAATTCCCTCATTCTGCCCTCGGATTGGTTGAGTCCTTTTTGGGACGCTCGAACCATAGCGTAATGACGTAAGAACAGAGGAAGCCCTCTCTACCTCCGTCTCCGTTTCCTAGGAAACGTAGACTCCGCGTTTCTTGGTGTCGCGTCCCCCTTGACGTCATGGTTTGGGTGGGAGGGCGGGGCGAGTGCTACCGCCAGGGGCGGGGCGGCTCGGGCCAGCGGGCCAGGCTGTGCACCTGCGCCTCGGCGGGCTGCTGTGGGGCACTGTCCCCCGCCCGGCAGGCCCTGCAATGGCCAGGCCGCAGAGGACTCCGGCGCGCAGTCCGGATAGCATCGTCGAGGTGAAGAGCAAAGTAAGGGCTTCTCTGGTCTCGGCTCTGGCCACTGCGCTAGGCACTCCCAATTCCCTTTCCTCTCCCTTACTAGCTCCTTGGGTCTCCATCACCTCTTTCTGTCCTCCATCCTCCACTTCCTATTCTGCTTTTCTGTCTGCCTCCCCTCATTGCATCCTCCCTCCCACTACGGACCTCCAGTGTCCCACTGTGGCCTGGGTATGTGGAGAGCAAGAGAAGACCTTGGACAGTGTCCCTTGTACTGGAGCTGAGGTTTAAGCTTAAGGCTGCAGCTGTTGCAGCAGTTCTTTCCCTCACCTGACAGCCTCAGTCCTGTAGTGAGAAAGGGGCTTGGGCTCTGTCCTGACACTCCTCTCCCCTTTCCCTCCCGCCTCCAGTTTGACGCCGAGTTCCGACGCTTTGCATTACCCCGCACTTCAGTGAGAGGCTTTCAGGAGTTCTCGCGGTTGCTGTGTGTGGTACACCAGATCCCTGGCCTGGATGTGCTGCTTGGCTATACGGATGCTCACGGTGACTTGCTGCCCCTCACCAATGATGACAGTTTGCACCGGGCCTTGGCCAGCGGGCCCCCACCTCTGCGCCTGTTGGTCCAGAAACGGGGTGAGGATGGGGTACAGTGGGCAGCTTCCTTGGGGTAGGGTGACAGGGCAGGTATATTAGGGTAGACCATACCCAGGGCTCTCAGACTTTACATTCTGCAGCCTCTGCCCTTGGTCTGACCTCCAAGGAGCAGGAAAATAGTGGCATTGTCCATAGCATGGGCCCAAATGGGAGAAGAGTCTCTAATCTTAGTACCCCCCTCTCCTGCAGCAGAAGGTGACTCGAGTGGCCTGGCTTTTGCCTCCAACTCTCTACAGAGGCGCAAGAAAGGGCTCCTGCTACGACCAGTGGCACCTCTGCGCACCAGGCCACCCTTGTTAATCAGCTTGCCCCAAGATTTCCGCCAGGTGTCTTCAGTTATAGACGTGGACCTACTACCTGAGACCCATCGACGTGTGAGACTGCACAAACATGGCTCAGACCGTCCCCTGGGCTTCTACATTCGAGATGGCATGAGTGTTCGTGTGGCTCCTCAGGGTCTGGAGCGGGTACCTGGGATCTTCATCTCCCGCCTGGTCCGTGGGGGCCTGGCTGAGAGCACAGGGCTGCTGGCGGTCAGTGATGAGATCCTCGAGGTCAACGGCATTGAGGTGGCCGGGAAGACCTTGGACCAAGTGACGGACATGATGGTTGCCAACAGCCATAACCTCATTGTCACTGTCAAGCCTGCCAACCAGCGTAATAATGTGGTACGAGGGGCATCTGGGCGTCTGACAGGGCCTTCTTCTGTAGGGCCTGGGCCTACTGATCCTGACAGTGACGATGACAACAGTGACCCGGTCATTGAAAATCGCCACCCTCCCTGTTCTAATGGGCTGTCTCAGGGACCCCTGTGCTGGGACCTGCAACCTGGCTGCCTACTTCCTAGTGCTGGCAGCTCTCTGCCCTCCTTGGATAGCAGAGAGCAAGCCAATTCTGGCTGGGGGAATGGCATGCGAGGTGATGTTAGTGGATTCAGCCTTTGACAGGCAAAGGTGCAGCCTTTGTCACTGCTGCCCGGACTTTCCAGTTGGGGAGGGAGATTAGCTTGCTCACAGAGCCCGCTCAACCTGGTGAACATTAAAGGTTTTCTACAAATGTAGACATGGTCCTTTTGTGTTCCAGCCCCAACCTCTTCTGACCCTGTAAGTCAGCCTTCTTCTGTGGGCACAAGACAGGAAGGATAATAAGAGCATGGGAGAGACCTTCCTTTGATGATGCAGCAGGAGGCCCACTGGGCTTGGCATTTTTAAGACAGCTCCTATGGAACACAGCCACTGTGTACAAACGGTTTAATTTTGACAGAGAAGTTGGGAGGCTGGTGGCTCTTCTGCAGCCACTGGTAACTACGAAGTGCTTTCGATTCTGCCCACCCCAATGCTTTGGAGCTATAACAGGGCTTGAGTCTGCCCTTTGCAGCCATGAGCTGATCCTAAACATGGATCTCCCTATTAATCTACCCACAAAGGGGGGGAGGGGCTAGGTATCCATCTTCACAAAGACTTTGGGTCGGGAAAAGATCTTGATAGCCTCTTCTATTTGCACCAACTTCCGGTCCAGTTCTGCACGGTAACCCTGAGCTCTCAGAGAGTCTGCCCCAGCAGGTAACAGCACTAGCTCACGAAGCAGCTTGCTCTGGCCTACAAGGGGGCATGGGAAGTGTGAGTGTTGGGTAGGCATGCATGGTTCTCCCAGGAGCTCCCTTTCAGCCACCCTTGCCCATGTACTCACTCTGAAGCAGATTGTTCAGTGTCTCTAGCCGCTGATTCTCAGGCATGAGCGTGTGGCCAGGAGGCATGGAAGGGTCTGGCTGGCTACGCTTTCGAGCTTCAGCTTCCTTCCGCCACAGGTCCCTGCGTTCCAACAAGCTGTGAATGCACAGGCCCAGGTTGATGACACCAAGGCAGAATGGTTCTCGCCCTCCACAGGATTCCCTCACTGCACTCAGCCCACAAGACCTACTTACTAATGGGGAACATGGCCTTTCTGGGTGGCATTGTAGTGCTCCTGGGCTTGCCGCTGCTGTTCCAGAACCTGTGCAAGGACCTGCAGGGAGCGGGAATGGCGCCGGGGGGCTCTCTTGGCAGCTCGGGCATTGTGACTAATGAAGTCCACACCTAAGCCTGGTCCCTGCAGAGACATGGCAAGCATGGTGGAGACTGTATCTCTGTACCTACCCTGCCCCCAGGACTCCTGGAAGATGGCCTTTAAATCCTCATAGACCCTCTCACCTTAGCTTTGGAACCTGGCAGGGTGAGCTGAGGACTGGAGGCACGGGATGGTGGGAGCCCAGGGCCACAGCGGGAGTGTGCCCGCAGAAATTGGGCAGGTTCTGTCACAGAGGCAGGGCCAAGCTCCTGGAAGGTAGGGTACGGCAGAAGAATCAGGGAGTCTGAAGTCAGGGTCCTAAACCACAAGACCATTCCCCTTTCTGTCCCTCCTTCCTCTGAGAACTTTTCTATGCTCATCTCTGTGGGCCTCCTCCTTGAAGGAACTTCTCAACAACATTTAAATATGCTTATTTCTCACAGTCTTAAAAAATGACTACTTTGCTATCTCCCTTTGGCCCCATTTAACTAGCATCCTTTCCTCCCTCTAGCTCTAGTACCCCACATTACTGAGGGCTACCTCCAAGCCCTCAAGACCAAAGGATGCTGCTCTCTTAGCCCCATTGTCCTCAATTTAATTGTCAATAACCTTCTGGTTTCACCAATGAGACCCAGAGCTTTGTATCCATCTGCTTCCTGGACACAGTCCCACCCCCTGGCAGTGCCACAGATGCTTCAGCCTAAATACAATCTCAGGTGACCTTGTCTTTTCTCTCAATCCTGAGTCTCTTTCAGGGTCCCTGGATAGAGAAATAGTAACTACCTCCAAAACCTAACCACTGCCTCTGTCCTCAGGGGAAAAAAAATGTTGCAAGAAATAGTGGTACATGCCTACAGTCCCAGGACTCAGGAGGCTGACGCAGAAGTAACTGTTTGGGGCCAGGCTAGGTTACAGAGAGAATTCAAGGACAGCCTAAGGCTAAACAGCAAGCTACCAACTCAGAGAGAAATCATCTGGGAGTGGTGGTCCAAACCCATTTTGTCCACATCTGGGAGGCTAAGACAGGAAGGAGAATTATGCCAGTTCAAGGCCAGCCTGGGCTACAGGAGTTTGAAGTTAGACTAGGCTACACAGTGAGACCCTGTCTAGAAACAAAGTAGCAGTGGAAGTGGTGGTGGTGGTGGGGTATGATAGCACCCAACAGTTAAGGACACTGGATGTTCTACCCGGGAATGTGGCTTCCATTCCCAGTATCATGTGGCAATTCACAGCTCTCTGTAACTCCAGTTCCGGGAGATCCACACCCTCTTCTGGTCTCTGTGGTGCACAGACATACATGCAGGCACCCAGACACATAATTTTGGTCTTTTTTAATCTCAAAAAAGTAATTAACTAAAAGAAAAAGAAGAGAGAAAGCAGCGTGGTAGCGCACACTTTTGATCCCAGCACTTGGTAGGTGAACAAAGGAGCATCAGAAAGTCAAAGAACTTGAGGTCAGCCTGGGCTACGTGAAACATAGAGATAGAGACAGAGAAACTGAGAATGAATTAGTAGGAAGGTTGAGGATATAATTTTATGAGTACCCAGTGTGCGTGTGCCCCAGGATCCAATCTCCAATATCACATGTTGATAAGTAACTTAGGTAGTTCTTTCAGATATGTATTTAACTGGCTTTCTGTTCTAACCTTCTGCTTTCCCCCTACAAATAGAATTATATCTATATGCCCATTGCCCCTACTCCCTGAGCCCAGAACTTTTACCTACCTGTGGGGTTTCATCTCTGGGGAACCTTTTCTTCCTCTAGCCTAATCCTCACTTGCCCTGATGCCATCAGTTCCTCAGAGAAGGTCCACCAGATGTCTTAGTCTTTGTGAACACACCACACACACACACACACACGCACGCACACACACCCCGTAAGTTAGATTAGATATAACTGCCTTGGCCAAGATGGATATGTCCGCCTGCCTGAGACAGATACCTTCATCCTGGCCTTGACTCGAGACTCTACACTGTCATACTTGGGTGAGCGCCACAGTGCCTTCAGGGGCTTGGGCTGGGCCTGCTCCCGGCTGCGTTCCTGGTCTTGGAATCGCCTCTGAATCTCTTTGATCCGCCTCAAGTTTTCCTTCTCATGGTCTTTTGGATCCTTCCCTGGAGGAGGGGAGGAATGTTGCTAGGAACAGCCCTACGAATGGCTGTGCAACTCAGACTAGATCTCATACAGATTCACACCCTACCCCTGGGAGATGTCCAGTATATGAGAAGCCCTGGGTTCAATCTCCAATATCACACACAAAGTTCTTAAATACAACCAAGACCTCTACATGGAAGTTGAATGCCATACACACAGCAACATTAGCAGCTTATTCCCTTACACAGAAATTGTGATTACCTTCTACATTTTATGATATCACCGAGTATATTATACATATGTCCTGTCTTGTTTATTGACTCCCTTACTTCTTTCCCCAAAATTTATTTATTTATTTATTTATTTATTATTTTTTTTTTTTGGTTCTTTTTTTTTTCGGAGCTGGGGACCGAACCCAGGGCCTTGTGCTTCCTAGGTAAGCGCTCTACCACTGAGCTAAATCCCCAGCCCCTTATTTTTTAATTCACATTATATCCCAATTGTAACCCCCACCCCAGTCCTGCCCCTGTCATATCCGGCTCCCTATTACCCCCTTCCCTTCTCTTCAGTGAAGGGGAAGCCCCCCTTGGGTGTTACCCTACCCTGGGACAACTCCCATACTTTTTAACCTTGTTTTCCTAACAACCATAGGGCTTGGCACAAAGTAGGCATTAAGGGAACTGTTCTATCAAGGTGTGAAAGCTTGAAGCTGGAGCTCTCTGCAGAAGGATGAACTCTGATCCTGCAAGAAGTATTTTGCCCTTCTTTTAGGCTAGAGAAATTAAGACCCAGAAAAACACATTAACTGAATGGGTTCAAGGCGGTTAAGAAGCACCCTATTTTAATCTCTGCTTTTGACCTATGAATGCCTCAATACCCCGTCTGCAAGGACTTACTCTTAGGAGAGACCCCTGAACCAAGGGAGATGCCCCCCAGTTGCAGCAGCACGTCCCCCACACCTCGCTGGCCACGCTCTAGGATCTCTCGGGCTCCAGGCCTGATGCGAGGGCCACGAGGAGGGCTGGAGTCCAGGTCGCGACCTGAAGTCAGCAGGTCCAGCTTCAACGCGTTTCCTTCCAGGCGTCCTTGGGCTGAAGAGCAAGACGCGGTGGAAAGCCGTGCTCAGAGGTGGGGCGGGGTACTCGCCCCGCCGCGGCACCCCGCAACTCACCCGAGGCCGGCCGCCGGTAGTAGTCCGGGCAGAGAGTAGGGTCTGGGGGGATGGGTCCAGAGATGCGGGACGGGCCCTCGCACATGATCCTACCGTAGCCCTGCAACTGTGCATCAGGACCTGTTGCGCTGTGCAAATGTCCCCTCTAATCCCTGTCGGGTGTTTCCACCCTCCACCCGAGCTCTGTAGCCCCGTGGTACCCCCCATCACTGACCCCCACCCCTCGACTACCGCTCGTTTCCTAAGCTCAGCCCGTACCACCGCCCCGCGACTAGCACACGGCCCTGAGGGGTTCGCGGCCCCTCCCCCTGCAAAGCCCCAGCGTGGACTCTCACTGCAGCAGTTTTACCGCCAACTGTAGCAAGTCGGTAGGAGTTGCTGTTGCTTGGCAACAAATGGCTTCCTGAGGTCAGGGGTCAAATGACTAAGGCGAAATGCCTTCTGGGGTTTGTAGTTCCAGATGAGGAGCGAGTCTAAGTCTCGGGTCGCAACAGGATCCTTACCTCTCAACCTGTCTCCCCTACCAACACTGAGCACCGGTCCAGCCCTGCTCTGGGCCTGCGGTCTTCTCTGAGCAACCGTCGAGGGATGCATTGATTCCTGCCATGGCCTCAGCAGGGGCCAAGAGGCAGCCAGAAGCCCAGAATGGGGCAGCAGTAGGGTTAGCCCAGGTTGCAGAGATCCCTGAGGTGACTTGGGCATTTCAAAGCTCAGGAGGAGGAGGGGTAGGGCAGAAGAGCAGGACTCTAGGTGACCCAACCTTCTAACTGCCAGGCCAAGTCCTGCAGGTAGAGGGACCTAAGATTTCCTATTCTGTGGCCAATATGTAGTTAGGAGAGGCCCCCAAACCAAGAGAGATGCCCCAGTTGCAGCAGCTTTGGGCTTTGCCTGACCATGGGCTATCAGTTACCTATGTATGTCTTCTAGTGTCCAGGAACAGAAGAGTGTCTGGTGCCAGCACACGAGACCTGCAGCACTCCAGGTGAAGACAGGTGTCCAGTAGGACACAGCTTAGAGCCAGAGCTCCAGGAGGAAGGAATAAACCTGGGAGAGGAAGGGCTCAATCCAGGGGTGGAAGCAGGAGAGGAGAGAGGACCCAAGCCTACATCATCCATCGTGAGGCCAGCTCATGGGCCCAAGAGAAAGTGAGAGGGCTTTCAAGGGGAAAGGCTGGGGAGGTGGGTCTTAGACCTGGAGATTCCTAAATCCCAATTCCTTCAAGGCAAAGAACCTTGTTTTCTTCTAATGCCCTCACCTCCAGCTCCTGTTTCTCTAGAACAGTTGGGGCGGGGGTGTGGATTTGGGGCTTCTTAGTCTTGTAGGAGACTTAGCTACCATTGAACGCTGGGCCCCTGTTGGGTTTGGAACTTCACTAAGAAATGGACAGTTAACTAGCTCTAGTGTGGCTTGGTGGACAGGCAGGGGTAAGCCCTAGGTTCAAGACACAGGAACCAAAGACTGAAGCCTACCTCTTTCAGGCCTCTTGTCCCAGGCTTGAGTACCCCAGCCCTCCCAGGGCAAAGCTACCATGCCCATCCTAGGGCAGAGGCCGAACTGCCACCAGGGCTGCTGCTACAGAAGGAGGAGCCAGAAGGCAGCCACAGTGAATCCTCGCTGTCATCTAAACAGCACAAAAAAGCCAAGAAACGCAAGAGTGTAGGGGCTCCTGTGCCCCCAGCTGTGGCCAGCGCATCTGCACCCACAGAGACCTTGGGGCTGGAGCGTGAGTGGCAATCCCTGGGCTTTTGTTTTTCCCTTTGTCTTTGAGTCTGACGTGGCACAGCCTGGTGCTCCAGCCTTTGCTGTGCCTTGGGTTCTTGCAGGAAAAGCCCAGCGCCTGCGGCCACTGTACCAGTACATCAACTATTGCAACCCAGAGCTGAATCAGGCAGGGGATGGGGACAGGGAACCGGAGGCTGAGCCTGAGTCGGAGTTAGCCCTGGCTCCTGAGGAGGCAGGTGTGGAGCAGCTGCAGCTGCAGACCTTGCTGCCCATGGCAGGTGAGCTGGGCTTAGGCCTTGCTTTGCCCTGCCCTAATCCATTAGCACCACTGACCCATAATCTTCCTCCTCTGGTAGAGGAGGTTGGAGAGGAGCCTGGGGGTTTGTCTAGTCTAAGGGTGAGTGGCAGCCTCAAGGCTGAGGTGGATAAGACAACCCAAGTGGATATTGACAAGATGTTGAGTGTCTGTGCTGCCCCTCTTGTGCCCCCGCTGTCCCCTCAGTACAAGTGACCCATTGAGAATGTCCGGGTCTAGGCCTAAACTATGGCTTTAAGCCCGTAGGCCTAAGCCATCAGATGGAAGAAGGGATTTAGTCTTTTGTCTATACTTGAGAATTTACGCTCACTGAAAATAAACATTTACCCCCTTTGAGACTGATTCTTCAAATATGATGCCTGAATCAGGAAAGAGGTTGGGGAGAAGGGAGGATGACTGATTATTTGGAACAGTGGGGACCTTGAACGACAGATTCCTGAGCACTACCCAGACTTGTGTCAGAGTGTATGTCTATTCACTCTAGACTGGGAGCCCACAGCAGATCAAAGAACATACACCACCAAAGTCCAACTACAGGGAACAATGTTTCCTTTTTTAAAGATTTATTTGTGTATATGAGCACACTGCAGCTGTCTTCAGACACTCCAGAAGAGGGCATTGGATCCCATTGTAGATGGTTGTGAGCCACCACGTGGTTGCTGGGAACTGAACTCAGGACCTCTGGAAGAGCAGCCAGTGCTCTTAACTGCTGAGCCATCTCTCCAGCCCAAAACCAATGGTTTTTAATGGGATTACTTAAGGGAGCAGAAACAATGCCAAGATGGTTGTATCACCAAAGCTCGACATAGCACGAGTGACAGCTGACAAATATGGAAACCTGGAGCACATTGCATAGTCCGAAGGTAGCGCACCAGGTTGGAGAGTCCTTTCCAGGTATCTCAGTTGGTCTCAACCCCTTCCAGGCAGTTTGTCTGGATTCTGCTTTGTCCAGGCCTCTGGCCTGGATCTGACAATCTTCAGTGCAGCTCAGCTCAGCTTACTTCTGTCTGAAGGTTTGTTACTAACCAGGTGTGGTGTTGCATATCTGTAGCAGATGAGCTAGGCTTAGGCCTTACTTTGCCCTTTCCGTTGGGAGGTAGAAACAGGTGTACAATGAGTTAAAGGCCAGCCTCGTTTGCATAGTAAATTTAAGGCCAGGGTGTACTCTATGAGGATTTGTCTTTAAAAAACCAGGAAAAGGAGCCAGGCTTGGTGATGCACACCTTTAATCCTAGGATTCAGAGGCAGAAACGGGTGACTCTCTAGGTTTGAGGCTAATCTGCCTGGTCCCAGCAGCCAGGACTACACAGAAAAGCCCTTTCTTGAAAAGCTGGAAGAAAAAGGAGGGGGAATAGAGAGATGGCTCTAGTTAAGACTACTTGCTAAGCTTACCTAGGAGGCGCAAGGCCCTGGGTTCGGTCCCCAGCTCCGAAAAAAAGAACCAAAAAAAAAAAAAAAAAAAAAAAAAAAAAAAAAAAAAAAAAAGACTACTTGCTAAGCTGGGCAGTGGTGGCACACTTCTTTAAACCCAGCACTCAGGTGACAGAAGCAGTTGGGGCTCTGTGAGTTAGTGGCCAGCCTGGTCTACAGAGTAAGTTCCAAGACAGACAAGACTACACAGAGAAATCCTCCCTCCCCACACCCTCTCAACAAACCAAACCAAACCAAACCAAACCAAACCAAACCAAACCAAACCATACAAACAAACCAAGAACATTAGCTGTTCCTTCAAAGGATCCAGGTTCAATTCCCAATGCCTCATTCTTTTTTTATTTTTTGTTTTTTTTTTTTTCCAATACCTCATTCTTGATTCCTGTCTTGGGTGATATCTAACCCCCACTTTCAGCCTCTTCCTGTACCAGGTACATACTGTAGTGCACAAACATGCAGGCAAAACACTCAAGTACATAAAGTATTTTTAAAACTGTTCTCTACCCATTGTCATAGAAGCCAGCCTATACTTTGCCCTCAGATGGTCCCTGGTGATGCGTGGTGGTAAATGAATGTATTTTTTGGAGCTGTAAGGCCTTCACTGCAGGACTGCTGCCTCTGGTCTCAAAGACAGCTCTCTGGAAAGAGCTGAGTGAGCGATTTGTGGAGACAAAACTACTGGTCCTCCAAAACCTTTGACAGAGTTTTCCGCATTAAATGCATTTCTTCCTGTCCCAAGCTAAAATTCTGCTGTCACCACTGACCCTGTTCCCTACAAGAGAATCCATCTTCTCTGTTGAGAGGGTCAGCACCAGGGCCTGGACCTCAGACATCTCTGGGTAAGATTCTCAAGTTCCCCTCCCTCTGATCTCTGATCTCACAGATTCATACCAAAATCCTGCTGTATATAGAGTGCTTGATGATGTCACTGTCACAGAGTCCCTGCACTCTTGATGTTGCTGTCACACAGAGTACCTGTACTCTTGATGTCTCTGTCCCTCTAGCATCTTGCTCTTCTTCAAAGCTGCTTTGAAACTATTTAATGGCTCCGTGGAATTCCTTGATCAACCTGGTCTTTTTTTGCTTTCATTTTCCTGGTCTACTATGCCTTTTTTTCCTTCATCCTTCTACCTGGTGCATGACCTTGATACACACACACACACACACACACACACACACACACACACACACACACATACACACACACACACACACACACACACACCCTCTTTCTGCTAAGTCAGGAAGCACTGCATTGCCCTGAATCTGTAGCATTTTTTTTATTCCCACTGTCACTGTGAGTTCTATATCTTCATTAGACTGTGTACCCCTAGATCACACATCATTGGGTCCCCCTACCTAGTGGGAGGCTCCCATCAAAGGCCTCGAGGCATGGAGGCCAAAGTAGAGGAAGATACAGAGGTGGCCGGTACAAAGCAGCTAAAGACATGGAGAGCCCACCAACTCATGCCAGGCCTCTAGAATACTAGCCCAGCACGATCACTGATGGAGATGAGCTGGGCGGATGCAGGTGACAACAGAATTCACATGGTCCACTTTCCTAGCTTCATTTCAGGCTGCTCCCCACATCGCCAGCTTTTCTAATGCTTTCTGGCCCACAGCAAGGTCACTGAGAAGCCATAATGTTGGGACATGTGTCTCCATCTGCCTCCTGCAATGATGACATCAGGTGACGCTGCCCACAGGGGCTATGCAGACACAGTCTTGCCTACTGAGATGACCACTCATGATTTGGGATGTTTCAGAGCTAGATGACTGAGTTTGACTTCCTTATTTTATGACTGAAGTAGAAGATGCCTGCAGAGATATGACTTTATGTTAAACTCGGGTCCTGTCCTACACAGAGTTCTACACCATCTGTGAACCAAAAGATTGTCTGTTGTGGCATGACTCAAGCATACCAACATTTCTTCCTTCTATTCTCCAGGGCTGGAGTGGCAGGGACCTAGTGCTATGAAGATGGTTCATGTTTCTGCTTAAAGAACAATTCTTGAGGCACAGTCCTGCAGGCATGTCTTAGCAGGGTGCATGATGGGCGAGGTCCACTTTCCTAGCATCATTCCAACAGGGCCGTCGGGACAAGTGTTGCTATGCTCATGGAGGGGCACCGATGGTAGGATGAGTGCCATTTACCCTGGGGAGAAGCGATGCCAATAGTTTTATTCCTTAAGAGCCTTTCTGGCCTGAGGTGACCCAGGGACAATGCTGTCCGGGTGTGGAAGATGCCCACAGGAGGGCTTCTCAGTGTAGTAGAAGTAGAGGACATGGCTAGGAGGGACTCAGGCTTCACAAGTGTGAAGGGTTGTGAACAAGCGGGGGTCCTAACGATGATAAACTATTGTAGCCTAAAGAAGGTAAGAGACTTAAGTGAGAGAATGGAGTCAGGCCTACTGTAGCCTATGCTGAAGATAAAATGTTGTCTATTCTGAGAACCACATCTTAGTTGCCCTCCCATGTCCTGCTACACATCTGCTTCTATACATATGCTTGTTTTTAAAAAATGGGTAAAAATATTTTTTTGCTAGAAACCTGTAATATATAAAACATAAAGCCACCAATCAGGAAAATGACCAAAGGTGATACTGTATATCCAATCAATAATAGAGAGTGCTTGAGACAACAGATCCGGGGATGATTGATACAATACAGCCGAGTTCTCCGTCCCTCCGAGTACAGATGGTATCTTGGGGGTCTGCTTCTCTCATAGCTTGACATTGTTGAGAGGTTGCTTATGAAGCAAAGAACAAGGAAGACGGAGTTGTCGAGGGAGGTAGGAAATGGATATCATGACTGGGTAAGTAAAAAGCCTTGATTTGCTTTGAGGTTGAAAACTTGAAAGTTCTCATCTGACTAGGGTATATCAAAGGCAGCTAACTCAAGAAACTTCTACCTAAAAGTATAGTCCTGGGAACTGCTGCATTCTTCCAGGAGGGGGCGCTGCAGGATAAGTCTAGAACTAGTTTGGCTGGCTCACCCCTGGGCTCTCAGCCACAAGCTTTGGAGCCATAAAGGCTCAGCTCACCTCATCCTCGGGGACTGCAAGTTCTTGTTCCAGAGAGATGGAAAGATGTCAGGGGTGTGGATCTAGACTCTGAGAAGTGCCCTCAAAGTCACTGTGTCTTCATAAAAGTAGTCCCGCCCAATGTCCACTTACCACCTGCTCCAACACTGGGAGTAGTTCTCCGAGCATAAACTTTCTATAAAACCTATGCACCACTTCTGGGTCAGCAAACCACTTTTTCACAGGTACATCTTTGGTCTTCCTGGCCATTCTCAACTTAGGTGGAATCTTGGCATATTAGTTAAACAGACAAGGACAGCTGAGATGAGCGTACTAGAAACGGGCAGTCTTGTTAGCTTCCTGAGGGTGGGCACTGTGCAGAGCCTTCGTAGATAAGGCTAGGCTAAATCCTGCTGCAGGTCAATACCTAAGTGTCTGAGAGAAGTTTGCCCAGTGTTGGAATAAGAGCAGTATGAGGTGAGGAGCTAAAGTCTTGACCTAGCAACTTTGCTTCTCTGCTCCTCCTGGTCAGAGATAATGGGCATGGATATTTTTTGTTTTGTTTTGAGACATGTTCTTGGCTGAGTTGGATACTCTATATAAATCAGGCAGGCCTTGAACTTGGTTTACTCTGGAGGACCAGCACAGCAACAGCCCTCCAACTTTACCTCACAAAGACAACATTTGAAATCAGACAGTGCAGGGAAATAGGTCCGATGATTTCTACAAGTGGGGCCAAGAGGAAGAGGAAGAGGAAGAGGAAGGGCCTCCCCAGGCCTTTTTGGCAAGGAGCCCAGATAAGGAGGAGGAAAACTGAAGAAAGAACAGACTTCATTGAGACTTCACAATCCAGAAGACTGACAAGGGAAACAAAGCGGGCAGATTCGTCCTCCTTCAAGCCCCCACCCAGCTGACCCGTCCCTGTCCCTATCTACGATAGCCAGTTAATAAGCACAGCTGGTGACTTGCTGGCTGACTCAAGTAGTGCCAGTTAAACCTGTTCCAAAGGAATGGCACAGGCCCCTTCCTCCTTAAGCTCCTCCCCTGAGGGCTCTCCTGGAGCCAGCTACACTATAGCTTCCAGAACAGAACCCTGGGACTGGAGATGGCTCAGCAGTTAAAGGTTCAGTTCCCAGAAATCCACATGAGGTACCTCACTTCTTGCTCCAGGAAATCTGATGCCATCTTCTGGCCTCTTCGGGCACCTGAACTCATGTGCACACAAACACAGACACACATACGTACACATAAATAAATGATACATCTTAAAAAAATAAAAGAACCTCTCATGACATCCAGGCTAGGGGTCCCAGGCGCCTGTCTTCTTGGAACGGCAGGTTTGGCAACAGCCTAACAGGGAGCCTCATATCCTCTCTGCTGCAGACATTTGGGGAGCTTTGGGGGGTTCAGCCATGAGCTAAGTCATTCGCTGATGGGTAGCCCATGAAGAAAGGAGAAAACAACTGACCTACAGCCATAAACAAGCCTTCCATTATTAAAGAAACCCAATCCGAAACAAACGACCACACACCATGATGTCACTTTTCTTTTCTGCCTTATTTACTGACATTTCTCAGATGTTCTACAGTTCCCCCTTTGTCTCCTCTCTGCCAAGTCACAGGCCCTCCTCCCTAGAGTTATGTATAACACAGAAATCTCCTTTTTCTCTTGGAAGGGCTTACAAGGGGGCTGAAAAGGTCTGATCACATGGAGGGTGGGGGAAGATCCCTAAGGACTACCCTGCCACCCTCTCCAGTCCTGAGATACCCTGGTCGGAGACAGACAAGGTTCCTTGCCTTCTCCCCTTAGGACTCAACCAAGCTAGCTCCTTACTGGGTCTTCTTGTCCTATCAGACCACACTTCAGCCTGAAGAGCCCACAGCCCACTGGTCCTACTCACTGGCAGAGCCACAAGGGGCCAGGTTACAGCCCTACCCTGTGGGCCCACAGCTAGCCTAAGCTACGACAGCAGGAGCATTTGCTGCCTTGCAAGTCTGAGGAGTCAATGATGGACGGATGGATAGGTTTTTTCCCTTGGCCACCTTCAGTTGGCTCCTAACCCTGGCCCAAGCTAATTTATTAAACAAGACGCTGTGTCTCTGCTATAGCCAATCACAGCTCCCAGTGCCGTCCCTGGGCCCTCCGCCCCGCGGACAGGCGGAAGTGCATGTGCAGGCTCACAGGTTGTTCCGCTGAAGTGTTTCACTTAGATTCTGGTTGGCATCTGGCTCCTCTGTCAGCAGCTCCACAGTTTCCCACTCCCCAGATCGGCTGGACCTTTTAATGGCATCTACCACGCTCTGCATATACAGTCCGTCCTCAAATGAGGCAGCCATAGAGACAGGGGTGCGGTCCCAGGTACGGCGATCCCCCTGCCCCTGGAAGGATTGACGCAAGGCCTGAACCATATAGACCATACCTTTCAAGTAAAGCAGTGGGACATCCTGGGGACCCTGCTCAGGAAGCCCTGCACCCACAGCCAGCGAGTCTCTCACTAGCAGCTCCTCCTGCGCAGCAGAGTTCTTCTGCCCATAGAGGTCAGCTCCCCGGGCAACAAGGCGCCCTGCTGAGCCCACTACCATGACCTCATGCACAAAGGCACCAGGCATGTTGAAGTTGAGTGTCACTGTGCTGCATACCCCCCCACCCATGAGCATCTGAAAAAAACAGAAGTCGTCACTGGTGACATGCCGGATGCCACGGATGGTGGCATTCTGCCTCACAAAGGTCTTGAGGAGCCCATGCACCTTCTCTGCTTTCTGGCCAGTCAAATGGGTCAGCAGGTCCACAATATAGGTACCCATGGTGTGCAGGCCCCCGCCACCCATAAGCTCATCACAAATCCAGCCATAGCTGGAGCTGAGCAGGCTCCCGGAGTAGATGCGGGCATCGCAGATCATCACGGCCCCCACATAGTGTTCTGCTATCAGCTGTTTCATGCGCACAAAGGCAGGTAGGAAGCGCAGAACGTTCCCCACGAGGCTCATCAGCTGTGGGTAGTAGCGAGATGCAGTCACCATCCGGAAGGCATCTACGGATGTTGCTGCCTTCTCACACACCACGTTCTTCCCAATTCCTGTAACAAAAGACAATGGGAAAAATTCAAAGTTTCTTGTAGGGGGGAAAAACAATCTTTTGTTTGTTTTTGTTTTTGAAACAGGTTTCTCTAGGTAGCTTTGGCTGTCCTAGAACTCATTCTGTAGACCAGGCTAGCCTCAAACTCGGAGATCTGCCTGCCTCTGCCTCCCAGGTGCACCACCATCACACAAATTTCTCAAGCCAGTTAAGGTGGGATAGGACTATAATCTCAGTATTTGGGGTCGGGGTAGGGGTGGAGACAGAAAGATCTGGATTATATAACATTCAGTCTACACACACACACACACACACACACACACACACACACACACACCCCTCCAAGGAAGAAGGCCTAGAAATGTTGCTCTAGAAATAGGTGATCTGGAGCAGAGGGAGGAGACTTAGAGCGTCAGGAAAAGCTCTCAGTAACAAGCTCCAAGAGTAACAAGTTCTTTCAGTAGAGTGTGGTGGGTACTGGGGATGGCCAGGACCAAGGGAGGCCTGACAGGGGAGTTCCTGGTGCTAAGGAACAAAGGGTATGCAGAAAGGGGGTGACCTATGTCAAGACTTTAAGGCAGGGAATTGCTGACATCCTGGGTGCATGCCAGGACACAGAGCCAGAGAGACTAGGTGGTATTTAAAGTGATATGAGAAAGTACCCAGACAACAGGCATCCCTCCCTCCCAAGACATTCAAGGTGGAGGTGTAATCCAAAATGGGGCTCTGGGGATTCCTTTCTTCAAATCTTCCCCATCTAAATTTCCTGGGTCAAAAAAAAAAAAAAAAATCACTGGAGGCACCTATTATATGCCACTTTTCAAAAGATTTTTTTGTCTGTGTGGTGTATGCAAGTGTGTATGTTTGTATGTGGAGTGTGTGTGTGGATCTGGTCACATAATTTGTGCCCATGGAGGCCCAAAGCTAAAATCAGGTGTCCTCTTCTGACACTTTCCTTTTGAGACATTGTCTCCCTATGTAGTTATGTAACTACATCTGGCCTGGAACTCACTCTGCAGACCAGGCTGGCCTTGAACCCAAGTTCCTCCTGCCTGTGCCTCCTAAGTGCTGAGATTATAGGTATATACTGTCATACCAGGCCACTTTATTTTTTGAGTCAAAGGTTTGGTCCCTGACACTTGGTGCTACTGGGAAAGGAAATCTCTGGACAGAAGCAAGGCCACTGGAAGTTGTACCTTTGAATGGGCTGCCAGGAAGCACAGTTTTGCTCCTAAACTGGATGGGGTGGCCCACACTTGCAATCATAGCAACTGGAGGTTGAAAGGGGAAGGTCATGAGCTTGAGGCCAGCCAAGGCTACACTGGGAGAGCCTGTTTCTAATAGATACACAGAACAGTCTTGTTCTACCATATGCTCCTTGCCTTTCTGATCTACCTAACAAGGGTCCAGAGAAGACATAGCTACCATCATGGCTAATGGCTAAAACCTCAAGCAAAGCAAACCTTTGCCCTTGAACTCACAGAGAGTCCACTGCCTGCTGCCTCCCTCAAGTGCTGGGATTAGGTCTGACACTACTCCCTGCAAGACTTTCCTTTCCTTTGTATATCTCAAATATTTGGTTCTAGTGGTGGAAATCTAACATAAAACTTAATATGGTTTTCAGATTAACTTCTCCCAAAAAAACTTTCCAATGGCTTTATATCTCAGTCAGAGTAAAAGTCAAAGTCCTGGCACCAGGCATGGTAATACATGCCTGTAATTCTAGCAGTTGGGAGACTATGAGTTGGAGGCCAGCCTTGACTACTCCAAAAGGCCTTGTTTCATAAATAGGGCTGGCAAGATGGCTTAGTGGGGGTTTGGGGGAAGCGCTAGTTGTGCAAGCTGATGACTTAAGTACAATCCCCAGATTCTATGGTAGGAAGAACTGACTTCAGGAAGTCTGCTGAGCGACCCACCATGTACTCTGTGGCACAAGCACACCTGCATTCACACACACACACAGACACACACAGACACACACACTCATTCACACACACGCACATATATACACACACTCACACACATACTCATATACACACACATATACACACACATATATATACACACACTCATACACATACACTCATATACACACTCATACATATACACACTTATATGCACACACTGACACACTCATATACACACATACACACTCACATATATACACACTCATACATACACACTCATATACACACTCATACATATACACACTCATACACATACACACTCATATACATACATACATACACACACCAACATCCTATATACA
The DNA here is from genome assembly GCF_021556685.1 of Rattus norvegicus. Taxonomy (NCBI): domain Eukaryota; kingdom Metazoa; phylum Chordata; class Mammalia; order Rodentia; family Muridae; genus Rattus; species Rattus norvegicus. The sequence goes on from NC_141552.1 coordinate 48,724,129, forward strand.
CATACAGAATAATAAAATTGAAAAGTACAAACTTGCCTGGCCTATTAATTCAATTCCAGTCTGGAAATTCAGAAAGACCCAGTCTTAGAATAAAAAGTGTGGGGAACTGGAGAGACGGCTCAGTGGTTAAGAGCACTGACTGCTCTTCCAGAGGTTCAGACTTCAGTTCCCAGCAACCACATGGTGGCTCACAACCATCTGATGCCCTCTTCTGGTGTGTCTGAAGACAGTGACAGTGTACTTATATGGAATAAATAAATAAATCTTTAAAAAAAAAGTGTGGGATGATGTCACAGGTGAGGCAGGCACAAGACAGAATGAGGCCTGTCATTGGGCAAGAAGGAAGGATGGGTGGGAGAAAAGTTTGAAGGAAGAGGAGGAGATGGGAATGGAAGAGGGGAGGAGACGGCAGAGTAGCCAAGGAGAGACAGCATGGAAGCTGACCTTAGGATTCCCCGCTGTACCTTTACAGGTTGCTATGAATGTTCTTAAGGGATGGATGTGTACCAGGCTTCGTATGTTTAGGTGGGCAATTATATCTTACCAATTGGATCAGAGATTATTGTGTTGTGTGTTTTTTCTTGAAGCGATTTAAGTGTAAGAGAGTGTGCGGTGACTAGAGACACTGGGCCGCCACAGAGTTGGGATGTGTGTTTCTGGCATGGAAACCTGCCTTGGGAACTAGATAGGTAGAGAGATTGCTGCCAGGCTCAGAGAGAGGCCTTCGGCAGTGTAATATGGGAGGGAGCAGAGCAGGTGAGAGGCTTTGCTGACTAAGACTTGAGATATCTAGCAGATATCATGGGGCACCGCAGTGCTGGACCTAGTGGGAGATAAAAGACAAACTCTTTTTTTTTTTTTTTCTTTTTTTCAGATCTGGGGACCAAACACAGGGCCTTGCTCTCGCTAGGCAAGCGCTCTACCGCTGAGCTAAATCCCCAACCCCTCTTTTTTTTTTTTTTTTTTTAATTTTACAAGAACAAAAAGCAAAAGAGGATTAGCTGGAACACAGCCCAACTCTTACCCAGCATGCTCTAGGGTCAATCCCCAGGCACTGAAAAGACACACAATCCTATTAGTGGTCTATGGATAGGACCTTGATTTCTGACCAGAGACCCTTCCAAAGTTTTCATTTAGCTCTTTTTCCTATCATGGTCCCTCCTTTGCTCACCCTGTACTGGCTGCTCACTGGAGACGGTGCATCTGTGTTCCAGAGCCTTGTGGTTAGAAAGAGGCAATGATTATTAGCACCAAAGAAGGGACAGGTAGAACCAGACATCATCATAGCCAGAGAAGTCTTGAGTGGGATGACAAAGTTCCTGATTCTGATGGAAGGGCATCGAACAGTGTGTGTCATCTGGAGACATACACCAGGACAGTGTGTGTCCTCTTGGTTCCCGAGGTACTGTGTGGTTTGAGACACAACCTCTAAACCTTGATGTCCCTGTCCTGGGTCCTTACTCTACTCCATGTCCCTCTAGGTATACAGATTTGCAAGAGCCCTGCTGTTTGCTACCTTGGTTACAAATGCTTTCTGTAACTAATAACATGAGGCAAAGGGTGAAGGGCAGTGGTTCACTACCCGACAGTTTATTCTGAAGGATGGGTTCTGTCTACAGAATCCATGCTGAACCCATTTCCCCACAAACACTGGTTACCACTGACTATAAATTTTGTAGTGAAAAAAAGAAAAAGAAAATCTATACAAATGCTGACGTCTCCCATGATGGATGGATGGCTTCCAGTCTGCCAAATAGCCAGAAAATGCCAACTATTAGCGGTAAACTTAGGCACTGGAGTCAGAAATTTCTGTCACCAAAAATTTTCTCAGTTCACACTGAATGACTGGCAGCTCCTGTCAATGTGTGTGAGTTTTGGCTTTTTGCATTTTTTTTTTAACTGTAAAATGAGTCAGCCCACCTTCCAGGGAGGATGGCCGAATTAACTGAGGTAGCACGGAAAGGAATGCACCTGGCTCAGCACAACTGCCAGTGGCTCACTTTTACCTTCATCCCAGGAGAGGATGGACCATCGAATGCTAAGGCAGAAGGGCTTCCTGTAACTCAGACTTTAAGATTCACCAGTGCTACAGTTTCTAGGCAAATAGTTTCTTTACTATTTTGAAATGTTTTTTCTTTCTTTTGGGGGAGCATGGGGTTGAGATAAGGTCTTACTCTGTCGGTCAGGCTACTTTCAAACTTACCTCCCAACCACCCTGATCCTCAAGCAGTCACAGAACATTAACCATCGACACATAATCGAGTCCCAGGCCTGAACTCTCAGAATGCTGAATATCTGTCTACAGTAAGGTGCACAAGTAGAACCTGGTGTCACTACGTCAGGCCCTCCCTCCATCTCCTGCTCTTCTCCTGCCAACTGAAGCTTCACAACAGGTACTGGTAGGATAACAAGAGAATAGCTAGCTAGCTCATGGTCACATGTCAGGGCAGGAACCCAGGCCCAGGGCAGGGGCCAGGCTTTTGCACTGGGGCCCTGCAGGAGGGAAAGGAGTCCCCAGCTGCTATTACTCCTGCTTCTGCAGTCTCTCCAGAGTTCTCCCACATCTGCAATTTCTAGGGACAATTGCCATTTGGCTGTTAAACACACGTGGCTGGCCAGGGAGGTATAATTAGATTCTCAGACACAAAACCCACAGAGAGTTGCAGTTCTGCCCACCCAGGAACTTCTTGTTATACTAACACTCTGTTCAGTTTGTGACAACCACTAAAGGGTGGGGAAGTGAAGTGGTTTTGGTGGAGCATGGGAACAAAACCCCACTTTCAGCATGCCCAATAGAGGAGCTTTTTTTTTTTTTTTTTGTTCTTTTTTTCAGAGCTGGGGACTGAACCCAGGGCCTTGCGCTTCCTAGGCAAGCGCTCTACCACTGAGCTAAATCCCCAACCCCAAGAAGAGCATAGAACCCAGGAGTCTTATTGCATGGAAAGCAGAAGTATTAAGATGCAATCAGGGGGCTGGGGATTTAGCTCAGTGGTAGAGCACTTACCTAGGAAGCGCAAGGCCCTGGGTTCGGTCCCCAGCTCCGAAAAAAAAAAGAACCAAAAAAAAAAAAAAAAACCTTCAACTTTCTGTTAGACTTGGGTTATCTTGAAATACATGCATGTATATAAGTTTATTTAGCTCTCCTTCCAGGAAATCAAAAGAGGCGTTACTGAATGAAAACTGCTGCTTGCTTCCTGTCAGCAGGAGATGGAGTTCCTGAGAACTTTCTAAATGCTGCAGTGCTGGGGTTGAACCCAGGGCCTCCAGCATGCTCAGACCATACTCTGAGCTTTATCCCCAGCCCCCATGAGTACTTTTTACCTCAGGTTTTCTGGAGGGTAAATATGTTTCAAGCTGCCAGCCTCTGGCTAGCTATAGCTCCCTTATAGCTAGAACTGCACTAGTCCTCCTCAGAACATGCTCTTTGTTCCTTAGTAACACATAGAAGTGAGGTTCACAGGCGGGGCTCAGACACCTGCATTTTCCCTGTCTCTACTGAGAGGTCTGAGAGTGAATGATTTGTACAGTAGAGTGGACAGGGAGCCCAAGAGGGGCCTCGCTCTTATGTATTATGTTTAATAAAATCCAGGGAGATACACTAACAAAAACTTCCTTATTCATTATTACTGCATGTGTTGGCACATGGATGGGTATGTGTGTATGTATGTGGAGTGTATGTGGTGCCTTGGTGTACGTGGAGAGAAAGGCCAGAGGACAACTATGTGGAGTTGGTTCTCTCCTTTCACCTTCATGCAGGTTCCAGAGACTGAGTTCAGGCTGTTAAGCTCGGATGGCGAGTGCCTTTACCCACTGAGCTGTCTCCATAGTTCCCACTCTCCTTTTGTCATTAAAATGGTTTTATGAAGCTGGAGCAATGGTTGGCTCAGTGGTTAAGAACACTTGCTTCTCTTGCAGAGGACGTGGGTTCGGTTCCCATTGCCTACATGGTGTTCACAAATATCTGCAATGCCAGTTCCTGGGCATTCAGGTCCCTCTTCTGGCCTCCTCAAATTCCAGGCATGCATGTGGTATTCAAGATCTCTCTAATAGTCTTGGCTGTCCTGACACTCACTATGTAGACCAGGCTAGCTTCAAACTCACAGAGATCCCACCTGCTTCTGCCTCCTGAGCACTGGGACTAAAGGTGTGCACCTCACATCTGGCTTGACTACTAGAAACGGGAGTTTGAAAACCAGCAGAGCAGGCGCTTGCTCTTAGCCCCAGCATTCTTTCCTGGTCACATCTTAGCTCTCTGTCCACTAGCAAAGTGAACTATGTGGGTAGAAACCGTAAATGTTTTAATTACCCAGTATGTCAGGTCCTGGCCTAAGCACTGGAGAAACACAGTATCAATCATGGGCTTAACTTGAAGACTTACACTTCAGGGGTTCATACAATAAAATGTAGACTGCATAGCAGGAATCTGGTCTGACCTGAGTTGAGGGAGGCTTCCTAAGGAACTGAAGTTCTTGAGATTAAATTATCTGGGTCAGTCCGCTTGGAGAGAAATCTTTTGTTATCCTAATAGCCCACAAGAAAAGAATCAGTAAACTTAATGTGTGTGTATAAAATTAATTTTATAAACTTTATTATTTAACAACAATAAACCTTTTTTTTTTCTTTTTTCTTTTTTTCAGAGCTGGGGACCGAAACCCAGGGCCTTGCGCTCGCTAGGCAAGCGCTCTACCGCTGAGCTAAATCCCCAACCCCTAACAATAAACCTTTTAAATAAAACACATCAAAATTAACCAGAGCCCCCTCTTCTGGTGAGTCTGAAGACAGCTACAGTGTGCTTATATATATATATGAAATGAAATAAATAAGTAAATCTTTAAAAAAGAAAAGAGAAAAAAAAATTAACCAGAGCCAAAGCTCAGTGAATTTCTATATAATAATTATATAGCCATTCTGAACTTCACATTGGATTTTACGCTTTCACTACGGAATATATTTTTATGTACTTATCCATCACCAAATATGAAAAAACCTTGGCAGAATTAGAACTAGGAGAAGAATTATCTTCTTATCTTCTTTTATAACTCAGACTTGGGAGCTGTCTCACTGGGTGTCTGCTGTACATGCTTGAGGACTTGAGTATGGAAACCTAGCACCCATGTAAAAACCTGGTGCAGTGGCATGTACAAATCACCTCAGTGCTTAGGGCTGGGAGACAGAGAGGGACAGAGCCCAGGGGGTTAGCTGACTTTCAACTCTATGTTTAGTGTCTCAAAAGAGAGAGTAGGGATGGAGAGTGGACTCAGTGGTTAAGAATGTCAACCGTTCTTGCAGAAGCCACAAGTTCAAGTCCCAGCACCCGCACTGGGCAGCTCATTGCTGCCTGTAAGTGCAGCTCCTTGGGCTCCTGCAGACCCACATATAACCCCCTCCCACAAAATGAGAAATAAAATTACCTAATATCAACCTCTACTCTCACAACCTCTACTCTGTTCACAAAGGGGAATATACATTCCCACACAGTATGGACAAATGCACAAACAAAAGACTAAAAACTTCTGCCTACATTCCAAGACCTAAAGTTATCATATCTTAAATTCCTGGGCCTCAGCTCCATTTCTGTCTTTTGTTTGGGGCACTGGGGACTGAACCCAGAGCCTCATGTACACTAGCTCTACCCCGAGTTATAACTCCAGGTCCTAAAGGGTCTCAGGTTCAAAGGAAACCTTTGAGGAGTCAGTTCATTTCCTCCACCACGTGGGTTCAGCCTTGGCAGCAAGTATCCACAAACCCGTCTCACTGGCTCTCTTCCTTTTCTTTTCTTTTTTAAACAGTTTTTCATATATCCCAAGCTGTCCTTAAACTCACTACGGAGGCAAAAATGATTCCTGCCCTACTGCCTAAATGCTAGGGTTTGGGTATGTACTGTTGAGATTTTGTCTTTTGCTGTCTATTTTAATGCTAAGTGTGGACCCCAAGACCTGGATTCTGTACTTAGCCCCTGTGACCCTGCCCCAAGTTATTTCTGATTGGGGAATAAAGATGCCAATAGTCAATAGCTGCAGAAGAGACATAGGTGGGGTTTAGGTTTCTTGGTCTTGGTGGGGAGGGAGGGAGGAGGAGGAAGAAGAGAAAGAAGAGAAGTAGGAGGTGAAAGAGAAAGAGGAGGAAGAAAAAGAGAAGAAAGAAGAGGAGGAAGAAGACGAGGAGGAAGAGGAGAACAATGGCAGGAAGGAGGAGAAGCCAGCTGCCATGGGTTAGCTGAACCATAAAAACATGTCCCTGAGGTCTGGTCTATTAGAGTTAGGAGCAGCCCAGATGAAACAGTAAGCAGTAAGGAATAACGTGGGGTTATCGATGAGAAAGTGGATTCTAACAGCATGGAGGCTAGGGATCTGCCAGCTCTTATGCTGATTGAGGCTAACTGTAAATATAAAAGCTGTGTATGTGTGTGTTTTAATCCAGGAACTCAATAAACCAAAGGCAGGGTAGAAACCCCGGGCTGCAGTTTAAACAATTCCTACAACATATACCACCACACTTAAGTCTTACGTGGTTCTTTCTTTTTTTTTTTTTTTTTTTTTGGTTCTTTTTTTCGGAGCTGGGGACCGAACCCAGGGCCTTGCGCTTCCTAGGCAAGCGCTCTACCACTGAGCTAAATCCCCAACCCGTCTTACGTGGTTCTTAAGACTGAATCTTGGTTTTCATCCATGCAGGCAAACACTCTAGCAACTGACTACATCCACAGCCCATCAGTTCCTCTAGTTAACAACCATATCACTATGTGTCTGTGACCTCAGACACTGTGTGCATCAGAACCACCGAGGAAGCTTGCCCAGACAGTGTGGCACCCACCCCAGAGAGGCGGGAAATCTGAGGTGCTTGAGAAATTACACTTCTGTCCCAGGTAACATTGCCTCTTTGGTGGGGCTGTGCAGGGATCCTTGCAGTGCAGGGTGGGGTATGGGGTATGGCATGTGGGGTGGGGTGTACGACACCAGACTAGTTTTGCGAGAACGCACAGTGGGTGCTGGATTAGACAACGCTCAGGGCACCAGCAAGCCTCACTGTTCTTTTACTTTGTGTCTGCGAAGGCTAGAAGATATGGTTCCACTAACTGACATGGGAGGAAAGAAGTATGAAAACATCGATCTGGGTCACATATGTCCTTACATGGACTGCAAGTCTGTGTCTGCTATGTGCCTCACATTACTGTCTTCACACTCTGTGTCTTTTATAGGCTTACCGTATTATATCACAACCCACGATACATGCTTAGGTAGTGGAAACTTCAGGTAATTGTGAAAATTTCTCACATGCTACAGGTCTAAAGGAGCTGAGCTAAAATTAGACTATTCCAACAGCTACCAACTAAGTCATTGTCTTGTCTTCTTCCAATTCCTAAAAGACTGCAGTTACAAAGCTTAGAACCTTAATTAAAAACAACAGTAACACACAAAGAAAAAGAGCAAGAGAGACAGATCCAATAACAGAAGGAAAGAAGGGAAGGGAAGAGAAGAGAAGGAAGGAAAGAAAAAGGAAGGGCGGGCTGGAGAGATGGCTCAGCGGTTAAGAGCACCTGACTACTCTTCCAGAGGTCCTGAGTTCAATTCCCAGCAACCACATGGTGGCTCACAACCATCTGTAAAGAGATCTGATGCCCTCTTCTGGTGTGTCTAAAGACAGCTACATTTATATATTCATTTATATATAATAAATGAATAAATCTTTAAAAAAAAGAAAGAAAGAAAGAAAAAGGAAGGGAAGGTAAGGGGAGGGGAGAGAAGGGAAGGGAAGCCAGGAGCAGTGGCACATATATATAATCCCAGCACTCAGAAGGGCGAGGCAGGATTGTGAGTTGGGGGACAGCCTGAGCTACATAGTAAAACTCAAGATATGATGAAAAGAAGAATCTGCCTAGAGTTCACAAGCAAGAGGAACTCACTAGGAACCTGAAGAACAGCTCACCAGGCCACACCCAGTGAGGACCAGAAGGTCCCCAGGCACAGTTTCCCAAGAGAGTGGCCATGTGAACAGGCTGTCAGGCCTGGCAGAGAGCCTTCCTGCTGTCTGGCAGTAGAGATTACAGTTTGCCAGGAAGGGTGGTGCTCACTACAGTCAAGGGCTGACAAAGCATGGGAAACAGGAGCCTTCTAGACAGCCTCCTCTCCTTCCTGTGGTGCTGTGCACTACAGCAGGACAGAACAAACACAGCCATCACAGCTGGTATCTGAGGGTTCAGGGGATACAGACTTCCCAGGGGCAGACTTGACACTGAAGGAGTGCAACCGTCTCTAGCTCTCTGATGGGCCAAGTCTCTGCTCTGAGGGTTAGTAGTGAATAGGGAGTAGAGAGGATTGCGCCCTTACTCCTCTTTAGAGCTTTTAGAACCTCCAGCATGTCCTTCCCCACTCTGCCCTAGTGATATCCCAGGATACCGCTACCTCCAGATGTAGACAAAGAAGGAGTGGCCAGGCCTAGGAGAGGGCAGTGAGCTGTGGAGGAGCCCAGAGGAGGAAAGAGTCTGCTCGCTGTGGCCTGACGGTGCATACCTAGAGCCTTCACAGATATCTGTCGGGTGAGCGGAGGTGGGATATTGATGCAAACCAGGTCTACATCTTGATGCAGCAGAACGTCATCTGTCCGGCTGGTGTAGAAGGTGATGTTCATCTCCTCGGCCAGCTGCTTTGCCTCTTCCTCTGTCTTTCCCCACAGGGCCTCCACGGTGAACCCCTCCGCCCTCAGCAGTGGGACTAGGACCCGGGCTGAGCTGCCGGTCCCGAACACACCCACTCCTGGCAGCAACTTCATCCTGGCCTCTGCTCAACAACTCATCTCCTTACAAGGGTCCCCACAATGGAGCTGACCTTCTGGTAGTCCTGATCAAGCATGGCTCCTAAAACAGAAACGAACTGGTTAGTGGCAGAGATTACACTCAGAGGAGCCGAGATTCTAAGGCAATTTGGAAGCAACAAGTTCTCTATCTCCAAAGCACAAATAAAGTATTTTTCCAAAATAAAAAGCTGAAGAATCTTGTTCCTGGAACACTGGATACCATAGTCACCTACTGGACACAGAGAAAACAAGCAAACTATGAGAAGTAATGAGAAGTTGGGATTTAGCCTTCAAGGCTTCAACCACAAAATAAAGACATCTTTAAACTTCCCTCTTCTAAAACACAAAAAGAAATGATTCTCTTTTCCTTTTTTGTAAACAAGATATTCACCCTGGAGCACTTGGGAGTCCGAGGATGGAGTACTGTATGTGTAAGGCCAGCCTGGCCTACGTAACAAAAGTCTGTCTCAAAAAAAAAAAAGACTGAAAAAATAATAGAACAAAGAAGCCATGCATGGTGACACACACCTGTGTGGCACTCAGGAGGTGACACACGCCTGTGATAGCACTCAGGAGGCAGAGGCAAGTAAATCTATGAGTTCAAGTCCAGTCTGGGTACAGAATGAGCTCCAGGACAGCCAGGGCTGTGTAGAGACTCTGTCTCAAACAAAACAAAACAAAGACTGAAAAACCAGGGTAGCTAATAAAAATGACGGGTTAGATAAGTAACCCTGGGGCCACTAAAACCATGAGGTACAGAGACCTCAACTACTACCTGAAAGACATTCACCACATACTCACTAAAAAGCAGGGAAATCCTAGTCCACAGGGCAGCCCTGCAGCATGCTGTACGCCGGGACAGTGTGCCTACGTTACGCTGTGAACCACTGAAGTGAGCACAGCATAGGTGCTGGCAAGTCCAGAGCCTTCAGGATTTTCTGTTCTGTTTGTTTGTGTGTCATCAGGATATTTACTTATTTACTTATTTGTACACAGGGTCTTATGTAGCCTAGTGTGACCCCAACCTATGAACCACACTGTTTTAGGTGTGGGACTGAACCCAAGGCTTCACAAAGCTTTCTACCAAATGAAGCACATCCTCAGCCCTGTTTTGGTCTCTGTGTGTACCTTATTTGTTGTGTTCATGCAAGCGTGCACACACACACACACACACACACACACACACACGCACATATATATGCATAATTTTTTTTCTTTTTTTTCGAGCTGGGGACCGAACCCAGGGCCAAGCGCTCTACCACTGAGCTAAATCCCCAACCCCCATAATTTTTTGTCAAAGCAGAGTTTTTCTGTATTTCCCTGGCTGTCCTGGAACTTGATTTATAGACCAGGCTGGCTTTGAACTCAGAGATCCACCAGCTTCTGCCTCCCAAGTACAGGGAGTAAAAGGCAAGTACCAAAGGAGGTGTGTGTGTGTGTAAACACCAGTGTGTAAAACAACAGCACAGGTTAGATTGTTTAATAACCTGTTACGCCCACTGACTCAAGGGCAGCTTAGCACCATGTGGAGGCTCTGCGGAAGCGTGAGGCTAGGCAAGCTGGATAAGCAGGCCCTTCCCGCACAAGCAGGGACAGCCAGCTTTTTTTTTCCTGCTTTACTTCCTGTGGCCACTCTTTCTCACCCCTACATTTCTTACTCTGCATCCTAAAATTTTTGCATATGTCTTTCACATGCTCCTGAAAATCTAAATACACGCCACCTCACCAAGCTCACATGAATGCCGGTCAGCACATCTGGTCAGGACTTCAGAACACAAGCGCAGAGGTAACAGGGAAGGCAGCACAGACAGGTTCAAATCCTGACTCTGTCACCTGCTGGATGGCTTTCAGTAAGTCAGTCACTGTCTTTCTCCCCACCCACTTCTCCCTGCACCCCTCTGGTTTTTTGGGACAATATTCCATACTATAGTCTAAAACTCACTGTGTAACTCAGGCTTAAGTCAAACTCACAACAATGTGTCTGGCTCAGCTTTCCTAGAGCTGGGTTAAGGTGTGTGTGGTCCATGCAGCCACAGCATTTATCCCTTTTTTTAATTTTAATTTTATTTTATGTACATTGGTGCTTTGTGTTTTGCCTGCACCCATGTCAGTGTGGATGCTGGGAATTAAACCCAGGGCCTTTGGAGGAGCAGCTGTGCTCTTAACTGCTGAGCCATCTCTCCAGCCTCTCTATGCTCAACACTTTAAAAAGATTGATTATCTACCTTTGATCTTACATCTCTGTAAATGCTGTGTGTGTGTGTGTATTGTGTGTGTGGTGTGTGTAGTGTGTGTGTATAGTGTGATGTGTATGTGTATCTGTGTGTGTGTGGTGTGTGTGTGTGTGGTGTGTGTAGTGTGTGTGTACAGTGTGATGTGTATGTGTATCTGTGTGTGTGGTGTGTGTGTGTATGTGTGGTGTGTGTAGTGTGTGTGTGTACAGTGTGATGTGTATGTGTATCTGTGTGTGTGTGGTGTGTGTGTGTATGTGTGGTGTGTGTAGTGTGTGTGTGTATAGTGTGATGTGTATGTGTATCTGTGTGTGTGTGGTGTGTATGTGTGTGTGTGTGGTGTGTAGTGTGTGTGTATAGTGTGATGTGTATGTGTATCTGTGTGTGTGTGGTGTGTATGTGTGTGTGTGGTGTGTGTAGTGTGTGTGTGTACAGTGTGATGTGTATGTGTATCTGTGTGTGTGTGTATGTGTGGTGTGTGTAGTGTGTGTGTGTGTATAGTGTGATGTGTATGTGTATCTGTGTGTGTGTGGTGTGTATGTGTGTGTGTGGTGTGTGTAGTGTGTGTGTGTATAGTGTGATGTGTATGTGTATCTGTGTGTGTGTGGTGTGTGTGTATGTGTGGTGTGTGTAGTGTGTGTGTGTAGTGTGATGTGTATGTGTATGTGTGTGTGTGGTGTGTATGTGTGTGTGTGTATAGTGTGATGTGTATGTGTATCTGTGTGTGTGTGTATGTGTGGTATGTGTGTGTATAGTGTGATGTGTATGTGTATCTGTGTGTGTGTGGTGTGTGTGGTGTGTGTGTGTGTATGTGTGGTATGTGTGTGTGTGTGTGATATGAGCAAAGTACAATGAAAAATGTTTGAAAATGCTGTAAGCTACCTCATTATTTTATATGCTAAGTAACATTTTTAAAAGAGAAAAGATTTATTGTCAGGTATGAATAGGAGAAGTCTTTCTTTTTCAAACTACATGGAAAATGTTGAGATGCGCTGTTTTATGTTTGTGGTTTTCTAAGGGAAGGGGCTTCTTTTGGCTTACAGTTCTAGGGATCCATCATGGTATTAGCCAACAGCTGCAGGAGGGAGCTGCTTATAGAGTCCACCGTCAGGAAGCAGAGAGCAATACCATCTTTGTTTTTCAAGACGGGGTTTTCCTGCATGGCTCTAGCTGTCCTGGAACTTATTCTGTAGACCAGGCTATCCTTGAACTTAGAGATCTTCCTACCTCTGCCTCCCAAGTGCTGGGATCAAAGGCATGTGCCACCATTGCCTGGCAAAAACTCTTTTTTCTTTAGATAGGATCTCATGCATTTCGGGCTGGCCTCCGCCTCACCATGCAACTGGTGAACTTGAACTCCTAATTCTGCAACTTGTGCCTACCAAGTGCACTACCATAACCAGCTCAAAGTTATACGTTGTTTCAAGTTTAAAATGTTTATTATTATATGTGTGAGTGTAGACATGCACATATCAAGGCACACATACAGAGGTCAGAAAATAATTTCTGGGAATTAGTTCTCTCCACCATGGACTCTGAGACCCAAACTTAGGTCATCAGGCTAGCGCAGCAGGTGCCTATGCCACTGAGTCATCTCACCAGCCCCAAATTCCATTTTCAAATAACCAACGGAAATAGTGATATCTAATATTCAGGAGGAGCAAAAGCAAACAAACAGGTAAGTAAATCGTGGGGACTATGGAGATAGCCCAGAGGTAAGAGTTCTTGCAATATAAACATGAAGACCTGAATTCAAATCAACACCTATGTAAAAACCAGGTGTGGCTTTGTATGCCTGAACCCCCAGCACTGGGAGACAGAGACAGGTGGTTCCCAAGAGCTTGCTGGCCAGCAGCCTAGGCAAAACGGTGACCTTCTGGTTCAGTGCAAGATCCAAGGGAACAAGTAAACAGTAATAGATGAGGCCATCGGCATATTTCTCTGGCCTCAATACCTACATGCATAGATGTGGGCAGCCACACACTTACAGGCATGAGCTATAATCTCCTACACACAAATCAAAAGCTAACAGCTGTGTGAGAGCACGCAGGTAACCGATAGTCAGTATTAGTCTATCTTTAAGTCCACAAATCTTCTCTTAAAAGCTGAGAAAACAGAAGCTCAGGGACTTTTCCAGCACTCCACAGGTGGCTATGAGCAACAGATCTACCACAAACAGTGGGAAAACTTCCCCAGGTTATTAGCTTCCTGAAACCATCAAAGTTACTGTGTAACATGTATGCACTCAAAGCAGCTCAACCCATCCTTAGTGATCAATGGGAGCCAGTAAGTTTCTTCCCCTATCAAGACTCACTGCTTGCCTCTGATCTACTACTCGGCCAACACAAATCTGTTGATGTATCACATCTCTGTGGGAAGTTTAGCTGGAGGCTGTGGAGTATAGAAACATGAAAACCCCATGCTCCATGGGATGACAAGTCACAAAGGTAGGCAGGAGCCAGAATGGTGGCATCAAATGGTAGTCCAAGGATGAGGATTTGGGCATAAAGTATGCCCAATTCTCCTGGTCTGCCCTGCTGCTTCAGGCCAATCTCTAAGGAGCAAGACTAGGTCTTCAGGCTTCCACATGAGTCACTAGAGGGATCTGAGAGCAGGGAGGCTGAGGCATTTATCCTCTGACCTCTCTTTTCAAAGATGAGGTTCCAATAGATTTATGTTCTTTGACTGAGGTCATAACCCGTGTGGGGACTCTACTGAGGATCCTGTTCCTTGCCCATGGTTTTTGCTGGCTTCCAGTCACACCCACTTTCCCTTCATTGTACCTGGGATGGGAGCAAGACCTGGGATGGGAGCAAGACCTTGACAGTCTCTTGGAGCTCTGCCATCCAGTATAGGGCCATCTGGCTGTTCATTAAATAATAATCCCCTCGTTCAATGTTTCTTATTAACCTCTGAGTATACAGGTCATTTCCTGTAAGCAGCTATGTTCCACTGACTTCCTTTTTTTTTTTCTTTTGTTTTTTTTTCAGAGCTGGGAACCGAACCCAGGGCCTTGCGCTTGCTAGGCAAGTGCTCTACCGCTGAGCTAAATCCCCAACCCCCACTGACTTCCTTTTTAAAGGTGGCACAAAGAAGACAGATTAGGGGACACTTGATATAAAGAGATAGTTATAAAACCAGAAGACAAGGAAAGGCTGGGGAACTGGCTCAGTCAGTAAAGTGCTTGCCACAGAAGCCTAAGGACCTGTGGTTGGATCCTTAGTATCCCACAAAAGCCAGGGCTTTTCATAAATGGTAGCACATGCCAAGAAAGAATGATCCCTGGAACCTCCTGGACAGCTAGTCTAGCTGAATCAGAAAGTTCCAGGTTCAGTGACATACTCTTCTATTAAAAAAAAAAAAAAAGGTGGAGGTGTTGGGGAGATGGCTCAGTGGTTAAAGCACTTGTTACATAAGCAGGAATTCAGATCTACAGAGAAGGTGGAGACAGGATCTCCAGAGTAAGCTGGCTAGCTAGACTAGACATATCGGTGAGCTCTGTGTTTGACTGAGAGATTTGACTCAAAGAGTAAGATGCACAGCGATGTAGGAAGACCTGTACTATCAACCACAAGCACATAATACATGTACCCACACATATACATGTAGAAAAGACACAAAACAAAACAAAAAGTAGAGGGGTGGTGTCAAGATGTTTCAGCAGGTAAAGGCTCTTATCGCTAAGCCTGAAGACTTGAGTCTGATCCCTAGAACTCACACATTAGAAGGAGACAACCAATTCTCACACATTGAGCTAGACCTCTACACTTGAGTCATGGCATATGCACACTTATACATATGTGTGCATGTGGTGTCTTAGTTAGGACTATTGCTGTGATGAAATGCCATAATCAAAGCAACCTGGGAAGGAAAGGGTTATTTTCTCACAGTTCCACAGAACAGTTCATTGTGGAAATGGCCATCTTACCAAAAGCAACCTACAGATTTAACACAATTCCCTTAAAAACACTAATACAATTCTGTACAGATAGAACTCCTGGAGGCATCACCATCCCTGATTTCAAGCTGTACTACAGAGCAACAGTAATAAAAACTGTACGGTATTGGCATAAAAAATAGAAAAGTTAACCAAGGGAATCAAGTCGTATACCCAGAAATAAACCCACTCACCTATGACACTTGATCTTTGACAAGGAAGCCAAAGTAATACAATGGAAATAAGAAAGCATCTTCAACAAAGGGTGCTGGTCCAATGGATGTCTGCATGTACAAGAATGCACATGGATCCATATTATAACCCCGCACAAACTCAAGTCCAAGTGGATCAAAGACCTCAGCATAAATCCAGATACACTAAACCTGACAGAAGATAAAGTGGAATCTCTCCATTCTCTACAGAGGAAACCCTAATGGCTAAGAAGCACTTAAAGAAGTGTTCAGCATCCTTAGCCATCAGGGAAATGCAAATCAAAATGACTCTGAGATTCCACCTCACACCAATGAGAATGGCTGAGATCAAAAGCACAGGAGACAGTTCATGTTGACAAGGATGTGGAATAAGGGGGACACTCCTCCATTGCTGGTGGGAGTGCACATTTGTACAGTCCCTTTGGAAATCAATTTGGTGGTTTCTCAGGAAACTGGGACTAGATCTACCTCAAGATCCAGCTATACCACTTGTGGGCATATACCCAAAAGATGCTCCACCATATCACAAGGACACGTGTTCCACTATGTTCATTGCAGCTTTATTCATACTAGCCAGAAGCTGGATTCAACCTAGGTGTTCCTCAACTGAAGATGGATAAGGAAAATGTGATACATTTACACAGTGGAGCACTACTCATGACATCTGCAGGCAAATAGATTGGACTAGAAAAGATCATCCTGCGTGAGGTAACCCAGACCCAGAAAGACAAACATGGTATGTCCTCATAAGTGCATGTTGGAAGTAAAGGAGAACTATGCTAAAATCCACAGACCCAACGAAATAAGTAACAAGGAAGGTTCAAAGAGGGACGCGTGGATCTCAGAGGGGAAAATAGATCAGATATTGCAGGTGGAGGGGGAAAGGGTGTTTGGTAGGGAGGGAGTGGAAATAGGAACAGGATGGATCAGGTTGGGGGAGAATGGAGGGAGACAGTATCTGGAGAAACAACGAGAATGGGAGGGGCTTCCTAGAAACCTAGGGCAATGGAAGCTCACAGGAATATGAGGGTGATCCTAGCTAAGACTCCTACAGATGAAAGATATGGAGCCTGAACCAACTGTCTTCTGTAACAAGGCAAGACTTCCAATGGAGGGATTAGGACACCAACGCAGGCACAAAACCTTCAACCTACAGTTTGCCCTGCCTAGAAGACGTTCAAGGGTAAAGACGGAGCAGAGACTGAGGGAAAGGCCAGCCAATGACTGGTCCATCTTGAGAATCATAACATAAGAGAGAGGAAACCCAACCCTGACACTGTCAATCATATTCTACTATATCTGCAGTCATGAGCCCAGCATAACCGTCATCAGAGAGGCTTCACCCAGCAACTGACTGAAACAGATGCAGAGACCCACAGCCAAATAATAGGTGGAGCTTGGGGAATCCTATGGAAGAGGGGGAGGAAGGATTGAAGGAGCCAAAGGGGCCAGGGACATCACAGGAAAAGCTACAGAATTAACTAACCTGCAGCCACAGGGGCTCACAGAGGCTGAACTGCCAACCAGAGAGCATGAATGGGACTGACCTAGGCCCTCTGCATGCATGTAACAGCTGTGTAGCCCAGTCTTCATGTGGGACTCCTAACGTGGGAGCAGGGGCTGTCTCTGACTCTGTGCCTGCCTCTGGGATCTTTCCCCTAACTGGGCTGCCTCAGTAGAAGATGAGTCTAGTCTCAACTGCAGCTAGATATGCCAACACTGGTTGATATCCATGGGAGGCCTCCCCTTTTCTGAAGAGAAAGGGAGAAGGAGAGGATGGGGAGTAGAGGACAGAAAAGGACTGGAAGAAGAGAAAGGAGGGAAACTGTGGTTGGGATGTAAAGTAAATTAATTAATTTAAAAAACAAGCAGTGGGGTTGGGGGTTTAGCTCAGTGGTAGAGCGCTTGCCTAGGAAGCGCAATGCCCTGGGTTCGGTCCCCAGCTCCGAAAAAAAGAACCAAAAAAACAAAAAACAAAAAACAAAACAAAAAAAAAACCAAACAAACAAAAAAAAGCAAGCAGTGAGGGCAAGAACTCAAGGAGGGCAAGACCTGAGGGAGAGGCCATAGAGGAGTATTTCTTACTGGCTTGTTTCACATGGCTTCCTCAACCTGCTTTTTTAATAAAGATTTATTTATTTATTTTATGTATATGAGTACACTGTAGCTGTCTTTAAACACATCAGAAAAGGGAATATGATCAAATTACAGATGGTTGTGAGCCACCATGTGGTTGCTGGGAACTCAGGACCTCTGGAAGAGCAGTCAGTGCTCTTAACCGCTGAGTCACCTCTCTAGCCCTCAGCCTGCTTTCTTATACAACCCAAAACAAGAAGCCCAGGGATGGAACCACCCACAATGGGCTGGACCCACCCCCATGATTCACTAAGAAATGTCCTACAGGATTGCCCACAGCCCAATCTTTTTCTTTTTTTTTTAAGATTTATTTATTTATTTTATATATATATAAGTACACTGTAGCTGTCTTCAGATACACCAGAAGAGGCAATCAGATCTCATTACAGATGGTTGTGAGCCACCATGTGGTTGCTGGGATTTGAACTCAAGACTTTTAGAAAAGCAGTCAGTGCTCTTAACCACTGAACCATCTCTTTAGCCCAAGGCAATTTCTTTTTTTCTTTTTTTCTTTTTTCTTTTTTTCGGAGCTGGGGACCGAACCCAGGGCCTAGCAAGCGCTCTACCACTGAGCTAAGTCCCCAACTCCCCCAAGGCAATTTCTTTTTTTTTTTTTTTTGGTTCTTTTTTTTGGAGCTGGGAACCGAACCCAGGGCCTTGCGCTTCCTAGGTAAGCGCTCTACCACTGAGCTAAATCCCCAGCCCCCCAAGGCAATTTCTTAATTGAGGTTCCCTTCTCTCAGACGATCTTAGTATGTATCAAGTTAACATAAAAACTATTTTGTACACATGCACATACAACTAAATTGTTAAACTATACATTTATATATTAAATATACATATGTTTCCTATTATATATATTTAATATAATTATATGTGTGTATATATATATGACAGTGGGAGCCCATGCATATATTCTTTGTCTCAAAAAAAAAAAAAGGAAAAAAGCTTAAAAAATATGTATACATGAAATAAAGTAGAGGGACTAAAGAGATTGTTCAACAGTTAATAACACTGGTTGCTCTTCCAGTTCAATTCCTTGCACCAGCATGGCAGCTCACAACCATCTGTGGCTACAGTCCCAGGGTATCCAATGTCTTCAGTATGCATTGTACACCCATGGTACACAGGCATAAATTCAGGTGAACACCTAAACTCACATAATAATTTTGGCGAGGGGATCTCAAGACAGAGTTTCTCTGTGTGGCCTTGACTGTGCTGGAACTCACTCTGTAGACTAGGCTGGTCTCAAACTCACATAGATCCAAACTGCCTCTATCTCCCAAGCGCTGGGATTAAATGTATGTGCCATCACTGCTCGGCTAAATAAATAATTTTTTAAAAGGTGGAAAACAATTAGGCGAGATGTTAAACACTGACTGTGGTGTCCGTGCAATGCAGTTCACCAAGCCCAGAGAGACTAGGATGGGTGATGGCAGGAATACAGTGGCTGGAACAGACAAACACCAAGATGAGCTAATAACAGTCAGAAAGAGCATCCAAATCAGCATGGAGCTGCACATCTACCTCTCATGAGCATGGAAACAATCTCTCAAAATATTAGGTTAGGAGTGGTGGCTCATACCTTCAATCCCAGCAGCTGAATCTGAGTTCAAGACCAGCCTGGTCTACAGAGCAAGTTCCAGGACAGCCAGGGATACATAGTGACCCCCATGTAGTTTGGTGGTTTATTTTTTTTGTTTTGTTTTGTTTTGTTTTTAAAAAAAAAGCAAAACCCAAACCAAATCTAGCCATGTGTCAAAGGACAATGTATCCTGACCAAGGCAGGTCTGATCCAAGAGTACCAGGGTGGTTCAGTTACTGCAACTCAAATAGCAACAGGATAATTCACTAAATTGCATTAATTTGAAATGTGTGTTAAATCTTCTTTGTTATTGTTTTGTTATTGTTTTTTGAGACGGTTTCTCTGCGTAGCCTGGCTGTCCTGGAACTCACTCATTAGATCAGGCTGGCCTTGAATTCAGAGGTCTACCTGCCTCTGCCTCTGCTCCTGTGCTGAGATTAGAGGTATGCACTACTACCAGTGGGTCGATTCCTGGAATTTTTTTTTTAAAGAAATAGGAGTAGAGGGTCTGGAGTGGCTCAGCATTTAAGAGCTCTTGCTCTTATTGCTGGAAGAATGCCTGAACATGTAACAACTTCCTGAAATGCAATCAGACATTATCCATAGCCTCCAGAAACATAGCACGACAGACAGGCATATAAGCAAATCTGTCTTAAGGTATGATACAGCATAGTGGAATATTTTCCTAGTCACAATGCTCAAGTGGAGGCTTCAGGAGTTCAGGAGGATCATGTGTTCAAGGCCAGAGCAGCATGTGTTCAATACATGCTGAGACCCCCCACACACACACAATATGCTAAGTAGGTGCTTGCATGTAGCACAGGGAAAGCACTATTAAGCACAGGGCTGGAGGTGGCATGAAGACGGAAGGCTTCCTGGAGGAAACACTGTAACAGCCCAGAACTGGTGAGAAAGGCAAGTGATAATAAAGTCCCTATCACTTCATGCCAAAGCCCTTCTTTTCTTTTTTAAGATTTAATTGTGTTATGTAACTGAGTAAACTATAGCTGTCTTCAAAAGAGAGCTGACCCCATTACAGATGGATGTGAGCCTCCATGTGGTTGCTGGGAATTGAACTCAGGACTCCAGCCCTGACAGCTCATTTCTGTCTCTCAGGCTATTTTTTTTTTTTCTTTTTTCTTTTTTTTGGAGCTGGGGACCAAACCCAGGGCCTTGCGCTCTACCACTGAGCTAAATCCCCAACCCCCTCTCAGGCTATTTTAGTCAGAGTATTTTTCTTTCTTCCCTCCCTCCCTCTCTTCCTTCCTTCCTTCCCTCCAACCCTGCTTTGAGACAAGATTCTAACTCATGGCAATTCAACTGCCTCGGCCTCTTGTGTGCTGGAATTACAGGTATGAGTTTGAGCACTCTTCTTCTGCAGATGGGCTTACATCCTGAGAAATCCTCCATTCCCACAGAGCATTCGTGACTGTGCTAGGTTATGGGTACTCAATCACCTACTGTGTAGACTCCAGGTTAGCTTACTGTTTGATAGCCAGTTAGACATTAGCAGGATGAAAGGACACTGGGATGGGTCCATTTCTCAGTCAAAAGTTTCTAAAGCCAAAGAGAAAAAGCAGGATTCGGTAACTGAGCAGAGAAATGGGACCCGAGTCATCTCTGACTCTGGGAAGGGACATGATATGCTTAACTGCCTGATCCTTGTTTACTGATAACTAGTCCCAGTCCCAGAAGCCCCAGGTATGTCCATCTTTGGCTGCCATGGATAGCACTAAAGCAGACCAGCACAAAAATCACAAACATTCTTAAAGCAGTGAGGGGTTTTGTTTGTTTTGCCTTTTAGATTTTTTGTTGGTAACTCAACTGCACGGTTCTCAAGCGTGAACTTTGTAGATGATGAAATTGTACTGCAACATCAAAGGATTGGGTTCACCTGCAGGAAACCTTTCAAGATTACTACACAGCAGACAGCGTCCTGGATGAAGCACAAATACATCCTATCGCCCCCTTCAGTGTCAGTCCAAATGGGCTTTTCAATGACCCCCAGAAAAACTGTCTGCCCTTAGAAAATTTGCCTAAACTAAGGGGACAATGGCCTCTTTGCCCACTGTCCACTCTCAGCCCTTGAGATTGTTTGGCTCTGTAATATTTTTGTTATTAGTCTGTAATAAAATACCTCTCTTTGACATTACATTCTCTGCTTCATCTGAATTCTTACAGTGGAGATCAAAAGGACCAAGGAAGTAAGGGGAGTGCAGACAGGGGTCTCAGTGGCAACACTGCTTAGCCAGTAGCAGTATCGTGTAAGCTTTAAAACACTGTGTTTTCAGGTAGGTCTTACTACTCAAGATATCTGGGGCCAGGAGAGAAGCACAAAGGCATCCTGTGGGATCAGGAGCGACACGACCAAATTATTCCTACTACCTTAGCTGACACTAAGCCAACTGCCAGTTGTATGAATGAGATTAGGTTAGGCCATCAGGTTCCATTTGTCTTAGACTAGACTACCCCAGGAAGTATGAGAAGTAAACATTTGTCTTAAGTTCTTGAATTTTGAGGCTGTTTGTTGTACAGTAAGAAGTTAGCTAATATACTTCTCCATGGATTGAACTCCTATAACCTTCATAGGGTCTGCCTCACAGAGTCCAGTCTGTTCCACCTGGTTTATCAATAGACTGAAGTGGAGCCCCACAGCTACACTAAGCTCTGTTCTTGCTGCGCACCACACTTTCTATTAGACAGCTTAGGTTTCTTCTGTTTCTGTCAGTCTTGGAGACTGAACTCAGAGCATATTTACAATAACGAAATAGTCTACTAACCTACATTTATTTTATTTTTGTAGTGCTGGGGATCCAATTCATAGTCTTACACATGCCACACAAAAGTTGTCCCAGTAAATTACGACTGTAGTCTTTTATTCCCTTGATTTTTATAAATTTATTTTATGTGTATGAATGCTTTGCCTGCCTGTATAAATGTGCACAAGTGTATGCCTGGTGCCCACAGAGGTCAGAAAAAGGAGGTAGATCCCCTGGAACTGGAGTTACAGATGGTTATGAGTGCCATGTAGGTACTATGAATTGAACTCAGGTCCGCTCTAAGAACAGCCAATGATCTTAACAGCTGAACTGTCTCTTTAGCCCTAAAACAGTGAAGATTAAAAAGGGGCTTTAAGGGCTGGAGAGATGGCTCAGCGGTTAAGAGCACTGACTGCTCTTCCAGAGGTCCTGAGTTCAATTCCCAGCAACCACATGGTGGCTCACAACCATCTGTAATGAGATCTGATGCCCTCTTCTGGTGTGTCTGAAGACAGCTACAGTGTACTTATATATAACAAATGAATAAATCTTTAAAAAAGGGGGGGGCTTTAAACACTTGCTTATCTGCATGAGGCTGGGTTCATTCCTGCATAAAGCAAAAGAGAGACAGTTCCAAAGTGTACACAGGTCATAAAACACATGGAAACCTCATATATTGATGATGGAAGTATAAAACCACTTCAGAAATTAGCCCCAGCTGCCCTAAAACTCACTCTGTAGATCAGGCTAGCCTCCACAGAAATCTGCTTGCCTTTGCCTCCCTAGTGCTGGGATTAAAGGTGTGTGCCACCACATCCAGCTTAATTGGCAATTTCAAAGAATAAATTTATACATATCTTAGTCCACCTATAACATTCCTGTTCATAGGTTTTTACCTAAGAAATGAAAACCTATAGCCATTAAAAAATGTATACAAATGCCCACAACCAATCTAAACTGGAAACAAACCTAAATGTTTATCTATAGGAGAATGGTGGTGCTGTGATGTAATGAAATACAGTAAAGTAGTAAATTAACTATAAACTAAGTAGCTATAAATACAGACAACAATATGCACAAACCTTAAAAACATGCTGACTGAAGGCCAGCCATATACACTATCCCATTTGTAGATTCCAGCTACCTGAAGGACAGACAGACAAACCTTACAGTGACAGCTGCCCAGTTCCATGATGGTAGATAAGGTTAGAGTGAACCAGGAGAAAACACGAGGAAACCACCTATGGGGCTACGTAGGCATTTGTATGCCTTGAGATTCTATAGTTAAAGTTACATGGTGATGTGTGTGTGTGTGTGTGTGTGTGTGTGTGTGTGTGTGTATGTGTGTGTCAAAACTCATTAGACGAAAAATTGAGATTTGTGGGTTTGTTTAACTGTATGTGAATTACTCCTTGATTTTCTTTGGTTATGTAGCTCAGACTAGACTCAAACTCACAATAGTCCTCCTGCCTCAGCCTTCTGGGTGCTGGGATTACAGGTATGGGCTGTACAGGTACAGGCTTCAGGAGGATGAAAACTGGCACCACATAAGGATTAAACTAGTGAGGCTCGGTGATGGGGTACGGGGTATGGCAGGGGAACTGAGAGAGTTAAAGGTCAATCTAAGCTACAGGGTGAGCCTTCCTAAAAGGCTCTAAAAAAGAAGGAAGGAAAAGAAGAAGGACATTGATGATATATATGGAATAATTTATATGTATGCAATTCTAAATGAGAAAGGCACCATCTACAAGTTGGGGTTGAACATGATGAAAACTCTGATCTTGGCAGTCCAGTAAAGAAATAAACACATCGGTTCAATGCCATAAAACACTGGACTCAAGCCAGCTCAGTGGTGCACACCTTTATCCCCACCCCCACACTAAGGGTTAGAGGAAGGCTAATTTCTGTGAATTCTAGGTCAACCTGGTTTACATAGTAAGACTGTCAAAAAAAAAAAAAAAAAAAAGCTAGGTTGGGGGTTGGGGAGATGGCTCGCTCAGTTTAAAGCTCCTGCCATGAAATCTGAGGACCTGGACCTGAGTTCAGATCCCCAGAATACACAAAGCTAGACTTGGTAGTACTATAATCCCAGAACCCCTTTAGGGGTCTAGGAGACGGAGACAGGAGAATCCTCAGAAGTTTGTGGCATTTGTAACAGTGACCCTGTCTCAAGCAAGGTGAAAGACAAGAACCAACACTACAGGTTGGCCTCTGACCTCCACATGTGCCATGGCACTCACAAACACAAACACGCGCACACACGCACACGCACGCGCGCACACACACACACACACACACACACACACGGTTGGGCAGCCTAACTTACTATGTAAGTTCTGAGTCAGTGAGCGATCCTGTCTCAAAAAATAAGGTAGAAGGCACTGAAGAAATGACCCCTGTCCCACATATGCCACTGGTCTGGCTTCCAGTTTATGAGGGGGAGCCACTCTGGGGAGGGAGCACATAGCTCACTGGTAGAACACATTCTCCTCCCAAAAAAAGCTTCCCTCTGCAAAGCAACCCAAGCCTCCACACAACTGCATATCTTCAATATAAAATCTGTCTGGAATAGGTAAATCAAAAGAAGTGAAATGTTCTGAACCTTGAGCTGCAATACTACACTACATAATACTACATATTTAGTCATCATGGATAAAAACCTAAACCTAGCTGATACTTGTTCACACACAGTTAAAATATGGCTAAGTGCAGGGGTCGGTTCTCACACTCACCCCACTTAATCTCTCTGCAACATTGGATGGACTTACCACCCTCCTTGGCAGTTTTCTTTTCCCGCCTGCTAGAACATAAATGTGTCCCGATTTTGTTCCCGTTTCTCTGGCAGCTCCCCAGACCCTTGCTAGTTTCTCCTGATAACCAATGTAACTACCACAGCTCAGGCCCAGCCCATTTCTCTTTTCTGTTTATATTTGCTTGGTGATTCTACCAAGTCTCATGACTTTAAATACCATCTATTCCCTAGTGACTGCTAAAGTCTGCTAGATCATTTGCTTGGAGTCCAGACCAGTATAATCAACTACCTATCTGACCTCTCCATCTGAATGTTTAATATGGATCTGAAACTTCAAACATCCAGAACGAAACACTGATATTTCTATTTATTCCACGGTGCCTACATCACTTACACTGGTAACACAAATGTTCAATGGCTCAAGCCAAAACCTTGGAGTTATCCTTGTTTCCTCACACTTGATATCTGATCCATCAACACATCTTTTGTCAACTGTCTTCCTAAACCAAGTGCTTTTCACTTTCTGTCACCATCACCTAAGTTCAAGTGGCCACTTCTACATTTCTGTAATAGCCTAACTGGCTCCCAGCTTCCAATCTATCTCCCTACACTGCACCTGCAATCCACTCACACAGCACCAAGAGTGATCTGACTCAAGTGTCATTCAGATCAAGTTACTTGGCCAAAGGCTTTCTCGTGTGGAATAAGAACAAAACTCTTCCACTGACCTACAAAGCCCTACACGAACTGTCTGCCCCCTTCTGCTGCCTACTGTATCTTATGACCTTATCCACCAAGACAGACATAATGGTTCACTGCTGTGTATATCTCAACATGCTGGTTAGTTGTCTCATGACCATTACAATTGAGATACACTCTACCGAACAGAAATCCACTTGCCTCCTGCTTTCTTCCAAGGCCTCTCAAGTATGGTCTTTTTTCTATTTCTGTAGTACTAAGGAAATTGGCCCTAAAGTCTCATATATGACAGGTAAGTAAGTATTCTATTAGCGATTTCCCAACATTTTAAACACAGACCTATAAGACCAGGTTTGTGGCTGTACTGTTGCTGCTGTTGCTTTACCTAACAATCTGCTAGAATTTATGCTCCCTGGGAACAAGTAATTTTGGGGGCTTGGAGGAGTCTATTTTTCCAATGTTTTATCACTGATGCCTAGTATATAATACATGTTTAATATTTTCTGAAGGGCTGGAGAGATGTTTCATTGGTTAAAAGCATTGACTGCTTTTCCAGAGGTCCTGATTTCAATTGCCAGCAACCACATGGTCACTCACAACCATCTGTAATGGGATTTGATGCCTTTTTCTGGTGTGTCTGAAGACAGCTACCCTGTACTCATATAAATAAAATAAACCTTAAAATTTTTTTCTAGGGGTTGGGGATTTAGCTCAGTGGTAGAGCGCTTGCCTAGGAAGTGCAAGGCCCTGGGTTCAGTCCCCAGCTCCGAAAAAAAGAACCAAAAAAAAAAAATTTTTTTTTCTAAAAAAAAAAAAAGAGAGAGAGGAAAAATTCAGATCTTGTTTCTACATAATCGAGACACCAAGATACATTTATTGATCTAATAAAAACTGTATTCAGATTGGCTGGAGAAATGTCTCACTGGTTAAAAGCCCTTGCAGAGAGCCTGGTTCAATTCCCAGCATCCTCATGGTCACTTAAAACAACTGTAACTCCAGTTTCAGGGAATCTGACAATGCCCTCTTTTGACCTCCTAGGGCACCAGGCATGCTTATGGTAGACATAAATACATGTATGCAAAATATTTGCACACATAAAATAAATGTAGTCAGATGTGACAGTGTACACCTTTAATCTCAGTAGTCAGGAAACAAGGGCAAGAGGACCTTTGTGAGTTCAAGAGGCTAGCCAGGGTTATAGTGACCCTGCTTCCTTCCTTCTTTCTTTCTTTCTTTCTTTCTTTCTTTCTTTCTTTCTTTCTTTCTTTCTTTCTTTTTTTATTTATTTTATTTATGTATGTGAGTACACTGTCCATGTCTCAGACACCCCAGAAGAAAGAGGGCATCTGATCCCATTACAGATGGTTGTGAGCCACCATGTAGTTGCTGGGAGTTGAACTCAGGACCTCTGGAAGAGCTGTCAGTGCTCTTAACCACTGAGCCATCTCTCCAGCCCCGAGACCCTGTTTCAAAACACATAAATCAACAACAAAAAACCCATGTAAATAAATAAATAAATCTAAAAACAATGTATATAGAGATGGGCATGGTAGTTCATCCCTGTAATCATAGTACCTAAGAAGCTGAGGCAGGAGGATTTTGAGTACTAGGTCAACCTAGACTACATATTGAGACCCTATCTAAAAGACAAACAGAAGAAAAGCTATACATAATTTAGTAGGGTCTTGGGATGTATCCAGCTATAACTAAGAGATCTCTAGCTACAAAATCCGTTATGAGGCTGATACACAGTACAGTATCTGAGTAGCATGGGTGAAACATTGGTTTGATTCCCACTAACACTGCAAGTAGGTGTGGTGTCTTAATCCTAGAATTTAGGAGGCAGACACACAAGAATCAGAAGTTCAAAGTCCACCTCGTCAACACAATGAGTTCTAGGCCAGCCTAGATTCCAAGAGACCTTCCCTTAAAAAAGGAGAAAGAGAGGGAGAGAGAGGGAAGGAGGAGGGCAGAGGGGGAGGGAGAGAAAGACAGAGTTCCAAGGGACATGCACCTCTGGGAAAAAGACAAGGCAGGAGATTTCCTGTTAGGCTTGGAAGTTCATGCCTGTATCCTAAATACTCAGTGCCATGATAAATCTTTGTCTCAAGAAAAACAAGGGAGTTGGTTCACTCAGTCTACAAAGTAACTGCTAGATAATAATGAAGGGACCTGCACTTAGATTCCCAACACCCATGGAAAAAGCTGTGGGGAGGGGGTACCCAGTAAGCCCCTTTGTTAATACCAGTGCTGAGGAATCAGAGGCAGGAAGACTTGTGGCTTACTGGCGGGCTAATCTAGCCAAATTTGTGAACTCTAGATTCAGTGAGAGAACATGTCTCAATAAAAAAAAAAGGGGGGGGGGGCAGAGAGAGTGAATGAGGACAACTGTTACCAATCTCTGGCTTCTACACACCCACCACACATACACACACCACACACACACACACACCACACACACACCACACACACACACACACACACACACACACACACACACACACACACACACACACACAAGTTTATGTCATTAGCTTGAGGCTTGAGTAGTTACTGGCTCAGGAAAGCAAACAAGCCTCAGATGGCAGCAAACTGAGGCCTGGGAAGAGGAGCTGCCAGCCCTGTTTGGAGGGCCACAGTAGATAAATAGTAGGGAGGCCGTGTTCAAATACAGAGACCCATGTAAAAGGAAGGAAAGTAACAGTGACCCAAAAAAATGCTAGTGACTCAAATTTAACCAGTTTAAAAGAAACGTTGACAATGCAGCCTCCCTGCCCCTCTCTGCCTTCACAGTCTGTCACCACACCCCACCAACAGTGATCCTGAGGTCACTTGAATCACCCACTGTTTTTCCTGTCCTGAATATTAACATAACCCCACCCCCTAGGTAAGCCCCACATTTCTTGTCAACACAGCTACTCAGTGGGGCAGGACACTTTCCATCTCACTACCTTCCCACTTTGCCCCCAGGCTGGTCACTGTCAGGCTCCTTCAGTTCCTCTGTGAGAGGCTGGAAGGTTCTAACTCCTCCTGGCTAACTCCTCAGAACTGTCAGGTCTTCACTTAAGCACCACCTCCTCTGAGAGCCTGTGTCCTTGGCTAAGTGATTCTGTTCAGTGTTCCCACAGCAACCTGGGCTTTGGCAATCTCAGTCCCCACATGCCAACTCTCTAATGTATGTTAGGAGGGCAAGATAGGGCTTCTCTCACACACTGCTGCATTTCCACACAGCACAGTTTCTGAAGGAGTCCAGGCTGCAGAATGTTCAGTCACGGAATGAACACAGGAACGAATGGATGTGAGAATGAATTAAGTCAGGCCCAAGCCTGTAAGGAAGCTCCTAATTTTGTCTGTGTCTTTCTGGTTTTAGACAAATGATTATTTTTACATCTTAAGAGTGTATGCTGGGCTGGCAAGATTGGCTCAGTGGCTAAAAGTGCTTGTCGTCAAGCCTGACAACCTGAGTCCAATCCCTGGGGCCAGGCCCACGTGGCCAAAGAAGAGAACTGACTTTGACGGTCTTCTGACCACCACACAAAAATGTGGTATGTGTGCATACACACACATTAAAAAATGTACTTAGGGTTGGGGATTTAGCTCAGTGGTAGAGCACTTGCCTAGAAAGTGCAAGGCCCTGGGTTCAGTCCTCAGCTCTGAAAAAAGGGAAAAAAAAATGTACTTAATGAAAAGAAAGAAGCTGTATTTTTTTAGAGTGTAAACTACCTAAAGTATCATCTCACTTAAATAATACTGTAATAATTCTTACCCTAAGGAATGCCACGATTTAACATCCAGTCCAAAGAAAATCTTCAATATAGCACAATTCTTGAGGACAGTAAGAGATTTAGAGAGAGAGAGAGAGAGAGAGAGAGAGAGACAGAGAGAGAGAGAGAGAGAGAAAGAGAAATACCAGTGCCAAGCCTGCCTTGCGCGTGTCTCTGAGGCTGCTAACTCCTTTGCCGTTGTGCCGTGTCACTGAAGAGTCGCCATGAGCAAAGCCCACCCTCCCGAACTGAAAAGTTTACGGACAGGAAGTTGTCATTGACGTTAAATGGCGGCAGGCGTGTACGAGGAAGACTGTGGGGCTGTGATCCCTTTATGAACCTTGTGATTGATGGGTGTGTGGAGATGGTAACCAGAGGGCAACAGAACAACATCGGGACGGTGCTCATCCGAGGAAGCAGCATCATCGTGTTAGAAGCCTTGGGAAGAGTCAAGTGTATAGCTCACTGTTACATGTGATGACACGGAGTTCCATCCTCAGTATCGACACAAATGGGAGAATAAAAAACACAAAACATAAAAAGGCTAGTTTTTCATTTTTTAAAAAACCAGAAACCTGTTGGGTACCATCTGACTTTTAGCAACATTCACATGGCAAAATTTAATTAGGAATGTACCTCTGATGCTCCCCTAGCCTTTCTTATAAACCCTTTCATGTCCAGAATTGAGCCAGTATGATGGACAGGCCAAAAAAAAAGAAAAACAAAAAACAAAAAAAAAAAAAAAAAAAAAAACTTAGGGCTGAACCCCCAAAACAGAGACAACCGCACCTCATCATAAGTGCTTGGGCCAGGGAAACACACAGCTTCTGATCTCTGACTGAGTTCAAAGCCAGAGGCTGGCAGACAACTGGTACTTAGTCTGAAATGCTAGCATGAATGCCTTCAGAGAGAGGGAGAATGCTTTTCACCAACAATTATGTTCTGACTGAAAACCAAGAGATGAAGCTAGGCATGGCAACGTACAACTATAATACCAGCCCTTGGGAGGCTGAGGCAAGAGTTTTAGGCCAGCCTTCGCCATACAGCAAAACTAGACTCATTAAAAAATGAAATCGGGGGGTTGGGGATTTAGCTCAGTGGTAGAGCAAGTGCAAGGCCCTGGGTTCGGTGCTCAGCTCCGGAAAAAAAAAAAGAAAAAAAAATATATAAATGAAATCGGGGGGCTGGAGAGATGGCTCAGCGGTTAAGAGTACCTGACTACTCTTCCAGAGGTCCTGAGTTCAATTCCCAGCAACCACATGGTGGCTCACAACCATCTGTAAAGAGATCTGATGCCCTCTTCTGGTGTATCTGAAGACAGCTACAGTGTACTTATATATAATAAATCTTTTAAAAAAAAAAATGAAATCGGTTATGGGTGCACACCTTTAATCCCAGCATTTGGGAGTCAAAGGCAGGCAGATGTTTTTGAGTTTAAGACTTGCCAGGGCAACATAGAGACCTACCTCAAAAACAAAGCAAAATTAAACAAACATCAAAAACAGAGGCTGGTGAGATGGCTCAGGGCTTGATGTCATTTGCTGCCAAGAAAGACAATCTGAGTTCAGTCTCTGGGACACACATGGTAGAAAGAAAAGACATTCAATATAAGTTGTCCTCTCACCACCACAATAATGTACATAGATAGATAGACAGGCAGATGGACAGAGAGACTCTCTCTCAGACACACATACACATACACCCCAGGCAGACAATCTCAGTGCCTCTTTCTCTCTCTCTCTCTCTTTCTCTCTCTCTCTCTTTCTCTCTCTACACACACACACACACACACACACACACACACACACACACACACACACACACACACCAGAAAAGGGAAGGAAGTGGAAAGGAAGAAACTGAGTCTTACCAATCTGTTCCCACAAATATTGTTTATCTGAATAGTGCCTTCACTGACTCTGTGCATGGTCACATATTTCCGTCTTCCCACTAGGAGCAAACCCAAAAGCAGGACAAAGAGATGTTATCCCTTAGCTCCACTAGTTGACTGGGCAGTCAACTTGCTGGGTGGCCAACATGGGATCAGAGCAGAGGCACCAGCTCTCCACCCTATCCATCTGTATGCAGGCCCACTGCCTAGACTGGTGACCTATTCTGGGAAGCACAGCTAACTAGCTACCCTATGTACACAGCCAGCTACCCTATGCACAAAAGGTCAGCCAACTGGGTCATAAAGGAGAAGTAAGTGTTAACATGCATGTGTAACCATGGATACATTGGTTACTATTAGGTTGCAGAGCATCAGCAGGTAAGAGAAGCATTACTCTGCCAGCTCTATCAGATCATCACTGGGCTTTGTTTCTTTCATGTTACATTTATTTATTTAGTGTGCACATTTGTAGAGGGCAGAGGACAATTGGTAGGATTTAGTATGTAGATACTATGTAGATACTAGAACTTAAACTCAGGCTGTCAGGACTTTACCCAGTGAGCCTTCTAACTGGCTTTTTAAAATATCTCCATAATAAAGTGGGCACCTGATTGTAATCCCAGCACTCAGGAGACAAAGGCAGGAGAAGTACTAGGAGCTTGAGGCCAGGTGGGACTACATACCAACCATCGATCAGACCAGCCTGGGCAAAAGTAAGATCCTGTCTTAAAGCAAATAGATAGATAGATAGATAGATAGATAGATAGATAGATAGATAGATAGATAGATAGATACCCCACATACACCACAGACACACGTTACACACACACTCCACACACATTACCCACACATACCCCATACACACACACACACCCCACATATTGCACACATGAACACACACACTCTACACACACATACACAGACCACAGACACATCCTACAACATGGCCCACACCTTCCAGTTGTCAGGCTGTGGAGCCAATTAGAGCAAAAGTTCATCAAATGCTGGTTATATAGCAAATATGAGGGCAGCCTGAGTAACAGGAGGCACTTTCTCAAAAACAAAACACAAGGAAAAAAAACAAAACCTTTTCTCTGATATTGCTTCAATAGTAGGTACCAGACTGACACCAGCCTTGCAACACTCTCAGCCCTCTCTGGCCAAGCAATTTAATTTACTCCCTCAATTGTATCATGACTCTGTTGACAACCTAACTTCCAACCTCGCCCTGATGAAGCAGCTCCACTCAGGCTCCCTTCTAAGGGTCTGCTGGAAATCCCCGCTGGCTGGCTGGAACCAGCTTTCTCCGACCAAACCGACCGGAATTCCTCCTTCAAGCCCGAAAAGGTCCTCCTGTGCCCCGCCCCACCCCCACCCACAGACAGTCGCCAAAGTTCTTTCCTCACTAGTTTCCTACCATTTTTAATCACAAGGACTCAGGCACTGTGCCAGCCAGGGCCTGAGCACACAGGAGTGATTCAGACAGGCTATGGCCCTGGAGCTCAGTTTCCACCTCTTGCTTGTCCCTAGCTGAACAGAGACTGGTGTGAGACCTGGGAACCTGGCTGTGGCAAGCCATGAGGTAACAAACATGGTTTGTCCTTTAGGCATGGAGGGCAAACCCTCCAACAATGCACTTATCTTAGCAACCCCTAGACTCAGTATGTTACACAGTTTGGCTTTACTTGTGGTGTCAAAATCAAGGTGAGTTTTTACTTAAGAAGCTTTTCAGTGGACAAACTGATTGACTTAGCCTTAAGGCTTTCTCCTTCTTGTTTGCTTTTGGCTTTGAAACAAAATCTCAATATATAAGTCTTGGCTGGCCTGGAGCTCACCATATAGATGAGGCTGGCCTTGAACTCCTGCCTCAGAGAGCCTCCTGCCTCAGTCTCCCAACTGCTGAAATCACAGGCACAAGCCACCATGCCCACTTGTGTTGCATAAATCTGCTCACTAGGGCTGGCAGAGTGGCTCAGTGAGTAGAGACACTCACCCCTAGGCTTACAGATCAGAGCTGCATCCCCAGAACCAGCATGACAGGAGAGAAGTGTCAAGTTCTAAAGGCTAGCTGTGGTGCCTACTCTTCTCATCCTCCCCCACCCCTAAACATCAGCTCCTAGGCTTCCCCTCCCTAGCTTCTCATCCACTCATAACCTTACTATCCAGCCATGCTGTTCTCTGCCTTCCTCTCTTGACCTCTCTCTTGGGCTCCTTTGCCTGAACTCCCTTTTCTCCTCTCTTACACTCACCTGCGTCTTCTCTCTTGGTCAAGTCCAGTTAGCGGGCCACGTTCAAGCTGCTACTTTCCCTCCCTGATCTGGACTCTTCCAGATGCCTCTGGCTATACGCTCCCTCAATTCTTCCCCTCAACCATACCTCAATTTACACAATAAGCAAATTCCCACACATTGTCCTCTGCCCTCCAGGCTTGCAATGTGACAAGCATACGCCTGGAGACATGTATCTGCACACACAAATGAAGTAAATAAACAAGAAAAATCTACTTACTGACTGGACCATAACTATGCTTAGCTGTGTCCTCCTCTAGCTTAACTGTAGGATGGAGAAAAATGTTGTCTCATTTATTTTTATTTTAGCCACACTACCCCCTTTTCTCTTTTGTTGCTGTGTAATGAAGGGGCCAGATGTAAAATAAAGGTTATATACATGATGCGCCTAACTGAAAATACTCATTCATTTAAGTATTTAGAATTTTCTGACCCTCTTTAAATGATGTCTTTCCCACTACTGAGACTATACATTCATTCCTTCAGGACACAAATTGTGTTCTCAGGATCGAGCAGATTCTAAGTCCCTGAAAATTCCTTTATAATTTGGTACCTATTAAATATTCTCTGGATAGCAGTCGATATATTAGGGAGAAAGATAAACTAATTTTAAAACAAACAGCAAGTGTGCTGACTTGTTTTATGGCAACTTGACACAGGCTTGAGAGACGTGACCCTCAACTGAGAAAGCCCTCCATAGGGTCAGGCTGTAGGCCTGTAGGGCGTTTTCTTAATCAGTGACTGATGTGGGAGGAACCAGTCCACTGTGGTGGTCCTGGGAGCTATAGAAAGCAGGCTGAGCAAGCCAGTAAGCAGCAACCCTCCATGCATCAGCTTCTCCTCCAGGTTCCTGTCCTCTGTGAGTTCCTGTTCTGACTGCCCTCGATGATGAACAGTGATGTGGAAGCATAAACCAAATAAACCCTGTTTTTGGTTACCAGTGTTTCATCACAGCAGTCTAAGGCAGTAGGATCAAGATCAAGCCCAGCAAGATGGCTCAGTGAGTAAACCAGAGCTCAAGTCATAGAGCCCACATAAAGGTAGAAGGAAAGAGCCGGCTCCAAAAAGTTGTCTCTGATTTCCACATGTGTGCCCATACAGGAACATCACTCATTCATTCATTCATTCATTCATACACACACACACAGGTACACACACAGGCACACACAGGCACAGGCACACACACACACACACACACACACACACACACACACACACACACCACCTCTAAATGTTTAATGACAACAAATTATTTTGAAAGTAACATCACCTAAGAAGATAATAAATTATTTACTCTACTGCCCCATACACAAGCTGGGCCTCCTGAACACTCCACATAGGACTATAAATGCAAAAGGCTGAAAAGAAACAGGAAGTATGTTTAAGCCCTTCTCTCTGGCACTCACAGGATACCTAGCAGGTCAGTTGTATGACACATAGGCTCCTAGAGCCACGCCCAAACTGGCTCCCCTCAGAGACAGGCACTTCCTAGCCAAGGGCCACCATGGGCCTGCAAACCACTGAACACATGCACTTTCTTCTGCTTTGCAATGAGGTCTACCAAGAAGAGTCAATGAGGTGGTGGGATGGTACCGTTCAGGAGTAAAGCACCTGCCTGGTGTGTGCAATGTTCAGTATTCAAAAACAAAACAACCAAAAGACAAAACCCCAAACATAAGATCTGAGCTGGGTGATGGTGGCTCACAGCTTTAATCCGAGCTTGGGAGGCAAAGGCAGGCAAAGATCTGTGAGTTTGAGCCAGAATGGCCTACAAAGTAGTGGGATGATGTCACAGGTGAGGCAGGTACAGGATAGAAGGAGGCCTGTCATTGGACAAGGAAGGAAGGATGGGTGGGAGAAAAGTTGAAAAGTCTGAAGGAAGAGGAGGAGACTGGAACAGAAAGGAGGAAGAGACAGGAGGGAGAGGGAGAGAAGCCGTGCAGGACAATATGGTGGATGACATTAAGATTCCACGCTGCACCTTTACAGGTTGTTACGAATGTTCTTAAGGGATGGATGTGTACGGGGCTTTGTATGTTTAGGTGGGCAATTATATCTTACCAATTGCGCTAAAGGTTCTTGTGTTGAGTGTTCTTTCATGTAGCGATTTAAGTGTAAGAAAGCGTGTGGCGGCTGGTCTGGGCCACCAGAGTTGGGTTGTGTGTTGCTGACATGGAAACCTGCCTTGGGAACTAGACAGGTAGAGAGTTTGCTGCCAGGCTGAGAGAGAGGCCTTTGGCAGTGTGATATGGGAGGGAGCAAAGCGGGTGAGAGGCTTTGCTGACTGAGACTTAAGGTATCTAGCAGATACCTTGGGGCACCGTGGAGCCAGACCTAGTGGGGATAAAAGGCAGCCTTTTTATTTTTTATATTCTTACAACAACACAAAGTGAGTTCCAGAACAGCCAAGGTTACTATAAAAATCAAAAGAAAAAAATCTTTTAAAAGTAGTATGTAGGGGCTGGAGAGATGGCTCAGCAGTTAAGAGCACTGACTGCTCTTCCAGAGGTCCTGAGTTCAATTCCCAGCAACCACATGGTGGCTCACAACCATCTGTAATCCAATCTGATGCCTTCTTCTGGTGTGCCTGAAGCCAGCTACAGTGTACTCATATACATTAAATAAATAAATAAATAAATAAATAAATAAATAAATAAATAAATAAATCTTTAAAAGTAGTATGTATGGGGAAGACTGACTTTTTTTCCTTCAATATCTTTTTTTTTTTTTTTTCTTTTTGGTTCTTTTTTTCGGAGCTGGGGACCGAACCCAGGGCCTTGCGCTTCCTAGGCAAGCGCTCTACCACTGAGCTAAATCCCCAACCCCTCTTTTTTCTTTTTAAAGATTTATTTATTTAATGTATGTGAGTACACTGTAGCTGTCTTCAGACACACCAGAAGAGGGCATCAGATCTTGTTACAGATGGTTGTGAGCCACCATGTGGTTGCTGGGGATTGAACTCAGGACCTCTGAAAGAGCAATCAGTGCTCTTAACCACTGAGCCATTTCCCGCCACCTTCAATATCTTTTAATGTTCAAGGACATACGCATACTAGGCAGGAGCTCTGTCTCTGAACTACTACATTCCAGACCTCTTCCACTTTTATTTTTGATACAGGGTCTTGCCAAAGTCCAAGCTGACTCTGAATTCACTCTGTGGCTCCTACAGGCCTTGACTTTGTAATTCTTTTGCCTCAGCCTTCCATTTGGGATTATAAACACATATACCTGCTCTGTTCTTTTATTCACATTTTAAAAAATACATAAGAAATCAAGGCATTTGGGAAAATACTTTAGTGGTAGTGCATTTGCCCTGCATGCATGAAGCCCTGGTCACAATGCCCAGCACAAGAAAAATAAGTAAATGAAATAAGACATAATACACAAATCTTTAAAAATTTGGATTTTTCACTTTCAAATATAAACTGCTTTGCCTTAGTACAGGGCTTTACACATATGCAGAAGACTCTACTACTGCCTCCTAGGCTGACTTTTCAAGTCAGTTAATAAAAAACTGACTTTTGTGTAAGACAAGTGACATCCTTTTATTATACTACATATAAACGCTCAATACAGAAAGCTCTGGTCCCATTTTCTCCTAGGTGCTTTCTCCATCCATTTGTGGCTCTACCTAGGAATCGTCCCATTATGAATTTGCACAAGTGAATTTCCAAGCACTAGAAATGAAAAAAGGCAGCTTCCCATGTTCAATTAGTCACGTCAGATTCCCGTTTTCTTTTTCCCTCTTTCTTTCCTCTCTCGCTCCCTTTCTCTCTCTTTCCACTATGTAGCTCAAGCCATACTAGAACTCAGAAAGATTCGCCTGCCTCTGCTTCTGAAACACTGGGATCAAAGGTGTGAGTGAGATTAAAGGCTGGGCCTGGCTGACTCCTACTTTCTAAACAACTCACCTCTGTATCTCAGATTCATTTTATCAGATGGCACCGAATGCCTTTTTCATTTCTTATATAGGAAAGTCAGTTCAGTGAAAGTACATCTGTTAGCATTACTGGTTTATCTGGTAAGAGTTCCTTGCAGTTGACCTCTCAAACACTAGCGATTACTTTATTGCAGGTCAGGCCCGATAGCTGCCCTCACTTACCCTGAGAATAGAGTGGATGCTAAGCAGTTATTTGTCAAAGGTTTCATTGTCACAGAAACACCTGGAAAGCTTCCTGTAAATGTACACTGCTCTGGAGAAAGTGTCTAGTTGTAGAGCTCAGAAAAAGAAATGCACACAAACCCTTGAAGCACAATGCAATCACATAATGTCCTGGTAGTTAAGAATACTTATTGCTGTGGCAAATGACCTGGGTTCAGTTCCCAGCACCTACATGGCAGCTCACAGCCATCTATAACCCCAGTACCAGGAGATCTGATACTCTTCTGGCCTCCACAGGAACCAGGCACACATATGGTGCAAAAATACATACATGCAGGCAAACACACACACACACACACACACACACACACACACAATTCTTTTAAAATGTTATTTTGCAAAGTTTCTAACTGTTGAGTCATCTCTCTAGCTCCAAAAAAATTTTTTTTTCTTTTCTTTTTTTCGGAGCTGGGGACCAAACCCAGGGCCTTGCGCTTGCTAGGCAAGTGCTCTACCACTGAGCTAAATCCCCAACCCCTGTTTTTTTTTTTTTTTTTTTTTTTTTACATGTTTTAAATTCATAGCCCTAAAGCATTAATTTTCTCAATTTCTGTAAAATGGGTGTCCTGCAGCTCTTGTGTTCTTTGGTGTAGTTTTTCAGAAGGAAGTGATTTTCCTTATCACAAATGGATCTAGCTTCCCCTACTCAAACACAATCATCTCCTCCTTACCACTTCATATCATAATAACGTTGTGCCACCTTCTTGTGTAAGGGCTGTTTCTTTCAACTGAATGGTCTTCCATGAAGAAGTCTTTGTGCCCACAGATCATAAAGTTAGTGCTGCGGCTGGGTTTTCATTTCTTTCTCATGTGCTCTGTCCTTGGCATGATACTGGGAACAATGAAGCCTAAGATAACTTCCTTGCTGTCTACCCAATGCAATTTTATACCTTTACTTTTCTGTCCTGTTCTTTGGATCCCAGGGCAGTCTGGATGGTAAACTGTTCACATGCCCACTCACCAATGCCCATGCCTTTCCTCACCAGGGGTGTAATAAAGCCTTGACAAGCACACCTCGTCTCATCTTTTGTTTCCACAAGTCCATCCGTTTTTGTTTTGTTTTTTTTCCCTGAGCTATAAAAGTAGGCCATGGCCAACCAGGACTCGGCATTCGGGGCTGGCAGAGTAAACCAAATGCTTCTAGGATGTTGCTTTTTCAAGCTTTTACCTGAACACCAGTTTCTTATATATTTGCTGTCTCAAGTGCAATCTCATTTTGCAAGAGCATGAACCAGCTAGTAAGGCGACGAATCCTTTGTCTGAAGTTTCCACACCTCACAAATCATCATCCATAAAGCGCCCATCCTCACACAGGTAATGGGGTGGTCTGCTCCGCAATGGGCGGGGTACCTAGGGTTTTACATCTATATGGGGATGGGTTACGTTCAAGATCCTATAGGATCCAATTTCTGCGTCCAAATGTGCAGGTCCTATCTTTGAGATGGAGAAAACGAACCTCGGAGCGACCTCGTACTCAATGCAGTGCACACACTGGCATTTAGCAAAGGCCCCCTCCAGCCAGGGCCCCGCGTATACTCGCTTCCAACCTCAGGAGCCCGGCGACCGCAGAGGCCGGGCCAGCGCCCGCTCCCGGCCGCGCCATGCCCTCCTTCACCCTCACCCGCCGCCGGGTGCCTCTCACCTGGCATGATGGCATTGCCCGCCCAGAGTCGCACGCGAAACCATGGATCCGGACGGGTTTCCGAGGCCGTCCGTCTGCCCTGAGGAAGGATAGAGCGGATGCGCGCGCGCGCACCGGAATCCAGAGCACCGATACCGGGAACACGCCGCCTGGTTTCTAAGGAACAGGGGTCTCTGGTACGGAGGGGCGGGGTGGCAGGAGGACAGCGCATGCTCTGTGACGGGGGCGGGGCTGGAACCCCGGGTGGAGGGGCCAGGATAGAGAGCTGCGCATGCTTGCGCCTCGTGGGTGGTGCTTGGGAAACCCGCAGGGAGTATATTGCTGCTATGGTTCTTCCAGCTTCAGACGCTCTCGGATTTTCCAACCGGCGTCAAGAATGTAGATGCTTTAGAGGTTTTTCCGGGAACGAAGGAAGGTCTTGACAACGACCTATGTTTGTAGAAGCACAGGTATCTCCAACTGGTCGGATTTCATGACTCGGAAAGATTGGCTTCCCTGTTTGCTCAGGTGTCTGGTCTTTTTCTCTGGGTGTTCTTTTGTTGTTCCCAGAATGCCATTTCTCTTTTAGACTGTGATCTCAAGTTCCCTTGACCTCCTTATGGAGCCCGTGTTCTCCCAAGGAAATAAATTTTGTAATGAGGTTAGCCTTGGTTTTACAGTGAGGCCGGTTGACTTTAGTGTGAAGTTGGCTCTGTAGAATGCGACTGGGGTTTTTTGGTTTGTTTGGGTTTTTTTCTTTCTGTGTGGGAAGACTCTCTTCGTTACTTCTTAGTTGCAAAGAGGGAGTCTCCCAGTCCTCATCCCACAGCAGGCTGGAGTGGTAGAATAGGCCTACTGACTTGAGGTGAGTCCTGTGACCCTTTATCAGTTGTAGTACTTGCCACTATTACTACTGTGTTACTAAGTTACCCCTGGCAACTTCCAGAGTGAAACAAAATCTTAACTTTGAATCCTCTTCTTCAAGTGGGCCTTTGTCCCCCTCCTGTCCATTGGAGACAAAGGATCAGAGTTAAAAATAAAAAGTGGAAAAAAATAAAAAGTGAATGTACTTTTTATTTCTTGATAATGGTAATTCTTTTTTTTTCTTTTAATTTTTTTTATTTATTCATTTATTATATATAAGTACACTGTAGCTGTCTTCAGATACACCAGAAGAGGGCATCAGATCTCTTTACAGATGGTTGTGAGCCACCATGTGGTTGCTGGGAATTGAACTCATGACCTCTGGAAGAGCAGTCGGGTGCTCTTAACCGCTGAGCCATCTCTCCAGCCCCCAATAATGGTAATTCTTAGATCAAGGTTTTTCAGCAGTGATACTACTGTCATCTGAAGCATGATAGTATTTTGTTAGGCAGAACTGTTTGCTCTAAGATGGTTAACAGTATCCTTAGCCTCTACCCAGTAGATGCTATTAGCACACAATCCCAGTTGTAACTATCAAAAGTTACTTATGTGCTAATCTGATTTTCCATTTCTTCCTCTACATTATCTCTTCCTTAAGAATTGTAGGTGCTTCACAGGCAGTGGTGACTCACGCTCTAAGTCCTAGGACTCAGGAGGCAGAGGCAGGCAGATTTTTTGAGTTCGTGGCTAGCCTGCTCTACAGAGCAACTTCCAGGACAGCCAGGTCTGCACAGAGAAACCCCATCTCAAGAAAGGAAAAGAAAAGAATTAATTGTAGGTGTTGGAGGTGAAGCTTAGAGACTTAGAGACAGAGCACGTGCCTAGTGTATGTTAGTATATGTAAGAGCCTGGGTTTAAGCTACAGCACTGCTGAACAAAACTAAAACATCTGTGAGATGCTATGGAATGAACTATTCTCTAGTAATGCTGATTTGGGAGAATGAAGTGTTAAGCTCCATAGTTTAATATTTTTAGAGTTTTTAAATAGCTGGTGATTGATGTTCATTATCAATATCCAAGTGTTCTCCAGATCTATAGACCAGTAAAAAAAAAAAAAAAAAAAAAAAAAAAAAAGGGGGTTGGGGATTTAGCTCAGTGGTAAAGCGCTTGCCTAGGAAGCGCAAGGCCCTGGGTTCGGTCCCCAGCTCCGAAAAAAAGAAAAAAAAAAAAAAAAAAAAAAAAAACTTTTCCAAGAACCTATTTCCTTGAGATATGATTCTGGTTCCTTCAATAAACTTAACTCCAATAACTTAGCCACCACCTGCTTCTTTTTGTAACAATAGTTCTTTTTTTTTTTTTCTTTTTTTTTTCTATTTTTCGGAGCTGGGGACCGAACCCAGGGCCTTGCGTTTGCTAGACAAGCGCTCTACCACTGAGCTAAATCCCCAACCCCCGTAACAATAGTTCTAATCAAAGCTTGCTTTTGACTACCCATATCTCCTAAGTATTTCTAAATCTCTTTGTGTGTGTGTGTGTTGGGGGAGCTACTAGTCACACCCTAGTTGGTACCTTTATCTTTGTAGTCTTACCTCATGGTTGACATCAGCATAATTTACTATATCCATTTTCTGCACAAAGCCCTGGTTTTGTGGGATCAGGAGACCCAGTCATACAAGACTCATGGCAATTGTGGGCCTATTTGCTTAGCACTGTTTATACATGCTCTCATCCCCTGGTTCCAATGAGTAGAAACATTAACC
The DNA here is from genome assembly GCF_021556685.1 of Rattus norvegicus. NCBI lineage: Eukaryota > Metazoa > Chordata > Mammalia > Rodentia > Muridae > Rattus > Rattus norvegicus. The sequence continues at coordinate 48,765,580 of NC_141552.1, forward strand.
TTACCTCTTAAGGCTTGGAATAAAACCCAGAAAATTAGCTTTCCTTTTCTCTTTCTTTCTTTCTTTCTTTCTTTCTTTCTTTCTTTCTTTCTTTCTTTCTTCTTTCTTTTTTTTTTTTTTTTTGCTAGAGATTGAACCAAGGGATTTATGTGTGTGAGGGGTCTTGGTTTCTTTTCCTGGTGGTATTATAAAATACAACAAAAACAACTTAAGAGAGGAAGTTTATTTGGCTCAGGATCCTGAGTTTCAGTTCATCATTATGGTAAAGTTAAGGTAGGAGAGAAGCTTGAAGTCTCTAGTCACATTACATCAAAAACAGGGAGAAAAGGGCTGGAGAAGTAGTTCAGCAGTTAAGAGCACTTGCTATTTTTGCAAAAGACCTGGGGTTCAGTTCCCAACACCCATATGATACTTCATAACTATCCATAACTTGAGTACCAGGAGACCTGTGACCTCCAAAAGCACAGGACATACAGGTGGTACACAGGCATATGTGCAAGCAAAGCATACCAAAAAACAAACAAACAAACAAACAAACAAACCAAAAGAGAAAACCAAGAAGGAATGAATGCATGCCACTGATCATTCAGTCTTAGCCCAGTATCCTTTGCCTAAGGAATGGTCCATACATTGTGACAGGTCTTGAGACTTTAGTCCAACCAAAGCCATGTAAGAGATATCATTTTAACCTTAGGATCAGAACATATACCCCAATATCTGCCAAAATGGAAACAAAGACCTAATAATCCATCTAAGACCTAGTCCACAGTTTTAGGATCTGGGAAAGTCCTTAAATATACTGATCTTGTTTTTTTGGCTTACTAAGCTTGTTTTTTGACTTCTGTAGGCTTGCTTCTTACTGTTTTTGCTAACCAAAGTGTTTCAACTAGAATGTGGGTTTTGTACATAAAAGGCAAAAAAAAAAAAGTGAATCTTGGAGCTGCATAATTTGGGCAAGTTTTCCATGCAGTTGCAGGCCAGCAATGCAGACTTTCTATTCAGTTTTCATAGTTTCTGTGTGTTGGGCTGGGGAGATGGCTTAGTGATTAAGAGCACTGACTGCTTTTCTAGAGGACGTTGGGTTCTATTCAGAATACCCACATGGCAGTCTTTAATTCTAGTTCCAGGGGATCTGACACTCTTCTGGTCTTCAAGGATATCAGGCACACATGTTACCTAGATATACACCCATGCAAGCACACACCAATACCCATAAAGTAAAATTTAAAAAAAAAGAAGTCAGTGTGTTCTCTTGTGAAGAACATTCACAACATTCTGGAGGCCCCAGCAAGATAGATGTCCAAAATCCAAATAAGTTATTATCAAGCACCTTTCCTAGACCAGCTCTGTATCCAATTCTGTAAAACTTCAATCATTAACCCAGCAATCCTCCTGCCAGACAATAACCTCTTCATAACTGTTAGAACGCACTGATATGGTTCAATCCACCTGACCTGACCTACTAACAGAAGTGGAAGAGGTACTGGCCACTAATGGGGTCAGTTTTGTTTCAGATGGAATCAGGTATCTTGGGGCCACAGTTGTTACCCTGGACAGAGCAGTGTGGGGGCCACCTGGGAGCCTATTAACTGAGGGGGACAAAAAGAGCTGAGCTTCTGGCATTAACCCAAACACTTTGCCAGTGGAAAGGTAAATCTGTCACTGTGTTGGTATGGATTTGCCACAGCTCATGTCTATGACACGCTTTAAGGGGGAGGGGTAACTCACTTCAGCCAGAAATCCTGGCTTTATTAGAGGCCATACAGCTGCCAAAAGAGATACCCATTGTCCACTGCAAAGGCATCAAAAAGGGTATCCTTAGAGGGTCAAGGAAACAGAGCAGCAGACATAGCCACCCAGAAGGCAATCCTAGAACCAATGTGGCATCTTCAGATCTTGATCACCCTGCACAAACCAAATTGCCCCAATGCCTAAACTACACACAAAAAGAAACTAATGGACAGAAAAGGAAGAGGCCAAAAAGGTCAAAAATAGGCGGCTACTGAGAACAATGGCAGATTGTCACCAGGTCCTCCAACCACCATGGTGGCATGCAAGACATGGATGACATGGCCTGAAGATTGTGGTTGTCCTATTGTGTCTTGTCTGACTATGGAAAAGGCCCCAATTTCCATAAGCTAAGACCCTGAGTATGGGAATTAAGAAAGACTAAAACTGGAGAGTATATAGCTTAATCTTTCTACTTAGACCCAACCTACTTTCCAGGTGGACTTCTGTTAGAAGAAGAAAAAAATGTCTAGAGGCTATTGGGGTTGTAGATCCACTATTGAAAAAAATTGAACTCTGATTGGCCCAATACTGTATCTCCCTTGCTGATGGCTCCTGCTGCTGCCAAGAGTTGGATAAGTATCACTGAACTCAGTGGGGGTGCAAAACAGATTCCTCCAGAGTCACAATTGACCCCTTAATAGTCCTAGAAAGAAAACTGTAAGTTTGCTAGTCTGAGGCAGTGCAACCCCACATCTGTAAAGGTTTGGGTTTGACATGAAACTGAAGGTTATTACTGGAAAACCAATAAAACCTGGGTAATCAGCTGATATGTGAATGGTCAGGACCCAGGCAACTTATTTACTATTCAACAGAAATGCTCATTTAGAGTCATCTGACCGGGGGTTGGGGATTTAGCTCAGTGGTAGAGTGCTTGCCTAGCAAGCGCAAGGTCCTGGGTTCGGTCCCCAGCTCTGAGAAAAAAAAAAAAAAAAGAAAGTCAGAGAGCCCCCATCTCTGTAACCTTCTCTGATGTATCTTTAGAGTCATCTGACCAAACCAGCCTATCTTGGTACCCCTGGAACACAGCCTCCTAAGGTCTTAAGTTCTAAAATTCCAATTTTCCCAGAAATTCCTTTGGTAATTAAGAGGGTAGAAGTCAAGGAGACAACAAAAGCCAGCCTCTTGATGTTTGGGGTGCTAAAAGGAGTGTATCAGTTCCTCAATCGTTCTCAACCCAACACAGGTCACTGTTCTATTGCTGTGAAGAGACTCCATGATCATGGCAACTCTTTTTTTTTTTTTTTCTTTTTTTCAGAGCTGGGGACCGACTCTTAATTGGGCTTGCTTATGTTTTCAGAGGTTTAGTCCATTATCATCGTGGTGTAGAGCATGGTGGCATGCAAGACATGGTACTGGAGAGTAGCTGAGAGTTCTATATCTGGATCCATAGGCAACAGACAGAGACAGACACTGGGCCTGGCTTAAACAATTGAAACCCCAAAGTCCCACCCTGAGTGACATAGTTCCTCAACGATATACCTACTGCAACAAAGCCACACCTCCTAATCCTTATCAAGTAGCACTACTCTCTGATAGCCAAGCAAGCATTCACATATATGAACTTATGGAGACCATTCCTATTCAAACCAATGCTAGCTTTGCCTAGACCCCAAAGCCCATATATTGGGATTGGTATTCATCAATCAAAAAGCTCCATGTCCAATCCTGACAACTATAAATGAAATCAACTTAAGCTCACCCTGTAGGACTTCTAAGAGTCACTGCTATTAATGTTTCCAAGATACTCCCTAGATCGTTCCCCTTATGCAGATTCCTGTAGCCATGTACAGCAAGTTAATGCTGGGAATGCCAACTGGATGTATTTTTAGGCCCCAGAGACTACCTGGCTTGCTTACACTAACAGCTTAACCAAGTGTGCAACTTGTAAATTGTTTACACTGATGGAGACCCCACTCCTTCATGTCCTTGCTTATGTCATACTGCAAGTGTTTGTCAATGAGGAGGAGGTGGAGGAGGAGGAGGAGGGGAGGGGGAAGGAGGGAGGGAGGACGCATGTCAGGCTGTCTCCATTCACTTCTCTATGGAGGGGGCAGGCATCTCAGGCTCTGCTGCAGTTAAAACTTCAGCCCTAATTATGAAGATAAGAATTTCAAGAGAACTTATTGCTCATGTAGATATAGACTTAGTCCATCTGAGGAAAGTCTATTTCCTGTCTGGAAGCCCAGGTAGACTTCCTAGTAGAGGTAGTTCTCTAGAATCAAAAAGGTCTGGATCTCCTCTTCACGGAATAAGGTGGTCTCTCTTAATGAAACTGGGAGAAACTTTGGTTCTATGCCAACTAGAAGGCAAGAAATTAACAACTGGTACCAATCCTTGGTCTCTCAGTCCCCTTGGTTAACTATACTTAACATCCATTACTGAGCCATTAATCCTTTAACTCAAAAGTCCTCAAAAGGAGGACCTTTAACCCTAATTGCAAGATTTGGGTAAATGTTTTCAGAATACAGTCAGTTTTTGTGTTATCAAACTGTCTCTACCTCTCAAGTTCTGGGATTATAATTGCACACCACTGTACCCAGCAAATAAAAATAAAATTTCCTTTTTGGTTGCATATAGGGCCTGGAGGTGGTTTAGTGAGTAAAGTGCTTGCTGTGCCACCATGAAGACCTGGGTTTGAATCCTCAGTACCCATATATAAAGCTAGGTAGAAAACTATATAAACCACAGTCCTACCACTGGGAGGAAGGAGAGGATCTCATGGCCTTACTGGCCAGTCTGGCAAGCTCCATGTTTAGTGAAAGAGCCTGACTCAATAAATAAGGTGAAGGAGCTCCAGATGTGACTCAGAGGTTAAGAGTGGGCACTGCTGGGTTGGGGATTCAGCTCAGTGGTAGAGCGTTTGCCTAGCAAGCACAAGGCCCTGGGTTCGGTCACCAGCTCCGAAAAAAAGGAAAAAAAAAAAAAAAAAAAAAAGAGTGGGCACTACTCTTGCAGAGGACTAGAGTTCAATTCCTAGCATATACATCAGGTGGTTCAAACTGCCTTTAACACAAGCTCTGGGAGATCCAGTGCCCTCTTTGGATCCCACAGGCACGAGTTACCTGCACATACCCCCACCTCGTATACACAGTTAAAAATAGTAAAGTCTTTAAAAATGGGCAGAAAAATTGAGAAAGATATCCACTGTCCCTGGCACTTTATACATGCATACATGGGAAAGTGAACATACACACACACACACCCCACACAAAGTTTTAAAATGTGCATCTCAAGTATTATATGACTGGGGCTGGAGAGATGGCTCAGTGGTTAAGAGCACTGACTGCTCTTCCAGAGGTCCTGAGTTCAAATCCCAGCAACCACATGGTGGCTCACAACCATCTGTGGTGAGATCTGATGCCCTCTTCTGGTCTGAAGACAGCTACAATGTACTTACAGATAAATAAATCTTAAAAAAAAAAAAAAAAAGTATTATATGACGTATGTCTAGAAGAGAAAACAATCTCCCAGAATCCATTCCTTGTGAATACCAAGAATACACTGCTTTTCTTTTTTCCTTTAGAGATGTTTTTATCATTTTATGTGTAAGTCTGTGTGTCTGAATGTGGGTGTGTATACTGAGTGTAGGTGCGTGAGAGGCCAGAGGTGGTGTTAGCCACTTAATGTGTTCTGGGAACTGAAGAGCAGCAAGTGTTCTTTCTCAACCACTGAACAATCTTTTCAGCCCCATACTCTGACACAGGATCTCAACTCTATAGTTCTAGTCTGCGTGGAACTCACTTTGTAGACTGGCCTTGAATTCCAGAGCTCTGCTTGCCTCTGCCTCTTAGTGCTAGGACTAACAATGTACCACCATCACACCCAGCCCCAATACTGTTTTTGTTTTTTAAATTTAAAATTTAAATATTTAATGACAATTTCCCCTTTTCTTTTCTTCCTCCGATTTTTTTCCATGCACCCACTCTATATTGAGAGTCAATACTTTGACTTCTATTTACTGTTGGCACGTGCGTGCGTGAGTGTGTGTGTAAATATACAGCCTGCTCAGTCCATATGTTACTTTTATGTGTATGACTCAGGGATGGCCACTTGGATAACAAAGGGGGGGCTTTTTTCTGAGGAAAGTGATTCCTTCTATTCTGTTCTCAGCATTCCTTGGTTGCCTACAGTTCTTTGTCAAAGGTTGAGGCTTCATGAGAGCTCCCTCTTCAATTGGTGATCCAGGTCCTGTTTACACAGCCATGTTGATGAGGCTTCACAGGAATAACTTTTTTTTTTTTTTTGGTTCTTTTTTTTCCGGAGCTGGGGACCGAACCCAGGGCCTTGCGCTTCCTAGGCAAGCGCTCTACCACTGAGCTAAATCCCCAACCCCCTGACATTTCTAGACGAAATCTCACAGCAAACCTCCAGTCCCTCTGGCTCTTACAATTTCCCTGTCCCCTCTTCCGCTATGATCCTTGAGCCTTTGGTGCCAGATTTGTGTAGATCCATCAGTTGGAGCTGAGCCCTAGTTCATTAAAATATCACTTTTTAGAGGGGGGAAAAAAAAAGACACCATAGTCCACATTTCTGAAGTTGAATTTGTTGTTTTCCATGTCTGAGAACTATTTCAAAAGACAACTAGCTGAAGTCCCTGTCCCTTTGGGAGTTTTGCATAGTTGAAAGTTGAAGTTTCTGGGGTTGGAGATTTAGCTTAGTGGTAGACCGGTTGCCTAGCAATCGCAAGGCCCTGGGTTCGGTACCCAGCTCCGGAAAAAAAAAAAAAAAAGAAAGTTGAAGTTTCAAAAGTTCATGAGGTACTAAGAGGTAGTTCCCCGCCCCCAACTCCAGTAAGATTCAGAACAGACACAATTGCTCATGGATGTGTATTTTAATAAAAATAATTCTGTCAAAATACAACAGGAATTTTTTCATCTCAAGTACAATTTAATAGGATGTTTGTGTTAGAATTCTGTCAACCCTCTCACACCACAAGTTTCATGCTAATGCTGAATATCAATTTGCAAGGACAAAGGCAGAACCAGTGTACACAATGTGGAGGATGCCTGTTTCAGCTGTAGTTGATGATGGAGGGAACCTATGCAGAGGTGGGCACTGGGACAGCCAGAAGCCACCATCTGGCCACAGGTCCAAGTGCCAGTGGTTGGTGGTGAAGTCGGGCTCTGCTGTCCAGCTGCCTAATGACATGCATACCTGAGTTGTGAGCAACCAAAGGAACGCTCAGCCCCAACAGTCCTCTGCCTCATCTTTGTGCTTAAGGCCTGGGAAGGCGCTGGGTAGCCAGGCAACCCTTACTTCTTTAGCGTGTGAAGCCCTGCTCCCAGTGTGCACCTAGCCCCAGACCCTAGGAGGAAGGGATGGAGGAGTGACTCTGAGTCATCTGCCAACTTGGCCCTTGATCTGCAAGGAGCTACCATCTGTGCCTCAAAGGGAAGGTGAGTTAGGAAATGTGCTACCTCAGGACTGGACCCAGCCAGGTCCTCCTTTTGCACACCAGGGTCAGGTCCAGCCCTTTACTAAGCTGCTTCCAACCTGGAAACGGGCTAATAGGATTGGGGATGCATATGGGTCTCCTCTGGCAGCAGGACTGGACTAAGAACTGGCTCCAGCAGCTTGATTTTGGCCCTCCCCACAGCTTGTGGGACAAAGACTTATGTCCCCAAAGTGAGCGGTCCAACTAGGACAGAAAGCCTCTCTGGAGAGGAACAGAGTAAACAACTTGGACTTGGCTGAAACAGTGAGATAAGGCACAGAAAATGGGGAGGTGGCCATGGGTACCAAGTGTGAGCCAGGTGGACACACAGCCCAGTGCAGCACACAGCAGTCCCAAGCCATCCAAGGCCCTCTCAGCCACTCCACAACCCATGTCCCAGCACCCATCCCTCCCCTTGTCACACCCCTAAAGGTGTCAGCTGCTCAGGCACTGCTGAACCCTTACAAAGCTCATTTGCCATTTTGCTTTAGGTCTAGACAGGACTGTGTAACCCACAGAACTAGTTAGTCCTGGCTCTGCCACTACTTGCTGTGCGGCTTTGGTCAAGTCACTTAATTTCCTGGACCTGATTCTTTCACTGTAAAAGGAGAGGACTGCTGGAGATGTTTTCTAAGTTCCACTGTTCTGCAAATGCCTCTGGTTTTCATTTCCAAATGTGAGGCCTGTAAATTGTTAACAGCCTGATATTTCCAACCTGAGTTTAGAGCTCGGGTCCAGCCTTGGACAAATGAAATTTTACACGGGACATGACCTCCTGATGAGCTGCTAACCAAGGCCCTGACAGGAACCGAGAAAACATAGTAGCCTGTAGGATTAGCTCCTAAAGCAAAATTTTGAGAGATCTCAGTCAAGGCCCTAGTCCCTTACTAACAGATGGTCTAACTCAATTTTGTCCAGCTGTGGGCCTTGTGAGGCCTGGTGAACACAGAACATCTCAGGTTCTACCACTGATTTCTGTGTCCACCAACAGAACAAAAGCTTACCCTGCTCAGATACAGACTGGAAACGTTTGCCACAGTTGACCCTAATATTTGCAGAGGTTGCCTAGGCTTTTCACTCACCCTGTGAAGCAGGTAAAATCCTGGCCCATCTAGGTGTCCTCTGCATAGACCCTCCTCTTCCTTGGCAGACAGTCCCCTCCACAGATGGTCTACCCATGTCCTGGCAGCATCTCAGCCCTGTAATAGTGGGTTTTGTTGTTGCTGTTGTGCCACCAGCTGTGAGGATCCATGTGAAACAGCTGGTGGGACATTTGTAAGGCCCATAGAATCTCCCCTTCCTAAGAGTCGCTGGGGCCAAGCTGAAGGGAGCAGCTTTCCTTAGCTGTAGGGAGATCAGGACCAGGAAGTCAAAGTTTCCATCCACTCTGGGACCAGTGGTCCTAGAATCAGCCTCCTTGAGGTACCAACTTCTCCACAGAAAGCATCAATCCCATCAGAGTTGGGCAGTGATGGTGAAGACTCCGAAAGGAAGAAAACAGCCCTGTCCTTAAGGGCCTCTGTCTTGGGAATGGCTTCCTCTTGGCAGCCTGGCACACAGCAGCTCTTGGGTTGAAGGCAGGTAGTTTCCAGGCAATAAACTGAGTAATGAATTATTTGGCCATCTTAACAAGGGAAGGCAAGCATTGAGATGGGAGAGAGGGGCAAGGCAGGCAGTGAGAGGCAGGGTAGAGTGGTAGACAGCATGCTGGCTACAGACCCTGTGTTCCCTTGCTTTGCTGTGTGCCCCTGGGCCACCTCACTTCCCTGAATCCCTGAACCTGCAGCTGTTTTGTTTATCTGTAATGGGCCTAGAGACCCACACCTCTTGGGATGCTGCAAACAGCTTAGTCTGACCTTGCCCACCAAGCAGCCTTCCCCAAAACCCAAATTTCCGGGGCAGCAGCTGAACCTAAGGCTCAACAAAAGGGGAACCTAAACTGAAATAAACAAATCACTTGATTGAAGTGACAGAGATGATTCTTTTTTAATGAGTTGGACTCAAATAAAAACACATGGTGTCTGGACAGCCTCACCCAAGAGGTGCTGGACCACTAGTGCTACGATAAATACTGTGTCTTTTTTTAATATATATTTATATATATATATATAATCTCATTTGTTTGTTTTTTTACTTATGAAAATAATAAGCTATCATCAACCTGGATAGGCTTCATTACTAAATTAGCAGAAACCAGCTCAGCACAAACTCTCCCGAGATAAACACTGGTGGCTCAGTCAGGAGGAAAGTTAAAAAAACAAAAACAAAAACAAAAACAAAAAACCCAACCTCTCCTCAAAACGAAATCTCCTTTACAGGAGAAGCTACTACATGAGTAACCAGCCAATACTGAGTCACAGGCCGCTGCACGTGAAAGGGGACAAGGAAGAGAGGACAAGGGAGGAAGGAAGGAAGGAAGGAGGATGGACCGGCCAGGTAGGAAGAGTAGACTCTGCCCATGGCTTCCAGGTCTCTGTACCAGATGCCTATGGAGGACAGGGTTGCACCAGCCCTAGGGCTGAAGGAGGGCCAGACAGAGCCAGCCAAGAAGGTCTGCTAGTGCAAATAGTCGTCAACTCTGGCAAAGGAGCAAGATCCCAGGCCTGCTCGGGCCATGAGCCGTAGACATTCAGATGCCTGGCCCAGGGCGAGCATCAGAGGAGGCTGCTTTGGCAGGTTCTGAGACTCTGTGGAAGAGATTAGAGGGTGCAGTCAATAACTAGCCAAGGATCAGAACAGGTCAGAATTCCTAAAGATGGAGGTGGAATTAAAGCTATGGCAGAACTCTTGGAAGAATGTTCAATGTTTGAGTGTCCTAGCCACCAGGCCATGGGCCTGTATTCATGGCAGGGACCTGAGGACCTTGGCCTTCTCTAGAGCAAGTAAGCTGACCTGGCACATGTCAATGAACTAGCAGCCAATGACCTCAGCTGGGCAAAGGGAGGTTAGGGTTAGAATGAGTCCTAAAAGCCCAGGAGGCCTGTGAGGGTCTATGCCAACCTCCCCATTTATGGGTTAGCTTTTACCTTTATCAGATGCACTCACCTAAAATGGCGCTGTTGAGAGCAGCACACACAGGCTCCCTCTGGATGGGATCAAGCTGATGACCAACTGGGCAGCTCCAGGGGTCTGAGTATGCTAGTAGGCTAAAGGCATCCTAAGGGACAGAACACCCGTGAGAGGAATATAGAACACTATACATAGCCCTGTAACTTCAGAGGAGGACAGAACACAGCACAGGGCACAGTGAGAGCTTAATATACCTGGGCTATAGAATTAGATAAGGCCATCCCCTCTTTAGACCCTACAGTGGGTAGGGTACAACCTCAATACCCCACATTCCACTGCAGACACGACTAGAGTCCATTCTAGCCTATTACTACTACCCTTAGATGTTCCCAGAATCCCGGCATCAAATGGGGAACAGCTCTGTGTGAGAGCCTGGCTTATCCTATACCTGCAACATCTCTGTGTGGACCAAATTCTTGCCATATTCTCGGCCCAGCTGCTCACTCAATGCCTGCAACTCTCGGCCAAACAGGATGATCCTTTCTGTGGCAGCCTGGTTGCCCCCGCAGAGCTGCCGCCGTGGATGCCCGTCGTCTACACACCGAGTCCAGCAGAAAACACATTAGACGGTGAAGAGGGACAGACAGGAAGAACCCTATTATTAAGCTACTGCTTCTGAAAGGCAGGCAAGAGAGGGGAGCAAGTGGGGAAGCCTAAGTCTACCTGGCATATAGACCAGGGACAAGACTTGGAAATTTCTCTCTTCCCACCCTACGCAAATGCATGGTGCTAATGAGATTCACATTCTTGAACTCCCTTTAGCCTTCAAGGGGTTCTAGTCTTAGCAGCAGGACTGGACCTTCCTACACATTGGAATCACCTTAAGGATGCATCCAGGAATGACTAAGGAATGACTCAGTCCAGCCCAAGTTTCTCAAGTTGCCAGAGCCCGCCATCTTAGCCCCTCCTCAGAGGAAGTGGGCATTAGGACTGTGCATTGGCCTCTCAAGGAACGCAGGAGCTGGCTCATTCTGAGGGTCAGTACTTACCCATGCTAGACTCATCTGTCTGCAGGTCATCGTGCTTATAGGCCCCATTGACGATGCGTGTGGAGACACTCGCCAGCACGCCGTTGGGGTAGTGCTCTGCCTCCATCTCCATCTCGCTGTCACTGTGGAGCAGGGTTGAGACACGAGTTGGGTCTCCTTGAGGTTGTCCACTAGGTAAACCGAAGGAGTTTACCTGAGAGACCATAATGGGTCCTATAGCGACATCAAACTGAAGGACTGCCAGGAACATGAAAGAACAGCTCAAGCTTTCTAGGCTTCAACACTTAGCCCTACTATGGTTACCTCCAGGTGCCTGTTACATGATTCCCATTCTTGTCTCAAAACTGTACCCCGTGACTCTTCACACTGGCACTCCTCTGAGGTGAGACACACACACACACACACACACACACACACATCTTCAATATATCCCTCTCATCCTCTCATCCCTACCAACTGAACTGACTGGGTATCTCTGTGGATTTGGCTAGGACCCAAACCAAGGTCAGTTCCTAGGCGTGCCTAGGACCTGCTGAATGCTATCTGCAGCTGCAGTCTACAGGTCAGTTCACATGGCTATCCATGAGTCTGATTCCTCAAAACTCCTCATTTGTAGACCCTAGAGGTTCTAACAGGCCCAGCCTCCTGGGAGGAGTCCCTGTGTAGGCAGGCTATCATGCTCAAATCTGGCAGGGCCAGCAGATAAAACCAGAGCCAAGAAAACTGACTGCTACATCTAATAGCAAAAAAAGCCAGAACCAAGTGTTTGGCCTGACCTGTCAGCAGGTTGCACTGCAGCCACAGACCTACAACAGAGGGGAAGGTAAAGGGCAGAAGGCAGCATTTAAAAGAACAGTGGTGGGTCCAGCAGGTACAGAACAGAAACAGAGTGGAGAGAGGGGAGCAAGACAGGCACCTGGTCTCCTGGTTACTGGTACTGCTGTGGGGCTGGGACTTGGTAGAGTCTGTTGAGTTGGACTCGGAGTAATTGACGGAGGACGGGGAAGAGGAGGACGAGGAGGATGAGGACGAGGAGGAGGAGCTGGGTGCGGGGTATTTACTGTGGTTCTGTTTGTTCTTGGTAGATGCAACGCCATTGCTGCAGCTGGGACTGTCTGCTCCTAAGAGAAGGGAGGTTAGAGAAGGGAGGTCAGAGATGGAGCCTCAGGGGTTGCCTGAGTGGTCCCTTTCCCTTCCACCCAATCTAGCTGCCAGTTCTAAGCCCACCAGGAAAGGTATGTGGGATGGTCACCCTTCCCCACACCAGTTCTTTCCAGAGAACTCTGGAGAATGGCTGACCTGTGTTGTGTATATGGGAACTACTGGGGCCATGTCGGGGGCTGAGGCTGGGGGAGCCAGGGTAGCTGTCCTGGGACTTGGGGCTTCGGGAGCTCAAGCTTCGGACCTCACTGTCGGTGCCATTCACCATCTCCACAAATTGTCGACACCTGTGAAGGGAGCAGAGCATTGGTGCTCTGGCCTGCCCGCGCTGTGGGCTCTGGGTACAAGCTGAGGACCAGGCTTGGAACTGTAAACCTGACTTACTTGAGCATGAAAAGCAGGTTGGGGCTGTGCTCCAGCAGCCCAGGGTAGAAGCGCTGGGTTGTCTCAATGGCTTCACCCACCCGGCCTTCCAGCACCAGCTTCTGGATTTCTGTAGAGAAGCACATGGCTCTGAATGAGGACTGAGATTGCCCTCATATCCCTGGCCCCAAGCTTGCCTTGTGGCCACACTGAAGGCAGGGACCAGACAGAAGTCAGGTGGGCTGGCTCTTGGCACCCTGCTAGTTGGAGAAGCTCACAGAAAAGGCTGAGAAAATGTGACTGGTCTAGGACAATGGTAGAGGCTGGTTTAGAATATGAAGGGAAAACAAGAAGAGCTCATAGCCCAGAGGTTGGAGGTGAGTCTGGAAGTCCATTCCTACAGGGCATAGGCAGTCAGGGAGCTAGTGAGGAGAGCACTGGTTGGGAGACCATCATCTTGGGACAGCCTGAGGATGCCTCTTTAGATAGATTGCTCTCTCTTTAGGCCTCAGAGGAGTGTGCACTGGCTTGGGCTAGGGCCCACATCTTGACGGTCTACAAATGCTGTAGTGTGCTCTATACTGGAAGAAGAGGTAGACTACCTCACACTGGCATCTCTAATGATGGCACCCTCTGGCCATTAGCATCTTGCTACTGCCTTCTCACTCTTGTCCTAGGACCTGGTGCAGCTTGTTGTGACTTCTGGGCCTGATGCGCTCTCATTTGTAGATCCCAAGACAAGGATAGAATACCTTCCCATCTATCTGGCTGAGCATAGCTTGTCTAGGAAGACACAGACACATGCACATACACAGACACTGAGATGATGGGCTCAGACAGACAAAGGCAGGCACTCACAGACAAATGTGTATGCACATATCCACTCACCCACATTGTCCTCTTCTTACCTTAAACTTAAACGTATTTGAATTATATAATTTATTATTTAATTAAATTATTTAAATTAAACTTATCTTAAATGTGGGTTCTGTTCTCTATCTCATCTCTCCTTCCATTAAAACATTCCAAACACACAGAATACTAGGAGAGCTGCCTTTGGTCAAGAAAGAATTCATAGGCTTGGGGATTTAGCTCAGTGGTAGAGCGCTTGCCTAGCAAGCTCAAGGCCCTGGGTTCGGTCCCCAGCTCCGGAAAAAAAAAAAAAAAAAAAGAAAGAAAGAATTCGTTATCTGCAAAGGGTCTACCAGATAAGAGGTAGGGGGCAAGGAGCATCACTTCACCCTGTCTGAACACTACGTCCTCTCTCTGGCTACAAACAGGCAGAACAGTTAAACCTGAGTACACAACGGCCAAGGCAGAATAGTGTGTAGTACAGACAAAAACTCTGAGTGATCGTGACTAGGAGGCCAAGTAGAATCTAGGATTCAGGGGACAGGGAGAAGAAACAAACATGGAGGAGCAGGATTCTGCCATGATAGAACCAGGCCTACACTTGATTTCCAAGGTGTGTTAGGGAAGCTGCTCTGAGACCTTCTGAGGCCAGTCTATGTCCTTGTGTCAATTTTATCTTGAATGAAGGACAGGAGCAGGGACTGGAGCCAGCAAGTTGGTCTCCAGGATGGTGTGGATAAGGTTAGGCTGTACTCTTGACAGACTAACCAGGAACGAGCTACAGACTCAGGGGCAGGTAAGAAGGCATGAGGAGAGAAAAATTAACCTTACTTTGTCTGTTCTTTATGGATGCCTGCTCTTCCTGAATCGGGGTTTCAGTCATTCGGGCAAAAGCTGTAGCTGTGGCACAATACCCATGATGCACCAGGTAAGACGAGACCATGCTAGAAAAAAAGAAGAGCTCAAGGTAACACTCAAGACCCACATTTCTCATGGAGCACTGGAGGGGACAGACTACACATATCCCTAAGAGTTCTCCCCTACACATATCTTAGTGTGGCCTGGAAAAAGGCAAAGAAAATAGAAACTTCCCTCTGTGCGCTCACAGATCATAGGAGGAGCTACGTTCTCTGGGATATTATGTTGCCCTCGACCTCCTAGAAATGGCTGTCTTCTAGTAAACAATAGCTAGTCCAGATTTGGGCAATGAGCTTACCCAGGACTACCTAAAATGGCTACTAGCCAGGTGATGTGGCAGTTTCTAGGATACAGAGGATGCCTGACACAGCTATGCTTTGACACAGCAAATGGTCAGGAAAACGGGGTGGTACTCTGGGGCTATCTGTACTAGATAGAAGTATCTGTGTCCCCAGTGACCCTGCCATTTGGTAGCACTGGCTCTAGAGGTGTGGTTTTCTACCCATGGGTCACAACCCCTCTAGGGGTCGCCTATCAGATAACCTTCATATCAGATATTTACATTATGATTCCTAATAGTAGCAAAAATATAGTTTGAAGTAGCAAGAAAATAATCTTATGGTTGAGGGTCAGTACAACATGAGGAACATATTAAAGGATCGCAGCATCAGGAAGATTGACAACCACTGCTCTAGAGGAATGGCAGGCAAATGAGTCAAATTAATCTCATAATATACCATGTATTAAAGGTGCAAGAATTCAAGATAACAGGCTGATTTTGCTGGGAAGAGACAGGCACCTCATGGCTAATAGGAGCACAGTCTTTGTGGAAGGCATAATGTACAACAGTAATTTAACCCCGCTAAAGCTGGTTGAGCAATGCCATATGTATGTATGCACATATGTACATGTATATGCATGAACTCTCATGACTTGCGTGGACATGTATGGGGAGAATGTTCTAAGGCTGCACACCTGTGGCTGGGTGGCTCCTGATGTTTGAAGGGGTAAATGAGATAGAATGAACAAGATGCTTGGCATGAACTGAAAACAAATGTAGCCTTGTGTTATAGGATACACTGCTATTTTGGTGTCAGTTTTTCAATAAAGTTTTAATTTTGGACAAAAATATACTCTCGGACAATAATTGTAATTATTATTATCATAAACAGAAGAGCAATGATTTTGAAAAAAAAAAAAAACATGGTTCAGATGAGCCCATATGAACATTGATAATTCTAAAATGTATTTTCTTAGGGCTGGAGAGATGGCTCAGTGGTTTAATAGCACTTGGTGTCCTCGCAGAGGACTTGGATTTGGTTCCCAGCACTCATATGGTGGCTCATAGCCTGTTCATAACTCCAGTTCCAGGGGACCTGATGCCTTCCTCTGGCCTCCACAAGTACCAAGCACACACACTACACATACATACCTAGCTACAGACAAAACTCTAATACATAGAAAAGAAAAATAAATAAAATTCTAACAAAATAGGCATAGTTTAAATTATTTTGGAGGACACCAAAGTAAATTTTAAGCCCTTCTCATCTCCTCATTGTTTTATACATCTGAGTGTTTGCATGCAAGCTTAAGCACTCTGAGTGTGGCTGGTGCCACGGAGTACAGAAGAGAGTGCCTGATCCTCTGGACTGGAGTTACCAGTGGTCGTAAGCTGTCATGTCATCCGGGAACCAAACCTGGTTCTCAACAAGAGCAGAAAGTGCTCTTAAACACTGAGCCTTATCGCTAGATCCAGAAAGTGATGTAATATATATAAATTTCTTTATTATGAAAGTATTACCTATGCCAGCAAAAGAAACAGGGGCTGGGGACTCAGGTCAGCAGTACTGTGGTTGCCTAGCATGGATGACCACCTGTGTTCTATTGTTATCACAGAGAGGGAAGGAGAGAGAAGTAGGAGGAAGGGGAGCGAATGGGGGAGGGAAGTTGATAGTACCGGTGTTTCACCAGGGGAAGCCGGCCAGACATGAAGCTTGTGATCAATCTATCTCCAAGATAACCCAGCCATTTCCAATATTTATAAAATTAGGTAAAATAACAGGACACAAATTATATGCAGGTTTTAGCAAATGCTGCATAGGACACATACAGGCACATGGATACATACATATAAACAAAAACTTTCCATGTGTTGAGCCCAGACCCTGAAAGTAACTCCACCTCTTCTCTTGCCCACCCAGAAAGCATACTGTGGGGAATGGCACTGCTGTGGCCCTCAAGGGAGCAATTCTCACCTGCTAGGCTGGGAGCCAGAGGTGGTCCTGCTGTTCTTCCCAACAAGGGTCTCACTATCTGTACCTCAACCCTTCCTCAAGGCTGCTTTAGTATCAATTCCTCAGGAAAGGAAGGCTGAACACTGGGGATAAGACTCAGTGATAGTCCTTTCCTAGCATATGTAAATTCCTGAGTTCAAAAGAAAGATAAAGTCAGTGGAGGAGAAAGGGTGGAGCTGGGGTGGGGACTGAGACTGACTGAGACTGGATGAGAACCCAGTATATTGCTACTCCAGGTCCCTCATGCCTTTGCACAACAATGATCAGGGTTAGTAGAAGCCAGGACCTTCTCCACTCTTGGGAGCCAAGCTAACACTCACCTTCTAAGAGGTGGGTGAGTAACAGTCATTGCTTCACCTAGGTATGAAGTTAGCTAGTGAAATAAGACCAAACTTGTCCTCCTGTTGGAGTCCCAGCAACACTGGCTTCCAAGACAATTTAGAGATTAATTAACCAAGGAGCATGCTAGGTTGATCCACTCTTTCCCTGATACCACTCCATGGACACAGGGATAATTAGCTGGATGCTGAGCCTGTTAAGTGACCTCAAGCCAAAGCCTTGCAATGCAGATTTTTTTTAAATAGCTTTTTGAGACAGGGTTTTTCTATGTAATAACCCTGGCTGTCCTGGAACTTGCTCTGTAGACCAGGCTGGTGTCGAATTCAGAGACTTGCTGCTGGGAACAGAGGCATGCACCACCACATTTGGCAATATGCATTTTTATAGCAGAAAAAGTGTCCACAGAAGAATAAACCATAGTGGTCCTAAAACTTCTACAAAATAGCCCTGGGAAGGAACTATTTTAAACTAGTTATTTCCTTTGGTTGGTGGTGGTGGTATCTTTTTTTTTTTTTTTTTTTTTTTTTCTTTTTTTCGGAGCTGGGGAACCCAGGGCCTTGTGCTTGTTAGGCAAGCGCTCTACCACTGAGCTAAATCCCCAATCCCGGTGGTGGTATTTTTAAAGTCAGGTTCTTTCTACATAGCCCTGACTGTCCTGGAACTTACTATTGTAGATGAGGCTGGCCTTAAACTCACAGAGATCTGCTTACCTTTGCTTCCCAAGTGCTAGGATTAAAGGTGTGCACTTACAAATAGAAGACTTGTGAGCTGGTTGAGGGGAAGGTTTTTTTTTTTTTTTTTTGTTTTTTGTTTTTAAATTGTGGTTATTTTGAATTAAATGTATGTATGTATGTATGTATGTATGTATGTATGTATGTATGTATGCATGTATACAGACCCATATGTGGGTTTATACACTTGAGAGCAGGTGCCTCAAGAGGCTAGTGATGTCAGAGGTGTTGTGAGCCACTTGACATGGGTGCTGGGAACTGAACTCAGGTCTTCTGCAAGAACACTCTGTGCTCTTAACTGCTGAGTCATTTCTGTAGCCCCACACAAGGTTTAACTAGGAGCAGCTCCAAAAGTATGAGTGAGATGTGCACTGGTGAGAGGGAAGCATGAGCAGCTGAGTCCTCTGCCAGTGCTTCTCAGGAGCATGCCCACCACTACAACTGTCAGCAGTGTTTGCAGTACTGCACAGGTCTATAGTCCCATGAGGCCTGGGGGAGGGGGAACACTCACTTCTGCAGCACTGCCTGCCACTCGCCAAGCCGGGCACTGATGGGAAAGCCGTGCACAGTGCCCTGGACTTTGGTACGCCACTCCCGCATATAGTCCTCAATGTCGAACAGGAAGGGCTGCTGCCCAAAGTTGGCATCCACAATCTCCCCAGGTGTCTGTAGGCCTACGGTGGGGTAGAGGTTGGCCTGAGGAGAAGAATGAATATCAGTCAGGCCCCTGAGGGCAGCAGGGCTGTGGAGCTTCTCTTCACTTCCATGGCTCTGCCAGCCAACACTAGGGCTGGAAGAGACGTGCATGGCAGGAGCAGTAGGGACCAATCACACTTAGTCTACCTCACTAGTAGAAAATTATACCCAAAAGCTGGGGGGGAGAAGAACAAGTAAGGCCTCACATGGACAGTCTTCCTCTGTCCTGTCCCCAAGGCCTGGGAACCCCTTACAGAACTCAGCAAGGTACATAGTGGCAGACAGGGCTGGATACCCTACATATGTACTAATAAAAATGTGCTATGTGGTGGCTTATGACTTCTAGAAAGAGATGCAGGGCCAAGGATCCCTCAACTAACAAAAAAGAGGTGCGTGAGGGAATGGGGATAAGGAACACCAATGAGCACAGGCAAAGCTTTGACGAGTTGCTTCTGGAGCTAGTAATGGAGAAGCTGCCCTCTTCCTGTGAGAGGCTAACTCAGCAGTGACTTATGGAGCGCTCAGCTTTACTGTCCATTTCCCAGGACCAGCTCTAGTGAGGCCACCCCTCATTCAGTACTCCCACTGCCACCACCCAAGGCTTCATCCACCCCCTCCCAAGCCACTAAACATCATTTTCCCAGGAGCCCCTATCCATTCTTTTTTTTTTTTCAAAGATTTATTTATTTTATGTATATGAGTACACTGTAGCTGTCTTCAGACACACCTGAAGAGGACATTGGATCCCATTAGAGATGGTTGTGAACCATGTGGTTGCTGGGAATTGAACTCAGGACCTCTGGAAGAGCAGTCAGTGCTCTTAACCACTCAGCCATTGCTCCAGCCCCCATTCTTTTTTTAAAAAGAAAAAAAGGTGTGTGTGTGTGTGTGTGTGTGTGTGTGTGTGTGTGTTTGTGTGTGTGTGTGTGTGTGTGTGTGTGTGTGTGCATGCATCTGTGTAGCCCTGTTGTATATATGTAGTTGAAGGTTACCTTGAAGTAACCTTGCTGTCTCCACCTCCCAAGAGCTAGGGTTATAGGTGTGCACTGCCATCCTTGGCTCCCTTGGACTCTCTTCACCTTCCACTCTTCAGGCAAGGGTCACTCATAACCATCACATACATTTTTGAGCACATGGTTTTCAGCTCACCACAAAATCAGAACCTATACTCTCTCTGCTTCCTTTCTTTTTCTCCCATCTTCCACACCACAGGCAAAGTCCAGGGACATTTCCCAATCTTTCCAAAACTTGACAGCACACTGCCCACAGTCACGTTTGTTCATTTCACGTCATGTCTCCATACTTAGACGCTTCCCCAGCCAGAGTCAGAATTCTTCTTGAGTCTGCTCCCTTTGCCTAGGACAACATCCCCTTTCTGGGGCTTCCAGGTAGGAAGGAAGGAAGGATTCTGATACGTAGACAGGAAGTTCAAACATGACTGTGGGTACTACAGTTAAGATTCAGAGGCCCCTCAGATCACAAATATACTTTCTGGGGCATAGTGGAATATCCAGGATCCTAAAACAGCCACCAAAGGGCTGGGGATTTAGTTCAGTGGTAGAGCGCTTACCTAGGAAGCGCAAGGCCCTGGGTTCGGTCCCCAGCTCCGAAAAAAAAGAACCAAAAAAAAAAAAAAAAACAGCCACCAAAGTCAGCAAACTTCTCTTCAGAACCAGGGCAAATAGACCCATGCCAGGCTCCTGGCATTTTGGCTGAAGGCTCTGCATGTGACAACGACTCAGCAAAGTCACGGGACAGAGAAGGTGGGGGTAAGTCCCAGACTAAGCTGACAGGAAACCCTATCCTTTTCTAGGAAGAGAAAGCCCACAAAACTCATATCCCAGGCTCGGAAGCCTAAATGGTACATTCTAGGTTTCTAGAGGTGATAACTTTCCTCAGAGTTCTCTGAGGCATGTGTAAAGACCAGATTCCTATGAGTTCAGGAGCAATCCCTACATGCCACACCCAGTCAACTGGCTGGACTCACAGACATCTCATTCGGATCAGCCTGTCCCATGGAGTTACCCTCTTTAACCACCCACCCCCTTACTCCCACCCACAACTGCCTTAGAAAATGCCACAAATTTCTGTCACCTGCTAAGAGACGTGGAGGAAGACCAGGCCTTGCTGCTGAAGAGAGAGGATGGCCAGCAGGTAACCCTTATTGGCACCCTCAAGCTGGCAACACATCACACATCCCTGCTTGGGGAAAGGGCCAGACTCCACACCCTGCACTTGGAGGTACCACCACCCACCCAGCAGCCCTCAACAGCCCAGGAGGAGGAAGACCCATTACTTGTAGTACTCACCGGGAGATCTGTGAAGGCAATACCTGTGGGGAGGAAAAGACAGTCATCAGTGATTAAATAGGGATGGTCCCTTGGTCTCCAGAGCTCTGTGAACTCAAAAGTGCAGATGGTAGTCAAGCATGTACAAGAGGTACCAGGGTCCGGTAGTTTTAGGCCTGGGCCTTCTTCTTGCTGTATAATCTAAGCAGAAGGAAAACCAGGACCTTAGGTTATTAACTAATTGCCTATAGTTTTTTCCACTTTTTCCAAGAACATCTGCTAAAAAGACCTAAACCAAGCGATTTATCTCCTCAGCTGGCTGTTCAAACCTCTTGATATCTAACGTGTCTGTATACAAGCCTACCATGTGCTTACCTTATCATCTATTACCTGATCCACTCCTCACGTTCATTCCTTAGAACAGCATTGTGTTCATTCTCCCAGTTTTCAGACAAAGAAAATATCCTCAGAGGTTAAAGGAGTTGCCTTTGGTCACTGAGATGTTGGTAGGTAGTTCTATACAGCCTTAGTCTGAGTCCAAGTTGACAGATTAGTGCGCCCACACTCAGACTCCATTTATTTCAAGTTCTCAGAAGTTCCTTATTATCCAAGATCTGGCTGACAAAGGCCTGTGCATCCCCTAAACACTCCTGTTGGAGTGGGGAATGCATCTATGGACTTAAGATTTGAGCTGCAGTAAGGGTGGAGGTTATGCAACTCCCAACATACAAGTAAACCTGAGCACGATCCACAGGATGGGGCATCCGATTGTGAGGAGCCAAGGGAGACTCTTCCAAGGCCTCACAGACCTCTTTTTTTTAAAAGACTTCTATCATGTGGGAACTCCTCAGCTTCTGGCATTAGGGGTATACAAAGTATGGATTCCTTGAAGGTCCCAAAGGACTTCCTGCACCCTAATCCAGCAGGAAACAGAACTCAGCAATACAGCACAGTTGAAGTCTGAGCAGTTTTACAAAGTGTATGCTCTTCCTCACACTGATTCATAGACTAGGTGAGGACAGATGACACATTCTTTTTTTTTTTAAATAAAGATTTTATTTTATTTATTTATATGAGTACACTGTCACTGTCTTCAGACACGCCAGAAAAGGGCATCAGATCCCATGACAGATGGTTGTGAGCCACCATGTGGTTGCTGGGAATTGAACTCAGGTCCTCTGGAAGAGCAGTCAGTGCTCTTAACCACTGAGCCATCTCTCCAGCCCCCCAGATGACACATTCTTTGCTAGGTCTAGGTACAAATTGGCTACTTTACTCTTCAATGAGTAAAAGACAACAACCTTATGCTTCAACGGCCTGGGGACAATTGTGAGCCTCGTAAATAGGGTCAGAGTCACAGCATCAGAAACTTCTCATTATAGTGTAGTCTGCTGGAGAGCTACCCTTGTAGATCACGGAGGATCTAAGGTGCAACTCTCACCTAGGGTTGAGGAGAAGCTCACAGGACCTTAAAAGAAGGGGGACTCGAGCTTCATCAATCACTGCCATGTGACCTTTTCGCAAGTCAACCAAAGTAGTCTAGCCCATCTGAAGAACCCTTTACCTCATGAAGGAAGCGGGAAATAAGGACAGGAAAGTAAGACAGTCTATGAAAGCTGTATGATATACCATGCAGTATGCAGTCTAGGTACAAGGTGGTTGCTGTTGGGCTGGCTACACAGTGAAAAAACTGCCACACTCTGGGAAAGGTTGACCCACTTAGACCTGCCCAACTCTGCCTTACAATGGTACCAGGAATGACAAGTCCTTGAAGGGCTTCCAGAACAATGAAGAAAGAAATCACTCTCATCTATGCTGCACTGTAGAAAACAACACCGCTCCATGAGGAGGCCCTGAGCCTCCACAAGGCTACTATGACAATAAGATTTGGGTAGGCACACAGGATGAAAGGCCAGGCAAACGAAATAGCCAGGATTGCTGATGAGGACCAAACGGTCAAGGCCCTGAAGCTGAGGACAGAAGACCATGTACGTCAGTACAGAACCACACGAAGAGGAATCTACAAGCACACAGACCACTTGTGGACCAGACAGCAGTTCTCCATCTCCGTTTACTAATTTAATCATCAAGTATCTGCTGAGGCCTTGCAGGAGCCAGGTCAGGTAACAGGACTGGTAGAACGGCAGTAGGCTAGCTCATCTTCAAAGTGTCCCTGAATTCACCAAAAGAGATGGTGTATGATGGATAATAAGAAATACTGAATGATGGTATATAAGGCTCGAGGGCTGACCAAGAAAAGGACCAGGGAAGCCAGAGACAGGAAATGTCATTCTACTTCCCTAAAGCGGACAGAACTAGAGTCTGAAGCATATTAGTAGTGACAAGTTGGCACATGATGTGGGAAGATTCACCCAGCATCTATCAATCCAACATCATGAAACTTCATGATCTAGAACATACAAAGGACAGGACCTATTTATCTTTCAGTAAGTGCTCAACAATACATTTATGAACCAGGTGGTAAAACATGGGCTTCAAGCTAATATACTTGACTCACTCCCGCCCACTTCCCCATCCCCCCAGTATTAGGAATGCAATCAGTGCTCTATCAATGGCTCCTATCTCCAGCCTGCTCTCACTTATTATTATTACTATTTCTTATCATTTATTTTTCTTATTCCTTCTTCTTAAGATGCCCTAGCTGGCTGGCCCTGAGCTTTTAAAGCCCCTGCCTTAACAAATTGGGATTATGGCCTGTGCTACCAGATGGAGCTTAGAGATGGAGGTGATGCAGGATAAACTGATTCTTTGGCCTTTTCTGTGTTTACTTTACCTTGTTTTACGGTACTAGGATTGAATGTAGGATCCTGAAGAAGCTAGGCAAGTGCTCTACCACTGGACTCCATCTCCAGATTCACCAAAGGTTCTTACTGGTTGGCATCTAGCTAAGCAAGCTCAACTACACACAGGACTCAAATCTTGACCTTTCCCTCCCCTAGCAAGTTGAGTATCCTTATTAATCAACTTGTTTCTCATACTTTGTGTTAACCGAAGTTAGAAATAAACATCGAATATCAAGAAATAAACAAGACGGCTCTGGGTTCGGTCCCTAGCTCTGACAAAAAGAAAAAAGGAAAAAAAAAAAAAAGAAATAAACAAGACTACAGAAAATTTTTTAAAAGATTAGAAAAAAAATAGGCATTATACTACTTACTACATGAAGTGTAAGCATGTGTAGGTCTTTGTACAGGGTCCATGAAAAGCATTTGATAGGCAGATGACTAAAAAACTGCCTGAGGGACCCAGCTAACAAAGTTTGTAATCCTTTGGTGGTCCCAGCACCCATCTAGAGGGTTCGAAAGAGACATGAAATGCACAGCGACTACATGTGCAGCACAGTATCTCCCCAATGTTATATTCCATAGCAGACATCGTGCTGTAAGCAAAATGTGGACAAGCTAGAGGAATGTGAAACTGGCTGCAGATGGGAGGTAAAAGAACGTGCACTGAGTGAATACAGTAGCCCTTGGGGTCCTGGCAGCAGGGATGTCCAAAGTGAGGAAACAGCCAGAGTCAGGAAGCAGAAGGAGGAGCAAAGAACCTTCTTGAGAACTTGCCAGCAACTGCAACTAGTGACATTCAGTCTCAGGAGTTTCTCCAGATGCGCATCAGGGAAACTCTGCCCGTGACATGTTCTCAATCACCATGTTTCTGTCCTTCCCTGCTGGTCCTGGGCTACAGAGTACAAACTACCCTACTGACACACTGGCTCTTCGTTGCTCATCCCCAGTCAAGAGCAAACCTAATTCCCTCCCAACTCTTGATTCTGTGCTGGCTACCTCCTAGAAAAGCCACACAAGGTGTGGGAACAGTAGCCAGATATTTACTGCCCACAGAGCCAGCTAGAAGCAGGGCACCAGGTTTCCATTCCTGCAAAGCTTAGTGGCCTGGTTAGTGAGGTACTTCTGGCCCTCTCCTTGGAAGAAGAGGGCTGTGTGGCTAGAGTAGAGACCCTTGCAAGGCAGCCAAGCCCAGCAGCTAGGAACCGAATTAGGAAAGTTTGACCATATCCCAGTCAGTACCTTAGGAAAAGGCACCAGAGTAGTCAAAGTCCTTTTGCTGAAGTTTTTTATCATATGTTTTAAATTTTAATGAGTTGACTTTATCTTGTGTTTTTATGCACTTATGTGAATAGGGACACACACATACCACGGCATGTATGGAAGTCATAGAGCAATATTGGGGTAGTTGCACAGGTCAGTTGCTGGCCTTTAACATACAAACCATCTTGCCTCCACTCCTGAATGATGGGATTTGTGCCCAATCTGGCATGCTTTCTGTTTTGTTTTTATAGTGCTCTGATAGTCTAGGCTGGCCTCAAACTCACAGAGCTAAAGACGGCCTTCAACTTCTGTTCTACCTTCCTCCACCTCTGCAGTGCTGGGATTCCAGGCATTTACCACCACATCCAGCTAAAGTTCTAATGCTAAGTTCATGTATAGAACAGCTCCATTCAAGGAGCCCATCACAACCTCAACTTTTCCACTGCTAGACTCCTTCCTTCACTCTGTTTAACACTGCACCAGTCCAGGTCTGCCTCACCTTTCTCTTCTCACAAGTGCACCCATGCCTCTATACCTCTGCACCTCTGTTCTCAATCCTCATACCCATCACAACTGGGTTAACCTCAGGATACTCACCTGCCTTTTCTCCTGGCCCTTTCTCCATTGCATCCTCCCATTTCTCTCTGGAGTTTTACTTGTAACTCTGTCAACATTGCTGCAGAGATCTGTCCATATCTGACTCCTTCCTGTTTACTTTCTGTCTGACAGCCCTCACTATTACCTTTATTATCCCAACTATCAGAAGAACTGCCCAATCTGGGTCAGGTTCTAGGCATTCAAACCCTAATCACTGATTACTACAGTCAAGGCCCTCAAACTTCTCCATCAAATACAAGAGACAAGACAAGCCAGGATTGTGACCAGAATATTCCTGCACCCTCAGTAACCACCCTGGACTTATCCAACAAATGCTGCTGAAGGAACAGGTTAATAACAAGCATTCCCTGTTGCCTTCCATTCACCTGAGAGGGTCCCAGTGACTAGAAATGCCTGCAGTTTCTTAGAGAGAGCTGTGCAGAGGCTCCATGATTCTACTTTGACTTCAAGACCTGCCCTTGAGCTTCTCAGCAACCAAAGTGGCTTTGCAGGCCAGACCCTTCAAGGTCTCCCATGCACCTACCAAGGCTGTGGCCATTCTTGGTGTAGAAGCAGGTGCCATTGATGAGGTTGACACAACAGCCGATCACATCACCTGTGGTGAATGTGGGACCATAAGGCTGGCCCGTCCCCGAGGAGCAGAAGGAATGCCCATCATCGCCATGGTAACCATAGGAATGTTTGTCCCAACCTGTGGGGAAGAGAGCAGCAATAGCTGAAAATAAGCACTTGATAGAAGGCTCTGAAGGTCTCAGTTACACTTCCCAGACTCTCTGCCCACCTTAGCCAGCACTCAGGAGTGTGGTCTTTCATAGAACTGCCTACAGAGGCATGGTCTTGGTGAGTTACACACATATTTTGATTTTGAGTCCACCAAATCATCACCTCTGAGGAGCTGAGGCAGGGCTGAAAGGGACTCACTGGAAGACAGGCAAAACAGAAAGCCTCACAAGTCAACTAGAATTTAGATCTATACTGGTGGGTTGTTACGATTTTGTTTTTCAGACAGGATCTCTAGAAGTCCACAATAGCCTCTAACTCACTATGGTACTGAGGCTGGTCCTGAACTTTTCTGATCCTCCTGCCTGCATCTCCCAAGTACAGTTTGCCCAATGGTTAAAAATATGTGTATGTGTTTTAACTAGAGAATAATGTATCCTTTTCTTTATAATGGTACTAGAAATCAAAACAAGGGTCTTGGGAATGCTAGGCAGGCATTCCACCATTCAGCTATACTAATTCTTTTTTTTTTTTTTTTTTTTTTACATTTTATTTTAAGACAAAGTCTAAACTGCCTAGACTGGCTTCAATCGCTTGAATAAGAAGAGATTCAATGCAGTATCACTTATACTAAGCATACTATACTACTGACTATACTCCTAGCTCCTCTTCCATTTTAGCAGTACAATTCAAATTAACTTTAACAAATGTATACACACACACACACACACACACACACACACAGAGAGAGAGAGAGAGAGAGAGAGAGAGAGAGAGAGAGAGAGAAACTGTGCTACCACTAAGACAACAGACTGTTGCCAAGTGTGGCAGTACATGCTTTTTTCTCAGAAGACAGGTAGGTGAAGCTCTGAAATCTAGGCCAGCCTGGTGTACTTAAGAGCTCTAAGCAAGCCACAGCTGGCTACATAGTAAAACAATGTCTCAAACAATAACAAAACCAGGACACTAAAGAGATGACTCAGTGGTTGAGAGCACTTACTGCTCTTCACAGAGGACCCAGGTTTGGTTGCCAGCACTCACAAAGCAGCTCACGACTGCTAACTCAAGTTCTAAAACACTGATTTCCTCTTCTGGCCTATTTGGGTGCTGCACACACAGGATACACATAAACATGTAGGCAAACATTCGTATACATAAAATAAAAATAAAAATATTTCAAAAACCCAGAATGTTATGTTTTTCCTTAGGAATAGCAGCTATAACAGCAGAATGGTTCATAGCTAGCATGAGAACTTCCTTTTGGAAAGGACAAGGTGCTGTCCACTTTGCCACTGAATAATAAAAGCCTGCTCCAAGGAGTTTGCAAAGGGGGATATGGAATAGAAAAGACATAACATGTAAGTAAACAAGTAAGCAAGATATACCTAGGAGAGATTAGAGACATAGCTCAGCAGTTAAGAGGGCCTGGGTTCAATTCCCAGCACCCAGCTCCCAACCATCGGTGTAACTCCAGTTCCAGGAGATCCAATGCCCTTTTCTGGCCTCCATGGGTACTGCATGCATGTGGTATACATATTCAGACAAACACCAATACACTTTTGAGCAGAGTTCTACTTGTCAAGAGGATCAGAGGGACAGACAGATTTGGGTAAAGAGAATACAATTGGCCCATCTGAGAAACAACTTGGCACAGGTAGCTATAAGGATAACAGCTCTCAAAGCTCCTCTCAGCCACTGTTAGAAAAAGCCAGTTTAGGAGCCTAAGGCTAATAAACAGAGAGCAGAGGCAAGAGATACAAAGAGCCCTGAGAAACATATGGGTACTTGAGACCTTGCCCATTTGCCTTTCCAGAGGTCAGGAGACCAAGGTGATTAGAGATAGGGTCTCTTCCTTAAGTAATCAACATTTTCTGAGTACAGGAACCATAGTCAAACATCCTTCTGTCCATAGTGCTGAACGTGTGGTTCATGTAGGACTGAAGACAGCTCAGTGATAAGAGTGTCTGTGTGGTACGCATGAGGTTCCATAGAGAGACTGATAGTGAAGTTATTTTTGCACTTTGAAGAGAGACCTACAGCCAGGTGGTGGATATGACTCTGCTCTAGCAAACAGCTTCATTCCTGTGGTTCTCTACTCCTCACCAATAAACAAGGCAGAGGATGTTGATATCCCTAGAAGCTTGAGTCATTTATGGTGCTAAGTACCCCTTTCCTATTTAGAAGACCAATACCCATGCCTGAGTAAGCCCTCCCTACCCAGCACCCTCTCCTTAAGAATGATGCACCTTCCCCACTTGTGCCCTAATGCTAACAGCATGCACACTCCTTTTTCTCTGGGGGAGCCTGGTATAAAGTTCAGTACGTGTCTGCTAATGAGATTTGCCATTTCCACTACCAGACTACCAGACTACCAGACTACAGACATGAAGGTCAGCAGTAGACTGCTTGCCTAACATGCTTGAAACCCTTCTGAGTCTGATGCCCAGTCCTGCAAAAAGAACAAAGCCATGACTAGAGCCATGCTGCTTCAAAGGACAGCAGGACACAAGGGTCACAAGAGGACAGGTAGACCCTATTGTCTAGGTCAGGCTCTGTAGGGAATCATATCCAGGTAGCTCTGGCTCAGAAAGATGGCTGGGCTGACAGGATGTTGTTAACCATTCCTCCTTCTCCAAAGAAATTAGGTATTGCTACTCTCAAAGAGAACTGGTCACACTGGCACCCTATCAGAAAAGCTAAATGGCAGGGTGCCCTGCCAGAATCAAGTACCTACCAGATGCCAGTAACAAAAAGGAAAGGCAAGCTACATTCAGCCCAGGAGGCTCCATGTGTCCAGTTTAGGAACCCCAGTACCACCTACTTCCCCTGACTCATCATCAAAATAGGAAGACCCAACACATACACAGGGTGGGCTGAGGAAATGAAATGGTTCATTGTCTTGGCATTCCCACATACCATGCAGAGTGAGAGACTCCAGCATGATGGCTCTGGGAGCCCACCCATGCCACTTCTATCCACCAGAACACATCAAGGGCTTTAGTCCCAAAGTAACAAGGAGCAGAAAAGACTACCACCAAACCACATCATCAGTATACTAGGTCAAAACCCTGGATGGGGGCCTAAGCTGTGGCTGCCCACTAGGTTCTGGCACAATGCTACCCATAGAAAGGGGCCAGACCATGCCTTACCCACAAAGCTAGGCTGAGCCTGGGCCTTCAAACCAGTATTTTCCCAATTACCACTCAACAGTGGACTTTGGGTCAGAGGACTTGATTTTGTTTTATTTCAGTTGGGGTCTCACTATATTGCACTGGCTGATCTCAAAGTCAGGTTCAAATGATCTTACTGACTCAGTGTTTGAGTCTGAATCCCAACTCTTCAGTTCTTGAGTTCTGACTTTCAAGGATGGCAGGATTTGATAAGACTGTGTATCACAAGCCAAAGGAAGTATTTATAGTAAGGTTCTTTTTTCTCACAACCTTAGACACCAGTCTAGTAATCACACTTGGGTACACTGTACGTTTAGCTCCCTTTTGCCCTGCAATGGCAAGCAGGGTCACCACCCACCTCTCTCAACAGCTTGAACGGCCCAGTAGCAGAAGATCCAGGCCTCTCTGTTTTCAGTTGTCTGAAGCACTCAGAACACACACAGCACTCAAGGACCATTCTAGAGGTTCAGGGCCGGCTACGGAGAGGAAATGTGCTGGGCTGGGGGTTTCCTAAGTCTCTGAGGTCCTGGGGCTACTATGAAGAGAGCAAGCGCAGTGTGGGACGTCAATAGTAGGGCTGGCCCACAGGGTAGTTGTCAGTTCAAGGAATTCCATTCAGAAATTGGGCAAACATGCTTCCCCTCTAACCCCAGTTATCTTTAAAAGACTGGCAGGACGACAGTGTACAACAGATCAACAATGGCTAACAGGGAAGCAGAAGGTTTTTTTGTGCATGTGTTTCCATTCAGTAGATACTATGAGGTAACAGAGCACATTCCCATCACAGCACTGTGCAGCCACACCGCACCCATGGCCATTAACCTCAGTTTGGGGAATCTTGGGCCATGGCAATCCTAAAACCTCTGGCAGCTGTAGGCAGAAAACAGTAAGGAGCAGAGTCTTCCTGGTGGCTTTACATGGAAACTATG
Organism: Rattus norvegicus; assembly: GCF_021556685.1. Lineage (NCBI taxonomy): Eukaryota > Metazoa > Chordata > Mammalia > Rodentia > Muridae > Rattus > Rattus norvegicus. Next base: position 48,796,006 of record NC_141552.1, read on the forward strand.
TTAAAGAAGGAAAGGAAAAAGCCAAAACAAACAAAAAACTCTATGTAGCTAATGACACTGGGTAAAGCATGCCTTCCCACAAGCTCCTGGATCTTCCACTGATACAGGACATAGGGATCAATTTGAAGCCATGAGTAGGGCAAGGGAGGATATAGTCAGCACCTGTGTAGTGAGGGATGGAGAGAGAGCTCAGCAGAAAAGAGCACTGCTGCTCTTACAAAGGACCCAGTTCAACTCCCAGCAAACACATGGTGGCTCACAACCATCTGTAACTCCAGTTCTGATACATTCTTCTGGCCTCCACAGATACTACATGTGCAAAACACCTACCCACATATAAATAAATATAAGAATGAAAGAGACAGAGAGATAAACAATCTTGTGCCATCATCCCTGGTGGCCAGGAGACACCTAGGAATGACCAAGAGAGTCTAACTGGGTCTGGCTAGGTCTAGGCTCAAATGGCATCTGTCTCATCTGGCCGAGTTGTTCTCCTTCACCTCCCAGATCCCCTAGGAAAAGCTGCGTTTGTCAGACACTGAACCAGGTTAAGGAAAGGGATGGCACTGTTCTGCACAATGGGGGTGTGCAGCCCCCACTCCCCGGACTTTCTCTCTAGGGTAGAGTTTCGCTTCTGCGCATTTCCCATAGGGCTCCTTTCAGATATCTGGGGAGGGCTATATGGGTGAGTGATGTGTGGGTAAAGTAGAGAGAAGACTGACCTTGCACACATCACCAAGTCCTAAGTTATAGGTAAATATGAAGAAAACGCTCCCCAAAGGTGGCCTGGATGCAGTGCTACTGAGTTCCCACTGGTTTTGACACAGACTTCTACACATAGTACTGGTTGTGAGAGGTGGAGCAACAAGGGCTCCCCACCCTGTTCTAGGCTGATCTGGCCACAGTCTCCTCAGAACATACTGGAGAATCCCTCATCAAGGGTAACAGACACAAGTTTTCTACTGTCAATAGACCATTTCCCTCAAAGGACTCAACTTGCCCTGAAAAAACACAGGTTTGGGGTTTTATTTCATTTTGTTTTTTGAGTCTGGCTGTGTTATGAAGCCTGGTGTTGAACTCCTGACCTCAAGTGATTCTCTACCTTGGTCTAAGTAGCTGAACCTACAAGTGTACACTGTGATCAGCTTGAAAAATACGCTTGTTTAGACAGTTTCTCACTCTGTAGCACAAGTCGAAAACTCTAAGCAATCCTCTTGCTTTAGTTTCCCAAGTGATGGGAGTTACAGGTATGAAACAACATACAGAGAGGCAGCCAAAGTCCAGTAATGTTTACAGAGGACAGGAGCTGATGTTTCAAAGAACAGAATACTGCCAATAATGAACCCCAATGTCAAGTGATAAGAGTGTTAAAATCGGGGCTAGGGATTTAGCTCAGTGGTAGAGCGCTTACCTAGGAAGCGCAAGGAAAAAAAAAGAACCAAAAAAAAAAGAGTGTTAAAATCTAGCCAGATGGTGGTGGCACACCCCTTTAATCCCAGAACTTGGGAGGCAGGGGCAGGTGGATCTTTGTGAGCTCAAAGCCAGCCTGGTCTACAAAGTTCTAGGATAGCCAGGGCAACAGAGAAACCCTGTTTAAAACACATGCACACGCATACGCACACGCACATACAAACCAAAAACCCAGAAAGCAAAAAACCCACACAGACAGACAGACAAAAAAGAATTTTCATGTCTAACTTAGCAGCCTTCAAAAAGGCTGCCAAGTCGTAGTGATGACATGCTAAGGTGTGTCTCCTGTGGGTGAGGGCAGTAGCCCTTGGAAAAGTTCACCTGGATAGCCACAGGGCTAAGGGCAGTGCTAGACTTGAACCTAGGTAAATGAGAGGTGGAGGCTCTCACTCTAACCAAGCTCCTCCCATCACACCATCACCTGAACCATCAGGATTTCTGACTAATTCTCCACCCCTGGTTTCCCAAGGTTCCTAGGCCCATCACTCCTATTCAGATATCTTCTAAGGACATCTCCAAAAGAGAAAGGAGAGAAAGAAAGAAAGGCAACAATGGGTCGGGCAGCACCAGGCTCTTTGGTGCCAACCTCACTTCTCACAACCCTAGCCCTGGGCAGCTGCTCAGTGGCTTCAGACAATTTCCTGACTGATCCCTTTTATAGTCACGGCTTACCTGAAGTACCCTACAGGACTGAACTACTGGGTAACAACCAATTAGCTTCTTCTCTCCAGCAGTCTCTAGGCACTGGCTTAGGAGGTATGTACAGGACAACAATACTAACAGGGAACATATGACTCCCAGTTTTATGCCAAGGATTCTGCTGGAGTGAGAAAGGGCACCCCAAATCTTAGTGCAGCCCTAATGTTCAACCCACCCAGCTGGAGGAAAGCACCACTTCCCTCACAGAGGGCTTGAGCACTACAGGGCACACCCTCATGAAGCACCATGGAAAGGAAAGATGTTCCACAAGATGATGACTGAACAAAGAGCCTGGTATGGGTGCTTAGCAGGCAACAAGGACCCCGCTTACATGACATGGAGAGAATAATTCCTGTTTGGCAGCTATACACAAGCATCATTTCCAGACTATCGGAAACCTGCCTCCATGCCAGCAATATCTAAATCATCTGCTGTATCACCACCTGCTACTACTGTTTACTTCAGAAACTTCCCAGTGTTCCAGCTGCACCCTTAGGAGGGTAGAGGAAGGATACTGAACATCCTGTTATTTATTCACCCTCTCACATGAACCTGGCACTGACCCCTGAACTCTCTGTTCTGTGGTTCCCCTCCTATGCCTGTGCAGATGTGACAGATGAGCTATGTGCAGAATGTGGCCCAGCTGGCAGAAGCAGCTCTCCTGCTGGGGCTATCCTGTGGCTATCCAAGCAGTGAGGCTTGGTAAGGTGCACTCCAGGAGGAAAGGTGCTCACTTACTTCCCATATTCTGTGGAGACAACGCAGACTACTCCATCCTGTGTCCTTCCCCATCTCAATCCCTAGATCAGGCTTGGGCAATAGCTGTTCCAGGAGATGTACTCCCAATCCTAACTAGATCCTTCCAGAAATACCTTCTAACAATTAGGGAAAATAGGTCTGAGTGGGCCTGAATTCTTCTCTGTCACAATCAAGGTGATCTATGCGACACCATGAGCACAGCAGCCTTACTACAGGAAAGGTGAATGGGACACTGCCAGAAACCTAGCTCTGTTGCAGATGGTCCTCCTTTAAGAGACACAGCATGAGTTTCCCTGGCTCCATCTGAGGCACAGAAGCAAGATCTAGACCCCCAACCTCTCAAAACACCCAAGCGTCAAAGAAGCCCAAACCCCTGGTCTCCATCCACAATCCTGCCTTCTTCAGTCAGCTTCCTTGATCAAGAAGTCCCAGAGCCCACTCTTTCCTGCTAGTTCTCCAAGGCAATGGGTGAGGCAGCAGGCAGCTACGCTCACCTACCAGTAGATCATCTAGTCTTGCCTGTGAGTCATTTAGCCCAGGGTTCCAACATTCTTATTTCGGGGCCACACCTGCTTCTTGGTTTCACACTTAAGGAGGCCAAAGAACACCTTGCAAAAGATAAACAAAACTTCCACATCTTCCAACAGAAACTTCTGACAGTGCAAACTAAGACGCTCCCATATGATCTTAAGAATCTGAGCATCACAGCCTCATGGGGAAGGTGTGCCTGTCATCACCTGCACTAGTAAGTACCCACAGTGCCATCCCTCTGCCCCAACAGCCTGGAAGGCAAAGGTGCTTCACTGAGCCAATAACCTACAAGAACACATTAGAAGTATCAACATTCTGACCATGTGCTCAGCCACCTTCCAGAATGCTACTACTGCTAGCACAATCTATATCCAAATAGAGAAAACAAACACCTGAGAGGTAAGTGCAGTCTGTGTCTGTCTCTCTGTCTCTCTGTCTCTGTCTCTCTCTGAGACAGAATCTCTTTATTATACAGTCCTGGCTGTCCTGAAACTTACTGTGCAGAACAGGGTGGCCTTGGGCTCACAAAGACCCACCTGCCTCTGCCTCCTGAACGCTGAGATTAAATATGTCCCCCATCATGCCCAGCTTCAAATAGTGCAGTTTCAATAAAAACTAACTCCAATCTATATGTAGACAATTCATAGAACTTTAAATGCACAGGTGCTCCCTTTTTCAGATAGAAAAAATTTTACCTTTTCCAACAACAATAACTATACTTATGCACCCCTTCCCTTTTTGTGTGTCAAGTAGAACTCATAGTATTGTCTACAAATAAACTCATTCGTCAGGATGTGGCAGTACACACCTGCAATCCCAGCATTTGGGATGCTAAGGCAGGAAGATTCTGAGCCTCAGAATCTTGAGGTATATTGTGAGATTCTGTCTTAAACCCTCCCCACAAAAGAATCTTTAGTTCTCATAACCACCACCCACTCCAGATACTTATATGCTAATGTATTTCTTCCATTTTACAGATGGAGAAACTAAAGAACCAAGCAATCAAGTAATCATTCTAGGTAGCAAAGCTGCAAGAATGCAAATGCAGGCAATGTGACTCCCCAGTCACCACCTCAGCCACCGAGCCATACAGTTTCACATGCCAATCACACAGCCCTCAAGACCTTCCAGGTTAGCAATAAAATCTTCATGTCTCAGCAGGTAAAGGTGCTTGTGGCCACACCTTGTATCTTGAGTTGGATCCCCAGACTCAAAGGGTAGGAGAGAACTGAGCATCGCAAGGTATCCTATGACCTCCACACATACACAAACCTGTATGGGCAGCCACACACATATACAAACACAATCAATTAACTGCCTTCCGCATGACCGAATGTGAGCCAGCTTCTGATTCAATGACACTGAACCCTGTAAGTATGAGGTGGAAGACTCAGCAGCCATCAGTGCCACAGAGCTTAAGGAACTGGGGTAGGCTGAGCTCTAAATCAAGGCTCATCAAGCTGAAGGCTGGCCTCAGGCCAAGAGGATCTGATGCAAACTGGTTCAAAACTGACAGGTGACTTACTGAAGTTCATTATGTTGAGGCAAAGGACAGCAAAATACAAGAACAATTTCAACCCAAAGCCATTATATGCAAGGTCTGTAAACACTCTTGGTGAGTCATGACTAAAAGATGTATTCCGGGGCTGGGGATTTAGCACAGTGGTAGAGCGCTTACCTAGGAAGCGCAAGGCCCTGGGTTCGGTCCCCAGCTCCGAAAAAAAGAACCAAAAAAAAAAAAAAAAAAAAAAAAAAAAAAAAAAAAAGATGTATTCCACAGCCAGGCATTACCATATCTAGTAGCACACACCTTTGATCCCAGTACTCTGGGTGGAAGACACAGGTGATCTCTGTGAGCCCAAGGTCAGACAGGTCTACAGAGTGAGTTCCACAACAGCCAGGGCTACACAGTAAGACCCTGTCAGTAAAATGTAGTCCAAGTCCTAAGGAGCTCCCAATTCAAGCACAAATATGATAAATGTGAGTCATACAAGGAATGATTACAAATGTCAGAGCTAAAGGGACCAAGGAAGATTACACTAGGGATCAAAAGGAAGGACATTTTCAGGCAAAATCAACCAATGCCTGCCAGTGGCAGTGTGGAATGTCAGCAGTATGTCTGAGGTGCCCCACAGCCATGATGATGTATGTGTAGCACGTGCAGGAGATAGAGGTATTTGAGGAAGAGGCAGAGCAAAGACTGTCCTCTCAGCAGAGGCATCAGAGGTCCAAAGCAGACAGGGGCACAATGTACACAGTAGAAAGCAGAGGTCTGGGCTGGAGAGATGGCTCAGTGGTTAAGAGCACTGACTGCTCTTCCAGAGGTCCTGAGTTCAAATCCCAGCAACCACATGGTGGCTCATAACCATCTGTAATGGGATCTGATGTCCTCTTCTGGTGTGAACTAAGACAGCTACAGTGTACTTATATATAATAAATAAATCTTAAAAAAAAAAAAAAAAAAACAAACGAAAGCAGAGGTCTGAGGTGAGGAAACCAGTATGGAGGTCATGGATGCAGAAAGGACAGACTAGAGACAGCAGCAGGAGCATGGGACAAGATGAGTAGAGAGCCTACAGGTTATTCTAGGAGCACACAGGAGGGCTAGGAGTCTGACTATCAGTAGAGGACACTGGTCTTTGCAAGAAAACTTCCATTTAGAGCAAGCAGGTTCAGTGTCTGGCAGCCTTAAGAACCGAGGTTTCTCAAGGGATGATTTGCTGAAAAGCTTAGTACAGTCAAGGCAGTGAGTGGGCAGGATTCTCCTGCTGGAAGGTCCCCTGGCTGTCCTCTTACTGCCCTCTCGGAACCTGGCCAAGCCCAAATGACCCCTCATAAGCCACGAAAAGTTCTCTTAAAGAAGACCAATACTGCTGCCACCACTCCTACAGGCCCTTTACTCAGTTACTGCTCATTAGAATAAGACAGTAGACCCAAAGGGACCAGAGACATGAGGAGTCTAGGGTAGAGAAGGAAAGAGGAGAAAGATCTATCAGTCTCATACCAGTTCTGCCTGGTTTCCGACACTCAAAAGTGAATCAGGGCCATAAGAAAATGTGTCTAAAAAAAAAAGAAAAGAAAAGGTGTCTATCCATGCTTGCAAGACTCCTTCAAGGCTCAGAAGAGGCAGTATTAAGAGCCAAGGGCCAATTACTTCTCAACTGCAAGCAGCAGGATAGATTAGGCCTGGGTTTCCCAGGTTAACATCTTCTCTCTGACTGGTTTTGACAAGAGCTACGTGACTCAGGCTCCCAGTCTGTTTTCAATGTTGCCAAGATTTAGAATCAAAACAGCCACTGTTTTATTAATAAAAGCATTTTTTATAATTTTGCAGGGAGGTGGTGGTGCATGCTTGTCAGTGGGAAGAGGCAGAAGATCTGCGAGTTCAAAGTCAGCCTGGTCTATAGCATGAGTTCTAGGACAACCAGAACTACACTGAGAAACCCTGTCTTCAAAAACAAACCAAAAAATTAAAATAAAATTTGAGACAGTGTCTCAAATACCTCAGGCTGCCTCAAAACTCTCTAGAGAGCAGAGAAACCCTGGAATTTCTGATTAACCTGCTGTACCTCCAAGAGAGCTGGGATTAGAGGCGTGCATAACTACATTCCATGCACGAGTCACATTATGCAGGGGGACTGGGGATCAGACCTTTACATGCTGGGCAAACAAACACTCACCAACTAAGTTTCAGCCCCAAACTTAATGATTTTTAAAAGTGATGGTGTGCAGCTTTCTGGAGATGCACTAGTAACTTGCAGACCAACTGTCCACTGTTCTAAAATACTAAGGCTTGCTCAGTCACCTCCCGAAGAGCTAGCCATTCCCATCTTCTCCTCATGAATCTTGTCCACATCAATTCATGAAGTTCCAGGCCACTGAGACAGGTTCTAACTGGTCTCCTTGAACTTATTGCTGCCCTTCCAACCTGTACTATGGTTTCCTCAAAACACCCAAGACAGTCCGTATTCTCTCCTGGACCCTGTCAACGATACAGCCCAGTCCCACTGACCTGGTTATCCTCTTACGGCTCAGCTCTTCTGCACCTCTTCCATCAGGATCTTTATCCTTTTCCCATCTGACCTTTCTTTACCACGTGTTATCTCATACCCCTGGCCTGACTGACTCCTCCTCATCCTTTAACTTCCAGCCTGAATGGCCCTGCCTCAGGAAGGCCTAACTAGAGTGATCAGTCCTTCAAGACACTTACCAAATGCAAACTGCCCAACACTGGGTTCCTAACTACATGTTTCTCCCCTACTGGGCAAGTTTCACAGGAGGGGATACTATTAACCTCAGGGTTCCACTCAGTGCCTATCATAGAGTATGTGCACAATGCATTATTAGGGCCTCACAGTTATGATGAATGAGACCTTCCCTGTAAAGCACCCAGCACAGACAGAGCCTAGAACACAAAGGCGCTTGGTTATCTATAGCTCCAAGAGCAAAGTGCCCGTGGGTCAATCAGAATTCTGTTCACACAATGCTATAATGGAACCAGAAGGCATTCCAGGCTTCCTATGGAAACAGAACTGGTGATACTTCCCCAGAAGCTCTGCAGCGCAAGGAGCCATGATGGAGTTGCCAATGCGACTTCACACCCAAAGCCTGGGCTAGAGAAGACAGACCTCCAAGAAGATGATGGAACCTGCCCTGACAAGTTTCCCTGCAACCAGGGAAAAGCTAGCCCACAGGGGCTAACCTCCAAGGCCTTCTTGGCCCAGGATCAAGGGTGATCCTTTTCATTCTAGTGGCCTCTTTCAGGATGAAAGAGTATTGCCTGCGCCACTTACAAATGCTGAAGCAGCAGCTCGGCACTGGACCCCACCCAGCAATTCCAGGCAAGTAGCCAGGAAATGAGGAGGGAGGGCATTTAACTCCTCTGACCAGCCAGAGCGCTCAGTGTATCCCTCATATCACAGTGCTTATCCCCCACAGTGCTCAAAGTTTGTTTGTCTAAAACAAGGTTTCACTTACATAGACCAAGCAGGCTTAGAACTCAGAGTGATCTACCTATATCTGCTGAGATAAAAGCAAGAGCCATCATGCTTGACAATTTGTTTTTAACTTGAAGAATGGTTTACTAAAGAGCCTAAGCTGGCTGAGAACTCACCAGCCTCCAGCCTCAGGCTCCTGACAGATGTGTGCCAGCACACCCAACCCTGGGTGAGTTCCTGTACTTTCCTGTGACTCCCAACTGGTACCTGGATATCCAAGGCTCCCAGAAAGAAGTAACTAAGTCCCATTTCCTAGTCCTCCCTCCGTATTGAGCAGAATCCATACACCCATCTCCAGGTGACTGCAAACAAAAGCACAAAGGCCCTTACCACATGGTAGGGGCAAACTGCACAATTACAAACCCAACACGCCCGATTTCTCACCCAAACAACCCTCAAAACAAAACAAAACTTTGGCTAAAACTTGCTGACTCATACATGGTTTGTTTTGTTTTGCTTTGTTATTTCACTTTGTTTTGTTTCTATGTGTATGGTGTACTGGAAGGGATGTGTTGTAGCTGGATTTCCCTACCTTGTGGGTTCTTCTTTCCTCCACTCTTCTCCCTTTCAACCCCCTAACCCTAGAGAAGAGAGATAAGGATATAGAGAAAAGAAAAAGATCCCTGAATAAAGTCAGGGTGAGAAGGGGAGCGAAGTTATTGGTTTTTTTTTTGTTTGTTTGTTTTTTTGGGTTTTTTTTTTGGTTCTTTTTTTCGGAGCTGGGGACCGAACCCAGGGCCTTGCGCTTGCTAGGCAAGCGCTCTATCACTGAGCTAAATCCCCAACCCCCGAAGTTATTGTTAAACTACTTCCTCCTGAGTTCCTCAGGGCAAGTTTGGTCTTTGCAGTCAGGGTAGCTCATTTCTTAATTCTTCTTTGTGTTCTACTTAACAAATCACAACCGACAGCAACCAACAACCCAGCAACTGATTCTGCTTCTCAGGGACCAAGCATTTATATACGCTTTGAAAAGGTCCCAACATTCCAAACCTCACAGTCACAGAACTATCTCCAGTTGGCAAAATCCTAGTCACTTGCTGTGAATAATCTGAAGCAGTCCATATCCCATACCTGGGATTAAAACAAAAACATTCATATGATATTTCTGTGTGGTTTTTTATTTTTTTAAGAAACCAAACTCCAAAATTGTCACTCCAGTATGTGCTTGTCAGTGCAGGGGTACATGCACATGGGGCAGTGTGCAGGGTTAGCACTGGATATCTCCTCAATTACTCCACCTTTTATATTCTGAAACATGGTCTCTAGCTGAACCTGAAGTTCACTACTCAGCGAGGTTGGCTGGTCTGTGAGCTTCAGGAATCTGTCTATTTATACACACACAGCCCAGCACTGGGGTTACATGTGCATGTACCACACCTAGCTTTTATGTGGGTTCTGAAGATCCAAACTCAGTTCTTCAAATTGGCCATTTACCAATTGAGCTATCTCCCTTGCCCACCTAAGTTTTCTAAACTTGCAAATATAAAGTAATCTATATAGGCTGAGTGGAATAGGTCAGTAGTAGAGAGTTCGCAAGTGTAAGATTCTGGGTTCAATCCCCATCACCACCCTCATAAAGAAAAACATAACCTGCATACACAGCATCAAGATAAGGAACCTCTCCCAATGACATAGCAAGAGTCTTCTCAGTTATCTCAATATACACACATCTAAAACCCGCCTAGGGGCTGGAGAGATGGCTTAGTGGTTAAGAGCCCCGACTGCTCTTCCAGAGGTCCCAAGTTCAGTTCCCAGCAACCACATGGTGGCTCACAACCATCTGTAAAGAGATCTGATGCCCTCTTCTGGTGTCTATGAAGACAGCTGCAGTGTATTTATATATAATAAATGAATAAATCTTTTTTTTTTTTTTTTTGGTTCTTTTTTTTCGGAGCTGGGGACCGAACCCAGGGCCTTGCGCTTCCTAGGTAAGCGCTCTACCACTGAGCTAAATCCCCAGCCCCTGAATAAATCTTTAAAAAAAAAAAAAAACCGCCTAATTTAGGGAACTGGCAGTGTGCTGGGGACCAAACCCACAATCTCATTACTGAGCTGCATCCTCGGGCCCCAGCCCACTTGTGACTAAATGCTTCCATTTAGTGTCCTAGTGTGAAAAAAGAGTCTTTTTGTACACCACAAGTTTACCATCCCCTACAGCTCCACAAGCTGAGGATGTAAAGTTCTTACTGTCCCAGAGCCCCAGCTTCAAGTCCTCTGGTAAGTCCTTCCTCCACACAGAGTTAGGGTGGACTGATTTGACAACATCTTGCCTCTACAAAGCAATCCTTTAGCTCCCAGCTACTTACTGGAGGAAGAAGAGGAAGAGGAGGAGGAAGAAGAGGAGAAAGAGGAGGAGGCTACCATCACCACGCCTTGGAAGAAATACAAGCTCTTCTTCCACTGGCCAGTTCTGACTTCCTCCAGGGAACCATGTATTCCCCAGAAAACATATATATATATACTCACAGGCATAGGCCTTCCTATGCCATTGCTATGTCTACCTGGTAAAGTCAGCAGTATCAGACCAAACATGACTGAGAAGCAGTATTCACTACCTCTACCACTCTCTCTCCCCTCTATTAAACATGCCTCCTCCAATCATGGGTATTACACACCTAGCATACAATGTTCATAGAATGAATAATTCAAACACCTATATTATTCCAAACACCAATACTACCTAAAATGGAGACATAAAAAGGTACTTACTCCTCAAAACAAGTGTCCTTCCCCAGTTAAATATGAAACAGTATAATCATTAAGATTAACATAAAGGGTTGGAAAGACGGCTCAGAACATATGGCATGTCTCCAAGCCCAAACACCTTTGTCCAATTCCAGGAACAAACATGGAAGGAGAGAACTGCTTCCTGAAAGTTCTCCCCAACCTCCTATGTGGGCCCTGACATGAGTATACCCATACACATATTTGTGTATGCAAAGTAAACTTTAAAAAATGTAACTTTTGGGGTTGGGGATTTAGCTCAGTGGTAGAGCCCTTGCCTAGCAAGCGCAAGGCCCTGAAGCGCAAGGCCCTGGGTTCCGTCCCCAGCTCCGGAAAAAAAGAAAAAAAAAAGTAACTTTTGTTTTACAAAAAGACAAGCTGGACGGTGGTGGGGCATGCCTTTTAGTCTCAGCACTTGGAAGGCAGAGGCAGGTGGATCTCTGTGAGTATGGGGCAAGCCTGGTCTACAGACCAAATTCTAGGACAGCCAGGGAAACATAGTGAGACCCTGTCTTGAAAAACCATGGAAAAAACCAACAAAAGAGACTGGAGGTAATGACTTGTGTCTGTAATCCAGCACTTAGAAAACGGAGGCAGGAGGACCAGGAAGTCAGTCAGCCTCAGTCACATAGCAATTGTGAGTCAGCTTGAGCTACATAAAACCCTCTCAAAAAATAAAACAAGCATAAACATAAATAAAATAATTTAGAGCAATAATAAGTTTTAAACTCCAGTAACAAATGAGACAAAATATAACCAATGATGAGGCAAACATCCTGGCTAAGACACCATTAGTTCTGCTGAGCATAGAAACACACCTACAATCCCAGCACTCAGAAAACTCAATAGAAAAAAGGAAAGGTTGGGGATTTAGCTCAGTGGTAGAGCGCTTGCCTAGGAAGCGCAAGGCCCTGGGTTCAGTCCCCAGCTCCGAAAAAAAAGAAAAAAGAAAAAAAAAAAAAGGAAAAAAACCTCAATAAGCTAAGGTAGGCAGATGACTAGTCTGAAACCAGCTTGAGATACATTGTAAGACACTAGTTCAAAACAAAAAAAGAACAGCAGTAACAACAATTATAAATAAATAAGTAAATAAAACTTAAGAAAAAACAGAAAGATGTATGCCATTTCTGGTTTGGAAGACTTAATTTTCAGTGAAGTTAAGGTTTCTGATGCTAACATGAATTTTTTGCATACCTTATGAATGTAAAATGTCAGTACAGCATCTTATTAGTAAGGCTTGCTAGTAATGTATCCAACTGGCCTAGCTCAAAACCAGGTGTGGCGGTAAAGGCTTATAATGGCATAGGCCTGTAATCCCAGGTTTCAGAGAAACAGGAAGATCAGAGTTCAAAGTCACTCTTAGCTATATACAGAGTTTGAGGACCCTGTCTTGATATACATGAGATTCTTCTTTCCTGTCACCAGCACCTCCCAAAAAGGTCTGACAGCCAAATTAAAAAACCTTGACATTGGGCTGGAGAGATGGCTCAGCAGTTAAGAGCACTGACTGCTCTTTCAGAGGTTCTGAGTTCAATTCCCAGCAAACACATGGTGGCTCACAACCATCTATAATAGGATCTGATGTCCTCTTCTGGTATGTCTGAAGATAGCTATAGGGTACTTATACATAAAATAAATAAATCTTTAAAAAAACAAAAAACTCTGACATCTTCACTATACAGTAATACCCCTCCCTAAAAAACATTAGAAGAAAAACAAGCAGTTTGCATGAAGACCGTTCTAAGGCAGATCAAACAGCAAACCCTGCTGATTAGGTAGCTCAGTAGGAGAGTATTTGCCTAGAACATGCAAAGTCCTAGGTTTAATACCCAGCAGAATAAATATTTTAATTTTAATTTAAAGCAAAACAGTCAGGCATTGTGTGGCAAGCCTGCAATTCCAGCACTAAGAGCAAGGTAGAAAGACTATGAGTTCAAGGACAGCCTCAGCTACATAGAAAAACCATGTCTCAAAACAAACTCCTTCACATAAATACAAATATCCAATAAAAAAAGAAAGGTTTGTAGGTATGATGCATCCAAAATAAATGGCTTGACTGAGTCCATTGATGGTGAACAAACACAGAAAGCAATAATCTGTCCACTGAGTATATATGCACACACTGATCTCAAAAGGGATATGTGAGTGGGGTGTAGTTGCCTTGAATCCCAGCACCTGGGAGGCAGAGGCTGGTAGAACCCTGTATGTTTGAGGCCACTATGGTCTATATTGCAAGTTCCAAGACAGCCAGAAAAAGATAACAGAAAGATCCTGTCTCAAAAAAAAAAAAAAAAAAAAAAAAAAGAAAAGAAAAAGCCCCCTCAGAGCCTATGTGGACAGAAGCATTGGCCTACAGACAATAGATGCCCTAACAAGTGGCCAGCAGGCTCGAAGATACATTGTCTCTCAAACATCTCATCTAAAGGTAATAACAAAAGTCTCAAAATTTGGACCCAGCCAAGCCAATTTACTCTCCATTTACTCCATCAATCACACATCCAATCAACCCAATTAGTCTTCAAGGGCCTCTTGGAAACCAAAAGTATTTGGCATGAAGGCTTTAGTTGCTAGCATACTTCATCTTGCCTCCCTACCAAAGTACCTGCAAGGAGTTTCAGGTCTAAGTGTTAAAAAGTGATGATGCTTTCAGTTTTAGAATACATATGTTCAAGGCAGGCAGGCAGACAGACAGACAGACACAGAGAGAGAGAGAGAGAGAGAGAGAGAGAGAGAGAGAGAGAGAGAGATCTCAGAAAAGCATACTCTTATATCCAAACCTTCCAAATTGAGCAGTAGACTGAGCAATGACAGGCTCACCATCATTCCTGAGAATTCCTCCACTCTATCCGTTTCTCTGTTCTATACAAGATCTGCCCACACATTTGGCTAGCCTTGCATTCTAGGAAAGTCAGGGATGTCCATCCTTCTCAAAGAGCCCAGTCCAAAGTCAACGTGGCTTTTCTTCCTACATACAGAGTTGTCAGGCAGAGTTCAGATATGGCAGGAAGAAGCACTCAGGAAGAGCCAGCAGTCAGTGAAAATGAGGTCAAAGCAAGCAGAGCCTGTGGAGCCCAGCTATGATCACACTTGGGAAAGGGAAGCAGAGGCAAGAGAAAGCTCAAATTTAAAGCCAGCTTGAAATACACAACAAGACTGTCTCCAAAAACAAATTTTTTTCAATACCAAAACAATACAAAAGTTCAAAGGTCACACTGAAAGCAAGAAACAGATCTATATAAGAGAATTTAAAAATATAAAGAGACTACATCTAACTTACATTTATACAGTTGCTTTCAATCGTATCAAAGCAAAAGGGCAAAAAGAAAAAAACAAAACAAAACAAAAACAAATTCCTCACAAGTAGTTGAATCCAGAGCAAGTGTAGAATGCATTTGAAATGAGTCCATTATCGACAAATTTGTGGTGAAGATTAAATTATTTGGAAAAGGCATTGAAGTGTTACTCCCTCTTTACAAAGCCAGCTGTCTTCTGCATCACAGACCCAAGGAATACAATCAAAATCAGGAGGACATTCATTGCCTGCCTGGTGACGGTATCAGGGTAGCTCACCACTTAAGGTGAGGACACCTCTACCACTGAAGACAAACATGGGCCCAGCAGCATCACTTGGAAGCTGTCACTTCTTAGGGTAGGTTTCTGCCTCCTCAGCTGTGCCCAGCTAGGACTGAGAATGAACAGCTGGAAGTACGCTGGACTGGCAGAGACTGACCAGGTGCAGAACCGAGAACATTCCACTAATCTGAATCTGCTGTCCCCACACTACAAATTCAGATATCTTAACCATATCTTTTATTTATTCAGAATTCACCTCAACCAGGTTCCACGTGGGAAGCCACTTGAAGACTTTGATCTTTAACACGGTGAAGTAACAAGCAAAAAGGAGCCAGGCTTGGCAGTACATGCCTCCCGGCACATGCCTGAGTCCCAGGCTGGCAATGGCCAATAGGATTGAGGGTTACTGAGGCGTAGCCCCAATAGGAGTAAGTTCAGGTCACTTCATTTTAACAGTAAACAGTTCAAATTCCATAAGTAACAACCACTTGCCAATTCATTTTTTAAAGATTTTATTTTATTTTTAATTGTGTGTAATTGTGTTGGTCTAAGAGTGAGTTTGTGCACTTGAGTGCAGGGGTCCAAGGAGGCAGTTGTGAGTGGCATGACATGAGTGCTGGGAAGTGAACTCAAGTCCTCTAGAAAAACAGGAAGCACTCTTAACTGGGGCCTTAACTTCTACATTTAACTGCCAGGCCTTCTCTGTAGCTTCTCTCAATTTTTGAAAGATAAGATGTCCTAATGTGGTGACCATCATTTGGAATTCTCCACCCAAAGCCGTGACATCCTACAAACAAGACCCTCCCAAGTCTCTGAGCTGCCACTTTTGCTCTAACAGATCAGGACAGATGAGAGCAGAACAATGTTTTCTTGAACAGTGACTCACCAGGCAGTCTGTTCATGTTAACGCCTTGCGCTGAGAGTCCAATTCCCATGTACCTTAAAAAAAAGCAAACAGGGAAGGAATGAGAACAAAGCAGAACACTCTGTATATCTGAAGAGGCCATGATGAGACTCCTTGCTTTGTATGCTAGCTGAATCTTCTTCTCAAACAGTTCTTGGTAGAAGACAGAAAAAGGAGAAAGCAATGAGTACAGACTTCTTCAATACACTAATGGCTCAGAGAATCCTCACCTTTTCATTTGATTTCTCTAGAAAACCTAGACAATCTTTTTCCTCCTTCTTTCTTTTCTTTTTTCCTGAGACAGGGTCTTTCTATGTAGTTCTGGCTGTCCCAGAACTCACTATGTAGACCACACTAGCCTCAAGATCTCCATATCTCTGCCTCCCCAGTGTTGGAATTAAAGGTGGGTATCATTATGCCTAGCTGTCCTTTTGATTTTTTTTTTGTCCTTTTGATTTCTAATCAAAGCAACTAAATATCTTTGCAAAGAAACTAGAGGTCTCATAAGATGACTCAGCAGGTAAAGGAACTTGCCACCGAAACTGAAACCTGAATTCTACCTCTGAGACCCTTGAAAATCTTTGTCTGACTTTCAGATCTATCTGTGATATATGTGTGCACACATAAGCACACAAAATAAACAAATACATGCAATTTAAAAATGTTTCTTTAAAAGAAAAGGAAATGAGATAGTATATGTGACCGTGACTAACTGGTAATGTGTACTGACATCACGACCTCCAGTCCTCCAGCTAATTCCAACCAGAGCAGAAGAATCTATGCCTTAAAACCTAAGAACCAAGGAATGAGTGGCACAGGGCAATGCAAGGTCACACTTGCTTGTTAGCAAGAAGCAGTACACTGAAAGAGTATAGCCAGGCTGTGTCTTTTCTGCTTTGTCATGAACCCTGACACAGCTTCCCCCCAGGATTCTCAACACACACATTGTCCCTACACACAATTATGGCTAACTTCCTAGATCACACAAAGCAGGGAGGTAGTAAAATTTGAGCTTCTAAAATCATCCTCCACACACACACATACACCCTAGATACCTAAGTAAGGTATGCAAGGAAAGGTGGAGTCCTTTCTTGGTAACTTCCAAGTCTTAGTAGCACTTGTAAGAGGTAAACCAAAACAGGAACTCTCTTTTTCAGTCTAATTATGTGGTATACAAGAAAATGGGTAACATACACATAGCACTAATTAATTTAGCCCACAGTGCTTAAAGGAGAGGTGGTCAGGAAAAAGAAAAGGTCCAGCATTTTACAGAGGGGCATCCATAGCTTACAGAAAACTTGGCTTCCTTATTTTAATATTTGGGACACAGATCCTTTGAGGTAAAAGACATGGCCAATGCACAGCTGGAGGCTAAACAGAATGCTCAGCCCTTCCAAGAAACACATATACTGACTGCCAGCTTAGGACCATCAGGAGCTGCTGTGTGAGCTGGCAGAATTCCTGTTAGATTAGAACCTGCACATTTCCCCAGAAAAACATCAGCCTAAATAATCAGCTTCCTGGCTCTATGTGGTAGAGGATGCCAAGACCTGGTCTCCATTCCCTGGATGTCTTTGCTGACCAAGCAGTAAACAACTCCATTAGCCTGCCCAAACTGCACAAGTGCAACACAGCTAGGGGTTGCCCAGCTTGGATGGCAGCCACTCATCCTGTGCTACTGTGATGCATCTGAGCCTGAATCCCATAACACATGCAGTCCCACAACAGGCATAAGAGTTTCCTGGAACTAAGGTAAGAGCTTGTGTTTGGAGCCTATCTGCTCTCTGGATGACCCTTGATGTTTTAAGCTAGTGCTTAAATCATTAGTGGTAAATCAAGGATTCCCCCAGGAAAAGTTGTTTGGCCAGTAGCCAAAGTTCTGGATCTGATTCTGCAATGTCCCATGGGGATGAGTGACCACTAAGACATCTATGCTCAAAACACAAGTTGCTTTTGGGGGGTTAGGGATATAGCTCAATAGTACAGCACCTGTCAACATGTACAAAGTCTAGGGCTTCATCTCTAGCACTATAACACACACACACACACACACACACACACACACACACACACACAAAGTTATTTGTTCCCTTCTACAAGAGAAGTCTCTTCTATCTCATCGGCACTCATCATAAGAGTCCTATTGGTTCTGTGTTCCTCAGGAGGAATTCCATTTCCTTCAGAATGGCCTGAGAGCCTCTGCACAAACTACAAGCTCAACTTCAAAATCTGATGGGATAGGTTAAGTGTAGAGCAGCTGGGGAAGCTGACACCCATTCACATTGGGCACCATGCCGCCTCTAAGTGTCAATGACACTGAGAGCAGCTCCACAGGAACTCACCAACAGACCCAGCTGAGTCAGGGTCCAGGGAACCCAGGCCCCAACTCTTCAAACACTAGACAACACTAAGTCTTTTCCAAAGTGAGGTCATTCTGAAGCTACAAGAAGCCATAGGTTCCTGGGCTACATGTGGCAAAAGGTAGTGACCAGGACTAGGTACCTTGTCTCAAGCGCCAGGTACTGAATAAAAGAAGAGGAAGAAGCTATTGTTTCACAGACGAGTGTGATGGCACATAGCTGCTAACTTCCCAGCAGCACTTGGTAGGGAGAGGCAGATAGGACAGCAAGTGTTAAGGGCCAACCTGGACTACATAAAGAGATCTTGTCTCAATTTTTTGTTCAAAATGTATGTGGGCTCACATCTAGTGAGTTTCTAGGTACCTAAATACTATCATCCAGGCAGCCTAAGATAAGCAAAGTAAGGAAGAGCCATCAGGACCCTTCAAATACGCTAAAAGTGCTGAGCTACAGACTTTTTGGTTTTGTTTTTTGCAATACTGGGAATCTAGCTCAGGAAAGAGCTGTACTGCTGGTCTACAGAGCAAGTTCTAGGATAGCCAAGGCTACACAGAGAAACCATACCTCAAAAAACAAACAATCAACAACAACAAAAATAGTAACAATAAGCCAGGCGATAATGGCACACACCTTTAACTTCAGCACTGAGCGCTCACAGACAGTGGACCAGCCTAGTAGTTGTTCAGCTGGAACACTGAATCTTAAAATGTCAATGCCAGGACTGGAGAGATTGCTTAGTGGTTTAAGAGCACCCGTTGCTCTTTCAGAGGACCCGGGTTCAGCACCCACATGGCAGCTCCAACCATCTGTAACTCCATTTTCTAGGTGATCTGATGCTTCTTCTGACCTTCTAAGGCACAAATGAAACATATATACTTGGGCACCGCCCCCCCAAAAGACAATGTCAAGACTTCCCAAAGCTCATTAACTTTTTTTTTTAGAAATAAAAAAAAAATCTATGGACAGTTTTAAGTGGCAGTAGGTAGCCAAAATAATCTTCAAAAAGTAAAAAAAAAAAAAGGGTTGGGGATTTAGCTCAGTGGTAGAGTGCTTGCCTAGCAAGCGCAAGGCCCTGGGTTCGGTCCCCAGCTCTGAAAAAAAAAAAAGAAAAGAAAAAAAAAAAAGTTGGAGGACTCATATTTCCTGGTTTCAAAGTTACTTCAGTAAAGCTAGATTAATCAAAATAATATAGGACTAAAATACAATAATAAAAATAAAAAACAACCCAATATAGAAGTAGCAAACAGACACAGAGACCAACAAAATAAAATGGAAATAGGGAGCCTAAAAAAAACCCTCTTCTATGCAGTTAGTTGATTACAAGGGTGCCACAGCCACTTAATACAAGTAATACCTTCTTCTAGAGAGCCTAAGGCCTCAGTCATGCCTTCCACAGAGATGAGCACAGTGCTAGGCACACAGGGCAGGCTTCTACACTCAATCCCATAGCCAGAGAGCCAGAGTGCACTGGAGGATTCCCTGAGGAAGTGAAAGCTGAGCTAAGTAAAGCCTGGTAAAGGAGATGAGAGACGATAAAGGAGTATGTGCTGTGCAGAAGCCACAGAACGTGCACAGGCAAAAAGACAAGAAAGCAGACACAGGGTAGAGGAACTGAAAGGTGTTCAGTGAGGCTGAGTTGTAGGCTGGGCAGACACACGAAGAGCCGTAGCAGGGCAGGAAGTGGGGGAGGGGACGTACACAACCTACATGTTAACTTGAGTTTGAACTTCACCAGAGGTCAATAGGAAGCCACAGAAGAGGTGTAGAAAAGCTACAACTGATCAAATAACAGACACAGACTGAAGAAGAAAACCCAGACACTACCAAAGTTACCAAAGTAAGGCCAACTGAGACTTGGAGATTCTGAAGCCAAAGCAGTCAGAGGTTTAGCTACCAACCCCCAACTGTTCTTACCCTGACAACGACCCCGGGGGCATAATCCCTGAACAAGAAATGTACAGGACATTCTCAGATTCAAATCTCATCTCTGCTCTCAAGTTCACCATGGGTGTGTGGGCATGTCCCGTGGTGTCTTGAGGCCTGCAGCATCAGCCAGTATCTTGAACACAGAGAGGTCTCAATGCAGCAGCTCACTGGAACTAGATGAAGGAGCACCTGGGCTGCTGCTCAAGGAAAGCAAACGGTAGATGACTGTGTACACGACCCACCTGCCCTAGGAAATCACATCGGTTCTTCATGTGGGAGAATCCGATAAAGCAGGCATTCTCAAAGGCCTGAACTTGGGACATCTAAAAACAAACGCCTGCTTAGTTTAGGATTACCAAGGAGAAAGGACATAGCATTTGCTTCCTTGTTGGTAATAGACCAGGCTATGCCAAGAACACTGCCAGAAACAGGCTGATTTAAAGCCTGGGAGGGAGGGAGACAGCAAAAAGCTCTCACTCCCTTAACGAGTGACAGAATGGATCCAAAGGTTTGTCTGTCTAATACCTCATTTGTTCATGGGATTCTCTCTTCAGGCATCAGAGATGAGAGAATTAATTTACCTCACAAGCAACTACAAGATGAACCTATTTGATTTGCTCTTTTCTTCTATACGACAGCAGAACAGAGCGGAGACCATTTAACAAAGACAGCCAGGAAGTACAGACAAGTGCCTGGAGTAGCTGGGTCATGAGCTGGTTTCTAACTTCTCAGGTTCTGCCACTAACTGCCAAAATCACAATGCAAGCTGCAGCTACAAGTCTCTTTGCCCCCACTGTGGCTTTGCAATATAAGTTCAAACCAGGCAGAGACCCACCTGAGACTTAGTGAAGGGGTAGCCACACTGGAGGTGGGTAGGAAAAGCCCTTGGCTAACCACATGCTTACTATGTCCAACCAGAAGCTCCCACCATTGACTCATAGACAAAAGGGGTCAAACTGAGACCTAGGAAAATGACTGCCTTCAGAAGAGGATGACAGCTACTGGGGCCCAGGCTGCCCACCACTCATCTCTGCCACAGAAGTGGCAGTATGGTCATTGGAGAGATCCAAGCACATTTGTCAACTTGGACTCTTCCCCTCTCTGTTTTCCATATTTCCTATAACATGAATTATTTGTTGATGATGGGTTTGATTTTCTTTTTTTGTCTTGTTTTGGTTTGTGTGTATTTTGTGTGTGTGTGTGTGTGAAAGAGAGAGAATATATATATATATATATATATATACATACATACATACATATATATATATATATATATATATATATATATATGTATGTCTCACACAGTGAGGCTGGCCTCAAACAGACTATGCAGTCACAATATGGCCTTGAACTTTCAATTCTTCTGCTTTTGTGTCTCAAGTACTAGTTCATCAGTATACCTACCTCCCTGAATCCTGACAGAGGCTGAGACTACACTGGAAGAAATAGGATAAAGTGTCAAAATCCCCGACAGGCAGTGGGGCTCAAGCCCAGGCTCAAATGGCATCTTGTGACCCCACCTCAAGTACAACCCAGAACACACTCCTAGAGGAGACACAGGCTCAGCACAGCTCCAAGGGACTGGAGATTGGTTTTTCTGCCTGACCCTGCCATGCTTGGTCACATCAGAGGATGGGACCTTAGGAGACCACCAGACTCCCTCACTCCCTCCAGTTCTTATGAGGCTAAAGGGAGGACACCACACCTCTCTAGTGTTTTTCTGATAACGTTGGGAACCCTTTGGAAACAAATCTAGTGTTCCCTTCTTATTTGTGGAAGGGAAACATCTGAAGAATTTGTTTTGGTTTTTGAGACAGGGTGCTCTATATAACAGCTCTGGCTGTCCTGGAACTCTGTAGATCAGGGTGTCCAGGAACTCACAGAGATCCCCCTGCCTCTGCCTCTAGTGTTGGGATTAAGGCATGTGCCACCACTGCCAGACACTATGTAGCTTACGCTGGCCTTGAAATCTTGCCTCTGTCTCCTCAGAAAATCCTACTGGCATGTGCTACCACAACTGCCTTATTTTGGTTTTTATTTGGTTTTTGGTTTTGTTTTGTTTTTTTGGGTTTTTTTTGAAAAAAAATTATTAAATATATTTACCGATCTTGGGTGTACACTTGTATCATGATGCACATATAGAAGTCAGAGAACAACTTACTCAAGCCAGTTCTCTCCTTCCATCATGTGAGTCCCAGGCATCAAACTTAGGTCATCGAGCTTGGTGGCAAGCACCTTTACCTACTCAATGATCTTGCCAGGCCATGAGCAATTTTAAATAGACAGGAAGCCAGGCATGGTGCATACCTCTAATTCAGGCACTTTGGAAGCCGATGTAGGAGAGTTAGGAGTTCAAGCCCAGCCTTCTTAGCGATCTCAAGCTTTCAAATTCACAGCCAATCTGGGTTTATGAAGAATGAAAGCAAAGCGACAGGACCACTTCTGTCTCGGTTGGCCTTTAGACATGACACCCCCGACTCTGTAAGGCTGTTCTCAGGGACTCCACCCTAATTCTGGCTCACAGATCTTGGATTTCAACCCACAGCTCAGGTTCCCTATTAGAGAGGAAGTTTAACTAAGGGCTTCTCAGCTCCTTCCCAGCTCTGACCTAGGAAGTTTAATTTGTACCAGAATAATGTCGGTAATGGCTACGTGTTGTTACAGATGCAAATCCAAGATGAGATATATCTTGGAAGAGCAATTAAAAAGCCAACCAAGAAGCTGGGAAGCTAGGTGTGGTGGCACATGCCTTTAATCCCAGCACTGGCAGATGCTGGCAGATCTCTTGAGTTGGATCTACCATGGGTTTCTGGGGTCAAATTTAGATTTTCAGGCTTTATCCAGCAAGCGCTTTTACCCACTGAGCCATCTCAGCAGCCCTATAGACATTTGTTGAAAGGTTTCTAAAATAGTTAGGACTGGGGAAGTAGTTGAATTAGTAGACTGCTTGTCTAGCATATATGAAGCACTGGGTTTGATCTCCAGCATAGCAAAAACTGATCATAGAGGCAGAGCCTAAAATCCTAGCACCCAGCAGGTGGAGGCAGGAAGATAAGAAGCGTCCTTGGATACACAGTGAGCTTGAAAATAGCCTAAGATACAAAAAACAAAACAAAAACCAGAAACAAAAACAAACAAACAAAAAACCTGTGTGTGTGTGTGTGTGTGTGTGTGTGTGTGTGTGTGTGTGTGTGTGTATTTTTTTTAAGTAGCTATATAGAATAAGTGCATGAAAATATGCTCAACATCACTGGTCACTAACAATGCAAACAAGAAGGCATGTCCACCGGCAGATGAGTGGACAGACAAAATGTGTCTCTTTGTATGCCGAGCTAGCTAGCTACACTGTGAGAAATAGCTCAGTCATAAAAAAGAAATGATGCTCAGGTTCAAACTACAACATATACCTTCAAACCACTGTGAGTCCTATTGTAGGATTCAACTGATATAAAACTATCTAAAATAGGGCTGGAGAGATGGCTCAGTGGTTAAGAGCACTGACTGCTCTTCTAGAGGCCATGAATTCAATTCCCAGCAACCACATGGTGGCCCTGTAATGGGATCTGATGCTGTCTTCTGGTGCGTCTGAAGACAGTGTCAGTGTACCCACATACATGAAATAAATCTTTTTAAAAAATATCTAAGGGGTTGGGGATTTAGCTCAGTGGCAGAGCGCTTGCCTAGCAAGCACAAGGCCCTGAGTTCGGTCCCCAGCTCCAAAAAAAAGAAAGAAAGAAAGAAAGAAAGAAAGAAAGAAAGAAAGAAAGAAAGAAAGAAAGAAGAAAGAAAGAAAGGAAGAAAGGAAGGAAGAAAGAAAGAAAGGAAGGAAGAAAGAGAGAGAGAGAAACAAGGAAGGAAGGGGGTTGGGGGAGGAAAGAAGAAAATAATAAAGTGGCAAACAGCACATTTTATGTTGAAGGTTTTTAGCACACACAGTCCTTATAGCTGAGCTAGATAGCATGAGGGTCAGCTGGCTTTTCCTGATAAGACAAGTAAGGCCCTGGCACAGAGCTCAATGGAAAGCATCAGAGCAGTCTGTACTGTGGCATTGTATCAGGGCCAGAAATAAGAAGCCCCTCTCTGCTTGCACAGAGAAATGAGAACAATAAGAACACAAACCCAGCTCTTCTCACTGGCTCTCAATTTTCTTTCAGAGGGAAGGTGGATCTTATGGGCCACCAAATCCTTGGGCACCTTAAACAATGACCGCATAAGATGCAGGATGTTATTTGACTACAGGACTTCAAGACTTTAGACTTAAAAGTTCTATCAATGCAATAGCTCTGGTAAGGAATGATACAAAAGAGGAAAAAAAGGAGAAGAAACAAAAACCTTGAGGCTCTATGGGAAGCTGAAAGCCCACCTTCCCTGATTTAAAATCAAAAAGATCATGTTTGGTGGTGGCAAACACCTTTAAACCTATCTGAGATAAAGGCAAGGGGAATCTCTGAATATAAGGCCAGCCTGGACTACAGCGTGAGTTCCAGGACAGCCAGGGCTACACAGAGAAACCCTGTCTTGAAAAACCAAAAGAAGAAAAAGTCCCTGATCTCCAAGGACCTCCAGGGATTCGCCTAGCAGTTTCATCTTGACAGCTAACACTTGAGCCACAGCTCATCAGCCAGTAATCTTGTTCCTCTCAGAACCTGCCCCAGATAAAAGAAACCAGTAGACTCAATAACAGAGAAGGCTTTAGTACAGTAGCTACAAAATGGTTCCTGGAAGACCATTCAGGCCAACCACCAACTGACACTTAGGTCTGAAATGAGAGCTAATACTTGGCACTGGAGATTGTATTTCATAGTCTGATGAGCCCACTTAAAACCAGACTATTATGAAACCAGTTACTGTGTGGACCTTGTTCCTCCAGCAACCATAGCCCATTGCCAGGAAGCCATGCAGCTCACTTAGAGGGACATGACAGATCCCAGCACTATTCAGGGAGAAATAATCCAAAAGGCAAAAAGGCTTTGAGTGAAGATGTGCTCCCATAGAGAGGTGGCTTAGAGTGTGGATCAGGAAACCCTGGTACACTCACCGACACCTGACACTCGGAACATGCCAAACACAGACAATCCTAGTTTACTCAGCTCTGGGGTCCTTCTCTAAAGGGCTAATAGTCTTAGAATCAAGTCTTGACTTTCCAGATCCTGCCCATTAAAAAAAAAAACAAACAAACAAACACACTGTCCTTAACCAGAGAGTGTAGACATTCAGTATCTCAGCTTAATGTTAGAAGGGTCCCCTCATCAAACCCTACGTGTGGTAGACCCTGGACTCCAACCTCTGCCTCTTCAGCTTTAAGTAATTACAGAACTAGGGCACAGCTAGGTGTAAACATGATAAATGTGCTTAAGTTCTCAAGCATAAACCATTTAACTCTAGAGCAATTGTTTCTCAGAGTCAGGCCTGAATCACCAGGCCGAGAATTCCAGCTACTAAGGAGACTGTGGTAAGAAAATCCCAAATTCAAGGCTGGCCTGGACTATGGAATAAATTCAAAGGCATGCTAGGCAATTTACTTAGACTCTATCTTCAAATAAAATTTTGCTGGACAACGGTGGTGCACACCTTTAATTCCAGTGCTTGGGAGGAGGAAACAGAGGATCTCTGAGTTTGAGGCCAGCCTAATCTACAAAGTGAGTTCCAGGACAGCCAGAGTTACACAGAGAAACTCTGTCTAAAAAAACAAAGACAGACAAACAAATGGACAGACAGAATGATTGACTGACTATAGGCAAAGGCTGTAACTCGGTTGGCATAGTACTTGTCTAGCAAGCAGCAAGACCTGGGTTCAATCTCCTGCACCACATAATCCAGATGTGGGAACACGGATGGACACAGACGAACACACATACACACACACACACACACACACACGCACGCACGCACGCACGCACGCACGCACGCACGCACGCACATCCCTCTACCTAGCACTCTAGAAGCAGATCCAAGGTTATCATAAGCTATATAGTGACTTTCAGGGGACTAGAATACATGAAACTTTGTCTCAAAAACAAAAGCTAGATGGCTCAGCGGTTAAGAGCACTGACTGCTTTTCCAGAGGTTCTGAGTTCAATTCCCAGCAACCACATGGTGGCTCACAACCATCTGTAATGAGATCTGATTGCCTCTTCTGGTATATCTGAAGACAGCTACAGTGTACTCATATATAATAAATAAATCTTTTTTTTTTTTTTTTTTTGGTTCTTTTTTTCGGAGCTGGGGACCGAACCCAGGGCCTTGCGCTTCCTAGGTTCTACCACTGAGCTAAATCCCCAGCCCCAATAAATAAATCTTTAAAAAAAAAAAAAAAAACACAGAAGCTAGAAAGCTAGCTCGACAGTTACAAGTACAAGCTTCTCCTCCAGAAGACTTACACTCCCAGCACCCATGTTGGGCAGCTCACAGCTGCCTGTCTGTAATTCAAGCTCCAGAGTATCTGACACTTTCCTCTGTCCTCCACAGATACATGCACACACATGTACACATATACACAGACTCACAACACATACCCATAATATATAAAAAATAATGAGGCCCAGGGTTAGATCCCTAGTACTATAAAAGTGTTTGCTTGTTTCAGACAGGGTTTCACCCTGTAGCCTAATACACAGCAGTCTTCAAATTGTGGAGTAACATGAATACCATGCCCAGTTAAAACTATACCCATTTTAGAGGCTGGAGAGATGGCTCAGCAGTTAAGAGTTCTGCTGCTCTTCCAACAGATCTGAGTTCAGCCAGTGAGTTCAAGGCCAGCCTAGTCTACATAGAAAGTTCCAGGGGTTGGGGATTTAGCTCAGTGGTAGAGCGCTTGTTAGGGCCCTGGGTTTGGTCCCCAGCTCCGAAAAAAAAAAAAAAAAAAAAAAGAAAAGAAAGTTCCGGGGGCTGGAGAGATGGCTCAGGGGTTAAGAGCACTGACTGCTCTTCCAGAGGTCCTGAGTTCAATTCCCAGCAACCACATGGGTGGCTCAGAACCATTTGTAATGAGATCTGACGCCCTCTTCTGGTGTGTCTGAAGACAGCTACAGTGTACTCATATACATAAAAATTAATAGGGTTGGGGATTTGGCTCAGTGGTAGAGCGCTTACCTAGGAAGCGCAAGGTCCTGGGTTCGGTCCCCAGCCCCGAAAAAAGAAAAAAAGAAAAAAATTAAAAAAAAAAAGTTTAAAAAGAAAGTTCCAGGGGCTGGGGATTTAGCTCAGTGGTAGAGCGCTTACCTAGGAAGCGCAAGGCCCTGGGTTCGGTCCCCAGCTCCGAAAAAAAAGAACCAAAAAAAAAAAAAAGAAAGTTCCAGGCTCTGCTGCCTACTTCTCATATTTCAATTACCTCTGTCCTGATGGCTGTTAGAGTCATCTTAGGCTGAAACTGTGATTAAAAATGGCAATTGCCTGGTATACTGTGAATTGAGAAAAAACCTGGACTAGAATGAATGCTATTATTAATGTTTTCCCTGGAAGCTCAGGGTGTAATGGCGTATTTGAGCCCTGACATTTGTCATTCCTGATTATTTAGGGTTATCACTGCCCTGTTGAAGCACCATGACCAAAGCAACTTGAGAAGAAAAGTTTTTTGTTTTTTGGTTTTTTTTGGTTCTTTTTTTTTCGGAGCTGGGGACCGAACCCAGGGCCTTGCGCTTCCTAGGTAAGCGCTCTACCACTGAGCTAAATCCCCAGCCCCGAGAAGAAAAGTTTTAATTTGGTTTTTGCTTCTCTAAATCACTGTTCATCATTGAAGAAAGTCAGGACAGGAACTCAAGCAGGACAGGAACCTGGAGGCAAGACTAACACAGAGGCCATGGAGGAGTACTGCTTACTGGCTTGCTCCCCATGGGCTTCTCAGCCTGCTTCCTAATATACCTCAGGAACAGTACCCCAGGGGTGACACAGCCCACAGTTGGCTGGACTCTCCCCCATCAATCACTATTAAGAAAATGACTGGGGCTGGGGATTTAGCTCAGTGGTAGAGCGCTTACCTAGGAAGCGCAAGGCCCGGGGTTCGGTCCCCAGCTCCGAAAAAAAGAACCAAAAAAAAAAAAAAAAGAAAATGACTAAAGGCTTTCGTACAGCCTGATTTGCTAGAGTCACGTTCTCAATTAAGGTTCCCTACTCTCTGATGACTATGTGTTAAGTTGATATAAAACTAGCTAGCACACTGACTTAAACTAAAGTTTCCTGAAATCTTAAGATACCTTCTAAGACAAGAAGAGGGGCAGGAGAGGGGTGGAAAGAGCTTTCTTGCCCCCTCCCAAGGACCTACACAGCCCAGAGCATCTTGTTCTGACAACTTGGTGACAGAGGGCTCTCTTTGCTCTGTCATCAAGTCCTCCAGCCCTTGCAAGTCAGCTGTGACTCCACATTTGAGCCAACAAACACAATTAATCTATGAAGCCATGAAGACATTTTATATGGATTCTGAGAGGCAGAGAAGCATCCTTGCACTGAGATCAGCTACCTCTTCTCTCAGTCTTCTTTCCAACTTGATCTTTGACCACACGCAGACCTCCCTCTAGGACTCTACTCTTTTCAGTGGTCTGCTAAATTCATGCTGTCTCTCAGCCTGACAAACCCTGGCTTGCCTTCTAACTGGAACTCTCCCCTTTATACTGACCCACCTACAGAAATAAATCAAGCATTCCGGAGACTGAAGAAGCAAAAGGAGGACCGTCTAGGAATTTCCCTAGAGGCTGACCTTTGACCAAGG
Organism: Rattus norvegicus; assembly: GCF_021556685.1. NCBI lineage: Eukaryota > Metazoa > Chordata > Mammalia > Rodentia > Muridae > Rattus > Rattus norvegicus. Next base: position 48,824,653 of record NC_141552.1, read on the forward strand.
AGCCAGGTATGGAGCTGTGTGCCTTTAATCCACACACTCTGGAGGCAGAAGCCAGTGGATCTCAATGAGGTTGAGCTCAGCCTAGTCTACAGTTTGGTCCAGGCCAGCCAAAGCTACATAGTAAAAAACAAAACAAAATAAAACTCTACCATCACTACTCATGGGTCAGTGCGATGGCTCAGTGTGTAAAGGAGCCTGCTGCCAAGCCTGCTAACCCAAGTTAGCAGCTAGGGTTCACATGGCAGAAGAGAATCTATTTTTACAAGCTGCCTTCTGACCTCCATGTATGAGGTATAATGCAAACAAACACACACACACACACACACACAAACACACAAACACACACACACACACACACACACACACACACACACACACACACACACACGGGGGAGGGGGATAAAAGATAAAATAAATACTAACTTAAAAATTTCAAGAGCCAATGGTGCACGCCTTTAATCCCAATACTTGAGAGGCAAAGGCAGGCAGATGTCTGGGTCCAAGACCAGCCTAGTCTATACAGCAAGTTTCAGGACAGTCAGGCAACACAAAGAAACCCTGCCTCTTAAAACAAAAGACAATAAAATAAAATAAAATCCAAGAGCCATAGAGATAGCTCAGTGGGTAAAGGTACTCACTGCCAAGACTTAAGACCTGAGTTCAATCCCAGGGCCCACTCAGTAGAAGGGAAAGAAAAGAGAGGACCAAGTCTTGTAGGTTGTCTTCCGACATTCACATGTGTATTTGGGCATATGGATAATAACCCCCAAAGAAATTAACAATTTTTTTTTAATTCTTTTTTTTGGAACTGGAGACTGAACCCAGGGCCTTGCGCTTGCTAGGCAAGCACTCTACCACTGAGCTAAATCCCCAACCCCATAACAATTTTTTAAATTTAAAAAAGTGTTCTTACTCCCCACTCTAAGTTCATAGTTGGACCCAGTGACAAGTTATAATGAGGAATCACCATTAGAAAAATGAACTCCAGCTTCCTCAACCCATTCCAGAGCTACATCCCAAGATGTCCAAACTAGTTTACACCTTCAATACAGGCAAGACATGTATCACCCCAAGAGCCTCCAGCCACTTATAAGTCTGCTTTGGGGCAGTTAGGGAGAACAGGACCCCACTGCTGGCACCGAGTGCTTTGAGCAAAGATAGCACCTACTCCTCAGGGCAGAGATTGGTAAGGCATTAGCCAGTCCACAGATAATCAGAGATTCAAGAGCACTGAACCATGCACAGAGACCAGAATTGGGGGAGGGGTTCCTGAATGAGAGGACCAAGAAGGTGACAAATAAGATCTTAATAAACTGGGGTTGGGGATTTAGCTCAGTGGTAGAGCGCTTGCCTAGCAAGCGCAAGGCCCTGGGTTCGGTCCCCAGCTCTGAAAAAAAGAAAAAAGAAAAAAAAAATCTTAATAAAGTGACTCTCAGTCTCCATTAAAAATCATGTGATCTTAACACACGAGAGGGAAATGCTTGGGCATAAAACATAGGATGGTGCTTTATTTTTTTTCTCTTTTTCTTTTTTCTTTTTTTCGGAGCTGGGGACCGAACCCAGGGCCTTTGCGCTCTACCACTGAGCTAAATCCCCAAACCCAGTACTGTCTTTCAAAGAGGAGCTGGCAAACCAAACCATCAGACAATGACAACATAAGCAGAGAGTCATTCTACCTCTGAGAAAGAGAAAGGTCCATGCTTTGAGAAAACTGTGCTCCTGTTGAAGGAACTAAAGCCACTGGCCCACACAGACAAGACTCTCAGCAGAGGTCTGCTAGACCAGACTGGCAGTCTTCTGCCCTAGCCAGAGTCTGTACATGCAACTGCCCTCAAAACAAAGTCTGAGATCCTTGGGCAAAATACACTAGGGGTTTTCCATTTGGCCCCTACTTACTCTGCCCTGGGCCCCAATTTTTCCAAACAAACACGGTCTCCCTGTGTAGCCCCAAGCTTGCCTTGAAGCTAAGCTGGGTTCAAGCTTTTGATCTTCCTGCCTCTGCTACATGAGTGCAATAATTACAAGCATAAGCCACCATGCCCAGGACAGCCTAGATCTGCCCAAAGCATCTGGTTCTTGATTTGTTTATCTTGAGCATTCCAGCTGCTCTTTGCAATTTTTATCACCATCTCTTCTGCAAGCATCCCATCAACTCAGAGGTACAGGAGGAGATCTAAGCTCTGGGCCAACCCAGATAGGGTCCTTAACATGGGCTAACAATTCCTATGCTCCTGTAAGGTCACTTGCAGGGGTGTGTCTTTCTCATCTTTAAATAGGCCTCCTGTCTGTGCTCCTGGAGCCCAGTCCTAGGACAATCAATGTTTATCCTAGCCTGTAGCTTGAATGGGTGGGTATACTGCTTTGTGACCAAGCAATCAAGAAGTGATTGGCTATAACCAAAAATCCTTACTCAGGGCCCTAACCGAAGACAACCCCACCAGCACTCCCTACACCACCTAGTGCTTTAGCCTAAGTCCAATGTTCTTGGGTAGAGCTGACCATCACATGTCAGGAGGCCTCAGCCGCTAGGATGATGTTACAGTCTATTTTGAGGGTCACACTGAAGCATCTGTCAGCCAGGACAGCCACACCCTCCATGTGCCATCACAAAAAGCTGGGGACATCCACAGGTCCATAAAGTCTGCCTGAGGAACCCAGATGCCCCTTATCTCAGAGGGGCACCCCTGGCAGGGCTTGAGACATCCTCTCACCCTATCAGACCTGCTCCCTAGGTTCACAGCTCTCATGACTTGGCAAAATTCAGCTGAAGCCAATCAGCTATGCCAAGCTCTTAGCTCCTTCTACAGAGCCCTCCCTCCTCAACAGAAAGAGCCCAAAAGCCCAGCACCCTGGCATGAAGCTAATTACCCATTAGAGTCACAAACCCACAGGTTGTGCCTTCTGGAAACCCCTACTCACCCCTCAGCACAGTGCCAACTTTGCCCCTTACAAAAAGCTCTTCTCAGGCCTACTGAGCAGGCCACAGGCTCCCTGCGGACAAGGCTGCTCTCCTGCTGCTGTCTTTGCTCCTGCTCTATTGTACCTGCTACAATCACAATGAAAAACAAAAACAAAAAACAAAACCAACAACAACAAAAGTCTATAAATCTTTGAAATAACACTAGTCTGTGACCCTTGGGAGGCTTAGGCAGCAAGAAACTGCCATTTGTTTGAAGCTAGCTGAGCTACGCTATGAAACAAGGCTGTCTCAAAAGGCTCACCACACAAAGCAGACAGACTGAACACCTTCTGTGAGGGGCTGGAGAAAGCGCTCATCAGCTAAAAGCATGGGTGCCCTTCCAGAGGACATAAGTTTGATTCCCAGCACCCATGTCAGGTGGGTTACAACTGCCTGGAATGCCAAGTCCAGGGCGTCTGCCATCATATTCTAGCCACCTCAAATACTGTGCTCTCAACACACACACGCACACACACACACACACGCACGCACGCGCAACTAAAAATAAAATAATGAATAATAAAATCACTTAAAAAAACTTTCTGTAGGGCTGGGGATTTAGCTCAGTGGTAGAGAGCTTACCTAGGAAGCGCAAGGCCCTGGGTTCGGTCCCCAGCTCCGAAAAAAAAAAAAAAAAAAAAAAAAACCAAAAAAAAAAAAAAAAAACTTTCTGTAAAACCAAACCAGACTAGCTTAGAAACATAGGTTTACAGGTTCGATGGAAAAATAAGTCAGTCAAGCCCAGCAAACAGCATGCTCTGCTTCTCTAACCTCAGTGAGCACTATCCCTGTCTGCCCTATCCCGACATGGTGATCCTGTAAGGAAGCAAAAGGATGTTCCTTCACACTGACCAGAGAAGAAATGCAATAGCAGTCATAATGGGAAAAGGCAGCAGCAGCTCAGACACATGTCTGGAATCAGACAAGGACATCTGACAGGTGAGGCTTGCACATCTTAAGCCCTGCAGCCAGAGCAGGCCACCAAACATCTCAGAGACTCACCCACAAAACAAGTCTATCATCATTTGCTCCAGTCATTTTCTAGAGATGCTCAAACGAGACAACACAGGAAGGCTACAAAACCAATAGCTAAAGCTACGGTTAATGCGCGTGTCATCAACAAGACCTGAGTCAGAAATATACCTCAAATACTGATGGGGAAGAGGCACTGTCTGCCTGTTGATCTCCTCAAAAACCAAACCTGAAATGGTGTGGTGCCATGGTCAGGCAAATCTCTGAGTTTGAGGCTAGCCTGGTCTACAGAGTGAGTTCTGTACACAGCCAGGGCTATACAGAGAAACCCTGTATAAGAAAAACCCTATCTATACCATACGGTTCACACCAACAGTTGGTTACATCTCAGCCACAAGAAACCTTTCAGGGATCCCAGAGAGTAGTAGCCCTAAGGGGTCATATAACCACCTCCATCTTAACTGCTCTAGCTGTCTGTCTACTGGAGCAAGCCACTACAGACACACCCACATGACCTATATGAAATTGAATCTTCCAGATCAACTCAACAACTGTATTCAACATCTGTACAAACACGGAAAATAAGGCCCAGGAATGTAACTCATTGACGGAATACCTGCCAATGGTCTATGAAGCCCTGGGTTTGATTCCCAGCACTGTACAAATCAGGTGTTTGTAATCCTAGCACTGGGGAAGTAAAAGTTGGAAGATGAGTTCTAGGCCATTTTTGGTCATTTAAGAAGTTATAAGCCGCTCTTACTCCCCTCTTGTTCTCTTTGTTTTTCCATTCTCTGCTCTCTTCCCTTCTGTCCTTTCTCTCCCCATCACCCCCCAACCCCCGTCACCCCTGCTTCCCTCCACATGCTCATGGCCAGCCTCTGTTCTCCTCTCCTCTTCTTCTCTCATTAAACCTTTTCTCATGGAGGAAAAAAAAAAAAAAAGAAGAAGTTCTAAGCCAGCCTGGGATACATGAAACTTCATGCTGGGGAAAGAAGCCTGAGGAAAATGCTCTTCGTTTTGAGACAGGATCTCATTATGTAGCCCTGGTTGGTCTGGGACTTGCCATGTAGAACAGCCTGTCTGCCTCAGCCTCCAGAGTTGGAGATCACAGGTGGGCATCACCATGCCAGGCTTTCACCTTTCTTAGACTTGTAGACAACACAACAGTTACACAGTCTACACACAGCTTTCTTCAGAAAGAGCCACTGAAATCTAAAAGGCCAACTGAAGAATGCAGATCTCTAAGTTTAAATACTCCCCTTCTGAAAATTTGTTCTTGTCTCTCACTAGCTCAGCCCTTATCTATGAAAAAGGGCCACAGAGAAAAGATCCATTTTCCTCCCTACAAGTTTAAGAAATACACCCATCAGTCTCCCTGGCAATATCTGAGTCCAACACCAACATCTTAGTCAACACTGTAACTATTTTTGAGGTGTTTGTTTTAAGAGGTCATTCTCATTGACATTGATTTAAACACATTAAATATGTTTTATCACATGGTGGGAAGAAATATTAAAGTCTTAAGTCTTCCAGCAAATATAAGTTTCCTATCTACAAATGAAACAGATGAAAGTTAAAGATGCAACAGATTCCCTTGATTAAAATTCTAAAGTCACTAAATGTTAAGGCTAAAGGCAATTTAGATGCTCACAGAACTCCCCAGAGTGACTATGAAGAGACTCAATCCCCAAGCTCCACCCAAGTCCACAGGGCCCTCCAAGGTTGGGATGTCACAAAGTCCCTGAGAAAGCAGGCAAGGCTCCAATCCCAACAATCCTGCCCCAGACTCAGCCTCGTTTTTGTTTTTTATTTTGCTTTGAGACAGCGTCTGATGAAATAATCCTGGCTGTCCTGGCCTCTACAGAGATCTATCTGCCTCTGCCTCCCGAATGCTGGGATTACAGCCATGCATCATCACGTTCAGTTCAAGCTCAGCCTCTAAACATGCTGTTTTACACACAACCTAAGTGAGACAGTTATTAGGAGACAAATTATCCTAAAAGCTCAAAAACATTCTCAGGTCTACATGAACGTCCCTGGCAGTGTTTGCAATTCTCCCATAACAAACCTAAGAAAACGTGTTCCTTAGTCGGGTGATGGCAGTGATGGTCGAACATGCCTTTAATCCCAGCACTAAGGAGGCAGAGGCAGGAGGATCTCTGAGTTCAAGGCCAGGCTACAGAGCAAGTTCCAAGAAACTGTGCTCAAAAAATAAAAAAATTAAGAAAAGAAAAACAGGAAAAAAAATAAATAAATAAAGCTTGTCCCAAAATAGTCACATGACGGAATAGCTTGGGACACCTGTTTTGTTACTTGGGGGAATAAGGAAGACAAGGAAAAATGTCCCCTCTGATGTCTGGTGTCTGCTTAGGTCACCCTAAAATAGGGAGTCTCCCTAATGCTGACTTTAATAAGACGTTCCAAAAGCTGGTCCAACTGGTGTTCAAGTCCTTGGACTGAAAAACAAGTTTATGAGCAGCAAGGTCACCTGACTCTGACCGTGTGTACACTGTTTATCCAGATGACAGTGGCCACCACGACTTTGATGAATGCTACACAGACTCTACTATCCCTTTGAAGCTTACTGAGGCCTCTACTTGACTCAATGCCATAAAAAGGAACCTCAACTTCGAAAGGAGGGAAGTCACAAACACCACATGCTGGCAGGGGAAACCCCATTTGCCCTCTAAATTGTTAATGTAAACTTGTTACTTACAACCCTGATCTATGACTATCTAATTACAATACTAAAAAAAAGTGCCCTCTGCTCTATCTTCAATGTGCCTACTGCTCTCAACGTCCACTGTTTAGACCAGAACATGTCTCTAGTCAGAGGAGAGGTAGCCCAGATCCAAGTGGATTGGCAGACTAACATCATCCGTTAATACTAGCTCTGGAGCTTCAGACATTGACAACAGGGAACACTAGTTCTATGTTGAAGAGAAAAAGGAATATTGAAAAAGGCTTACCCATCTCTTCCTTTGCTGACAATCTTTACTTCAAAATAGTAAATACCACAGGCTGCTGGGATGGGGTGGGTGGCTCGTACAGAGGCTGCATCTTTGTGATTTTTGCCATGACCTGATGTAAGAAGCCAAGGAAAGAATGTCAACACCAGAAAAGGCAAATGGAGGCCTCCTTTTTCTCTATGCCATGATAACTTCAAACCCTCCCTGGGCTGAGGAAGTTCTTGTACTCTCCAAGGAATAATAAGACAACTGAGTAAACACTTAAGTCTCCCACCTTTAGATCATCTCCAACCCAGACCAACAGTCCTGACAGAGATACTGTCTTCCATAACAACAAGGGCAGAAGACTGTTGTCTGTCTCTCCAGAATCCAAACAGCCCAGCCTGGAGCCCAGGGGAAGGAAGTGGCAAAAATGGAAGTCACCACTTCCAACAACTTTAGCACACAAACCCCAGCCCAGTCCCGGATGACTGGCAGACAGGCAGTCCAAGCACCTACTGTGACAATGTTACCACCTCTTTTTGCAAACATTACTGAAACTAAGCCATGGTAAAGGGCCTAGCATAATAAGTTGGAGCCAGCTCAGGAAAGAGGGGTGGCCCTGAAGCGGAAGGACCTGTCCAACACCGGTTTTGGACATTTAGTGTAATTGTCTTTGAGTCGGGTGTTTAGGAACAGAGGAAAGGAAGCAGGTAAACCCCGGCCTGGCCAACCCCTCTACTCCGGATGATCCGATGGGATAAGGCCCAACTCGCAGAAAGCCCGGACAAAGAAAGGGATAATGGGCACAGCCTCCCTGTAGACGCTCAGGTCGTGTCTCCCAGCGGCCAGACCCGCTGTTACCTTTGTAATGGACACGGAGGTTTCCCTGGGAGAGGCCGATGTAGTTGTACTTGTCCTTGGGACTCCAGGAGCGCGGCAGCGGCGTCTCGTGTTGATTAACCGCAGGGTACAAGCGCTGCAGGCGCCGACTCAGTTCCTGCTCTCCAGGTGACGGTAGCCCGCCCCCGGAGTCCCCACCGGAGGAGTCCCCAGCCTGCGGGTTTCCAGCTCCCGGGTCTGCAGTCGCCGCCGCCATCTTGGAGGGAGCTGCTATTGTGTCACTGGGGGCGGGGAGGAGTGCAACCAGATCTGCCTTGCTCAGCCAATGGGCCGTGAGCATCTCAGGGTGGTAGGGAAACTGAGTCCGAGTCCTGGCAACCTTTCTTTGAACACTACTATACTTCGCTAGAGTTGGACTACATATCCCACAATGCAGAGCGCTGTAGAAGCCGGCCAACGCGAGCTCCTGAAGAACTTCGGAAGATGTAGTACACAACTGTTCATTCACAAGCCTATACAACGAAGACTCTGAACCACTGAAAACTACCATTCCCGGCTGGCCAAGTGGCCAGACCTCGAAGCTTGCCTTTCTCGTCCATGGTCTCAGTTTATTCTCCTGCCTCAGTTCTGTAGCTAATGTCAAATTTGCTGCACTGACTGGTTCTCAGAGCACCACATCTCTGGGTCGGGGTCTACCTTTACTATTAGGACTTTCTCCAGAGTGCTCGCGGGGGCGGGGAGGATGGAGGCGTGGCGCAACCGTGATCCCACCCTCAACGCGGAGGCCGCTGGGGGCTGGTCCCCATGGCAACGGACTGTACACTACCGCAACGGCTCTAGCCTGCTTCTGCTCCAGAGTCATGGCCAACCCCCAGACGCGTAACCAGAGTTTCTCCAAGCTAAGGTAGCACCTGGCCGGGCTGAGGGCGGGGAGAACTTGAATATTTCCAGAAAGAAAAATGACACTGATCCAGATCGCTGCACTGTCTGTTGGTCTCAGTTCTTTGGGCTAGGACTTCAGCGCCACAGAATCAGCGATACAGTTGTAATAGAATTGGGACTGACTCGTCAGTCCAGTAAGAACGTTACGTGCTGCCAAAAATGCAGGCGTACTTTATCATTAGATACATGATCTTAGCTAAACACTGGAAAACGAAGTGCCTTAGTATAATTATATGTGAAATTCTCTACAGCTCCTGAATATAAGAAGCATTCAGTGTCTAATGAATGTTGTTTCCTGCCTGCTCATTCCCAGTAATAGAAGAAGGGCGAGAGAGGCGACTTCATTCTCAACACTAATCTTTCAGGGTCTGCTGCCTTGGTAGAAAAAAGCTACAAAGCCTGTTCTACATAAGAGTTCCAGAACAGCCAGGGTTATATGGAGAGACCCCCATCTTAAAGTAAATGAATTAAAATAATTAATAATGATAATAATAACAACAACAATAATAATAATAGTAATAAACCTGCAGAAGTTCCAAGGACAGGAAATACCAATGCTATGATTGTCCCTGAAGCTTAAAAAAAATTAGTCTACAAGAAACAGGCAGCAGGTTGAAAAAGAGTTACCCATCAAAGGCATAATCCAGGAAAATTACTATCCATGAAAAAAAATATGTAATAGGGCTGGGGCTGTAATTAGAACATGCCAGAATTCCCAACAACACACAGAATATGAAACAGGTTCAGAATCTTCATTCATTAGGGAGTTCACCATTCATGTAATGACACACTGTTTCCCTTATAGAGATGCACTGTGGGTTTCCTCCTTCAGACCTTAGAGAAGGCCAACAAGATGGACACACCAGGGGCTGGAGAGACGGCTCAGTGGTTAAGAGCACCGACTGCTCTTCCAGAGGTCCTGAGTTCAATTCCCAGCAACCACATGGTGGCTCACAACCATCTGTAAAAAGAGATCCCATGCCCTCTTCTGGTGTGTCTGAAGACAGCTACAGTGTACTTATATATAATAAATGAATAAATCTTAAAAAAAAAAAAAGATGGACACACCAGAGCTTAGCACAATAGAACGTAAGCAGAACCTGATAGAAGAGACCTTAGAGTTTTATATTTCCTTGGAGAATGTTTCTCCTCCTATGGGCTTTTCTCCTTTTGTTCTCATATCCCTGCATGCCACTTTAGTGGGGCTATCTGTAAAGGTCATTCAATATCAAGAAATTCTTCTGAGAACCCATTGCCTGCAGCCAATTATAACACTGAGGTTTCACCACCATTGTGATATAAATGTAAATATTTTGCATTCCTCCTTTAGGGTTTCTGTTAAATCATTTTTTTTAAAGTAGGGAATCTAGGACTGGAGAGATGGCTCAGCAGTTTAAGAGCACTGACTGCTCTTCCAGAGGTCCTGAGTTCAATTCCCAACAACCACTTGGTGGCTCACAACCATCTGTAATGGAATCTGATGCCCTCTTGTGTGTCTGAAGACAGCTACAGTGTACTCATACATGGAATAAATAAATAAATAAATAAATACCTAGCTGGCCAGTCAGCACTTGAATAAATAAATAAATAAACAAATACCTAGCTGGCCAGTCAGCACTTGGGAGGTAGAAGCAGGTGAATCTCTGAGTTTAAGGGCAGACTGGTCAACAAAGTGAGTTCCAGGACAGGTAGGGCTACATAGAAAAACCTGTCTTGGGGTTGGGGATTTAGCTCAGTGGTAGAGCGCTTGCCTAGCAAGCGCAAGGCCCTGGGTTCGGTCCCCAGCTCCGGAAAAAGAAAAAAAAAAAGAAAAAAAAAGATAAGAAAAACCTGTCTTGAACAAACAACACACATACACACACACAAACACACACACACATACACACACACACACACACACACACACACGAGCCTGAGAGATTATTCAGGGAGTTAAGGATTGTCTGATTACCTGAATCTGATCCCCAGATCTCACATGGTAGAAGAACAAAAGTCATTCCAACAAGTTGTCCTTTAATCTTCCCTGTGCCCCGTGGCTCATGAATACATACATACACAAAGAAAGGAAGGAAGAAAGAGAGGAAAGAAAAAATGGGGCTGGAGGGGACTTCAGAGATGGTCCAGCAGGTAAGCTCATTCAGAGGCCCTGAGTTTGCTACCCAGTGTCTACATCAGGTGGTTCACAATCACCTGTAATCCCAACTACAGGAGGAATCTGACACCTCTGGTGTCTGTGGACACCTGCATTCATGTGCACAATACACATAATTAAAAATAATAAAAAATTAAAATATTAGAGTCTAGAGAGACGACTCAGTGGTTAAGAGCACTAGCTGGCTGCTCTTCTAGAAATCTGGGTGAGATTCCCAGCACCCACAAGGTAGTTCACAATTCTCTTAACTGGTTCTAAGGAATCCAGTGTTCTCTTTTGGCCTCCTAGGATAATACTCATACACATAAAATAATAAAATAAAACTCAAAATAAGAAAAGTAATTAGAAATTAAAAATAAGTACCTGTCTTAGTTAGGGTTTTACTGCTGTGAGCAGACACCATGACTAAGGCAAGTCTTATAAAGGACAACATATATTTGGGGCTGGCTTACAGGTTCAGAGGTTCAGTCCATTATCATCAAGGTGGGAACATGGCAGTATCCAGGCAGGCATGATTGACGCAGGCAGAACTCAAAGTTCTATATCTTCATCTAAAGGCCACTATTGGAAGACTAGTTGACTTCCAGACAGCTAGGATGAGGGTCTTAGAGCCCACACCCATAGCGACACACCCACTCCAACAGGGCCACACCTTCTAATAGTGCACTCCCTGGACTGAGCACATACAAACCATCACAGTGCCTTATTTGGATGAGACTCTGCTGGGTGTGCTTGGTTTTCATTTTGATTTTTATGTCCAAAGCTAACAACAGCTGTAACCTACTGAACTTTTCCATTTGGCATTTTCTTCTGATGTCTAGAGAGCTACATAGTCGTCCTAATTGTTTTCCCTTTCATGGTGGTTACAGTATGATCAAGAACAGAATTTTTAAGGGGCATTGTAATAAATACGTGCCTGTAATTCCATGAGTCAGGAGTCTGAGGCAGGAGCCTCAATTCAAGGATATACCGAACTACATATGAACTTATCTCAAAGATCAAAGGTATAAAAAGGAAAAAACATAGTCAGGCATAGTGGTTTATGCTGGTAATTCCAGGAAGCAAAGGGAGGAAAATGGATACCAGAACAGCCTGGTCTCTGTAGTGATTTCTCAAGGCCACCCGGGATACTTAGTGAGAATCATATCAAAATTAAGTTAAATAAATGAATAAATTTTTTGAATTGGGGATAGTGACTGATGGTGAGAAAAAGATATTAAGACCCCAATGAGCAGATTAAGTTGTAATGTATCTTTTTTTTTTTTTTTTTTCGGAGCTGAGGACCGACCCCAGGGCCTTGTGCTTGCTAGGCAAGCGCTCTACCACTGAGCTAACTCCCCAACCCCAATTGTACTGTATCTTGTTACTCTCCAATATGTGTCTTTTAAAAACAAAACCAAAAATCAGTATTGGAGACTGAACCTGAACCCCATGCCTGTTAGGCAAGTCCTCTGCCATTGAGGTATATGCCCAGTCCCTCTAGTTTGTTTTGTTTCTTTGTTTTTTTGTTTGTTTGTTTGTTTGTTTTGTTTTGTTTTGAAAGAGGATTTCACTGTGTACCCCTGGCTTGGAACTCACTATGTAGAGCATGCTGGCCACAAACGGAAATATACCTGTCTCTGACTTCCAAGTGCTGGGATTTAGGGTTTGTGCGCAGCCCAATTCCTTTTCTGCCTGCCTTCTGTCACGAGAGAATGTGGGCAAATTACCCAGGACAGCCTTAAACTTGCTATCCTCCTGCCTCAGCCTCCTAACCAGCTAGGATTACAGGACTACTAGTCCATGTTAGTTACAAACATATATCAGGTTACATCTGCCCTTCTCTGTGAGTTGCTTGTCCATTTGCTTTATTCACATTCAATGTTAAGTGGCATTAAAAACTAAGGTTTGGGGTCTCACTGCTCCATTAAAGTAGGCCTGAGGAATTGTACAGAATAGGGTTTCCTAACTGGGTTCACATGTTTGGGTAATACTAGTCCTACTTTTTATTTGTTTTCTTTCCTTAGGTTTTTTGAAACAAGGTTTCTCCTTGTAGCCCTGGCTGTCCTGGAATTTTCTCTGTAGACCCTGCTGGCCTAGAACTCAGAGATCTACCTGCCTCTGTGTCCTGAGTGCTGGGATTAAAGGTGTATGCCTCTAGCACCTGGCTCTAGGTTCACTTTTTTTATGAGCAAAGAAACTGAGGTACAACAGCATACTTAAAGTCACCAGCTAGCATCAGGTGCACAAGTCTGTCTAGCAGTATACCCTTAACCAGCAGATCACTGAATCACCTCTTCCGTTTCTTCCACTTGGGTCACACTGGCCATATGTATGTAGCCCTCTTTGAATGCCTCCCTACCTTGAGCAAGCCCCTTCCCAAAAGGCTTGACTTTCAAGTTTGAAATCTCTTCAGGATCCATTTTTCTCCTAATCTGCTATTATAATTAAAGCCTATACAGCACATTTTAGTCTTCGTAGTGTTTTGTTTCCTTCATTTTTTGATTGATTTTTGTTTTGGTTTGGTTTGTTTGTTTGTTTGTTTGTTTGTTTTGAGACAGAGTTACTCTGTGTAGTCTTGGCTGTCCTAGAAGTAGCTCTGTAGACCAGACTTGCCTTGAACTTGGAGTTCCTCCTTCCTCTGCTTCTCAAGCACTGGGATAAAATGCCTGTGCCACTACCACCTGGTGCTTAACTCACTCATATTTAACCTTTACAAACCTATTTGGAACAGAATAAGAATTTTCTGTTTCTTTAAGAGAAAACTGCTAGGGGCTGGGGATTTAGCTCAGTGGTAGAGCGCTTGCAAAAAAAAAAAAAAAAAAAAGAGAAAACTGCTAAAGGAGGTTAATTTGCTCAAATCTGATCCTTTTGAAACTCCAGATGCCAGGCCTCCAGACTCTTTCACCATTAAACAATGCCCTGCACAGACTGACAAGCGTATACACACACACACACACACACACACACACACACACACACACACACACACACAGAGGGGGTGGGGAGAAAGAGGAGAGCACACTCTGTGAGGAAGGGTCAGAGGGATCTCCCTCCCCTTTATGGGCTCTGTCACCCACTACAGCTTCTTTTCTATGCAGAACACGCACACAATCTTCAGGAGGGACTCCGGAAGCAGAGAGCATTGAGAAACGCAAGCTTTCCCAGAAGCGAAGGACACTGGTTAGTGATGCTCTTCTTTTGGAAGCCCACATGTCACCTTCTACAACCTGTCTGTTCCACCTACAACCCCAAAGCATAACCCAGCAGACTAGCTTCTTCCCAATCAGAGAAATATGACTCACTCACAGAAGCCAGGCTCACTAGGCTCTGGGGGAGGAGGTAAGAGCATGCTGGTCCTTCTTCCTCATCTGAAAGCTGACCCAGGCTGTTCTAGGTAGAAAAGACTTAGTCCCTTCCCTCAGCACCTTTCACTTTGCAACTCAACATTCTGAAATGGACCCTGTCTGCTGTGACCTATACCGTTTGTCTTTATGGCCTTAGGTCTGATAACAGTACTTGAGTTCTATAAATACTTAGGAACAAGCATGTGAAGGCACAGTACAGAGTGTTTCTCTATTGGATTTGGTTCTGAGTTCCTTGTTCCTATTTTTAAGACTTTTTGTATAGATCAAGCACAATGCTCACACCTGTAACCCTGGCACTGGGAAGGCTGAGGAAAATCGCTGCAAGTTTAAAGCCAGCCTGAACTTCACAGCAAACTCTAAGCCAGCATGGGCTACACGAGAGAGACCCTTTCTTTCTTTCTTTTTTTTTTTTTTCTTTTTTTTTTTTTCTTTTGGTTCTTTTTATTGGGAGCTGAGCTAAATCCACTGAGCTAAATCCCCAACCCTGGTTCACAACCATCTGTAATGCAATCTGATGCCCTCTTCTGGTGTGTCTGAAGACAGCTACAGTGTTTTTTTGTTTTTGTTTTTTTTTTTTGGTTCTTTTTTTCAGAGCTGGGGACCGAACCCAGGGCCTTGCGCTTCCTAGGTAAGCGCCCTACCACTGAGCTAAATCCCCAGCCCATACAGTGTTCTTATATATAATAAATAAAAAAAAATTTTTTTAAAGCATTCTTATAAAGCCAGCCTTGGCTACACGAGAGAGACCCTTTCTTAAAAAGGAGATTTGTGGGGGTTGGGGATTTAGCTCAGTGGTAGAGCGCTTGCCTAGGAAGCGCAAGGCCCTGGGTTCGATCCCCAGCTCCGGAAAAAAAAAAAAAAAAAAAAAAAAAGGAGATTTGTGGGGTTGGGGATTTAGCTCAGTGGTAGAGTGCTTGCCTAGCAAGCAAAAAAAAAAAGGAGATTTGTGGGGTTGGGGATTTAGCTCAGTGGTAGAGTGCTTGCCTAGCAAGCACAAGGCCCTGGGTTCGGTCCTCAGCTCTGGAAAAAAAAAAGGAGATTTGTTCAAATCTCCAAGAAAAACATCATGGGGCTAGAATGGGTACCACAGTGGTTAAGAGCACTTGCTACTCTTTTTTTTTTTTTTTTTTTTTTTTTTTTTTTTTTTTTTTGGTTCTTTTTTTCGGAGCTGGGGACTGAACCCAGGGCTTTGCGCTTCCTAGGTAAGTGCTCTACCACTGAGCTAAATCCCCAGCCCCGAGCACTTGCTATTCTTGATCAGGGTCCTGTTCCTAACACTGTAACTCCAGTTCAGGTAGAGCTGGCGCCCTCTTCTGACCGCTCCAGACTTCAAGCATGTATGTGGAACACTTACATACAGGCAAAATGTTCATATACATAAAGTAAACAAACTTTTAAACATTAAGTATATACGGGGAGGCTGTATCAGGATGTATAGTGAATAAATTGATAAATGAAAAAATTATATATGACACAAACTTATTAAAAGTTATATATATATATATATACATATATATATATGAACTTATAGCTGACAATGGAACAGTGTTGGTGCTGTGTTGCATTTACTGTGTGAATGTGTTCGTTGGGAAGTATTTGGGAACATATAGGCCAAATATGTTAAGAAGCTGGGAACTTCCAAGATGAGGCCCCCCGTGTAAGGAGAAAAGAGCAAATATGGACTCTAGAGAACACATTCCCCACACTCCTGTAAGGAGACCTCAGCTCCACTCCGACTCGGCCAGTTTTCAAAGACTTAGCTCAGCTTAGACCTGCAGTCCAAGCACTTTTGCTCTGTTCATTTTCCTTCGGTGTCACCAACTACCAGAGGGAGCTGTTTTGCCATCTCCTGGGAGTGGGGCACCCTCCAGTTTTTACCTGCAGGGGGAAGCAAAAAGCAGGGAACTCAGAGGAACATCATGAATGTTCTAGCAGCCCTTGGGCAGAAATCTTCACTAGAAGCTAAAAACCCCTGGAAAGAAGCAGCCATTTCCACAGTGTATGGAGTTTTCATTGGCCTGCTCAAATCAAAGTAAGGTGCTTATCTTTTCTCCATCTGAAAAAGCAGAAAGAGCAAATTTTACTCTCCTTTTGAAAATCTGAAACACTTTCCAAACTCATCAATATTAAGCCCAGGACTCTCCACTTTAGTTGTTTTGAGACAGTCTGACACAATGGTCTCAAAGGCATGCTCTTTCTGCTTCCACTCCTAAGCGGAATGCTGGGATTACAGGCCACTCCCACCAACTATGTAAAAAGTTTGTTGTGGGGGTTGGGGATTTAGCTCAGCGGTAGAGCGCTTGCCTAGCGAGTGCAAGGCCCTGGGTTCGGTCCCCAGCTCCGGGGGGGGGGGGGGGGGGGGTTCCTTTATTTGTTTGTTTTACTCCCTGCCACACATACACCTGGCCTGAATGTTTTCCCTTAGTTTATCTTTAGTTAAAAAAGAAGGGGGGGATGGGCGGAGAGATGGCTCAATGGTTAAGACCTCTGGGCTTCTCTTCCAGATGTCCTGAGTTCAAATCCCAGCAACCACATGGTGGTGGCTCACAGCCATCTATAATGAGATCTGATGCCCTCTTCTGGTGTGTCTGAAGACAGCTACAGTATACTTATATATAATAAATAAATAAATCTTTTTTAAAAAATGGGACTGGAGAGATGGCTCAGAGGTTAAGAGCACCGACTGCTCTCCCAGAGGTCCTGAGTTCAATTCCCAGCAACCACATGGTGACTCACAACCATCTGTAATGGGATCTGATGCCCTCTTCTGGTGTGTCTGAAGACAGCGACAGTGTACTCACATACATAGAATAAATGTTTTCAGATGGTCTCATGTAGCCCAACCTGGCCTCAAACTGTCTGTGACGCTAAGGATCCTCTTGAACTCCAAGCCTCCACCCTTCGTGTGCTCAGATGCAGGTGTGTACTAGCCCATATGGTTTGCTTATTTGAGTCAGGGTCTTTCTGTGTATTTCAGGCTGGCATCAAAGTTTTAATTGTGGAGTGCTGGAATTATGTGCATGAGTTACCAGATAGTTTACTTTTTGAAACTGGTCTCTATGTAGCCCTGGCTGTCTTAGAACTGGATATGTAGCCTGGCCTGGAATTCAAAGATCTTCCTGATACCAGGCTGGACTATTTTTGGGTGGGACGGGTCTTTGAGTCAGAATCCAGGCTGCCCTAGAACCCACTATCTAGTGGAAGATAATCATGCACTTGGGATGCTTCTATCTCCACAACCAGAACATGCAGATTACAAGCAGAATGTTAGGATTGCAAGATTATAGGCAGGTACCCACATTACACAGGGCTAGGACAGAACCCAGGAGTTGATGCATGCTATATAAGATTATTATGCTCTTTGTTCTCTGCTCTGCTCTGCTCTTCCCCTCTGTCCCTGTCCCTTCTCTCCCCATCCCTCTCCCCTTCCCCCGACATGCCCATGGCCAGCCTTTCTACTCTTCTGACTCTTCTGTCATTAAAACTCTCCACATGGAAAAAATAAGATCATCATCAACATTATTATTATTATTATTATTATTATTATTATTATTTACTGTTTTTGGCTTTGGTTTTTTCAAGATAGGATCTCACTAAGCAGCTTTGTGTGTTCAGGAACTCATGATGTAGACCAGGCTGGCCTCGAATGCAGAGAGCCCTGGCTCTGCCTCCCAGAGTGCTGGGATTAAAGGTGTGTACACCACCACCCAACTTACTGCATTTTTCTATGCCATATTTAATGAAAAGATTTTTTTTTCCTTTTTTTTCGGAGCTGGGGACCGAACCCAGGACCTTGCGCTTGCTAGGCAAGCGCTCTACCACTGAGCTAAATCCCCAACCCCGAAAAGATTTTTTTAAAAAAGCCATAAATACCACGTTGTACCAAATGCACCTGCTAATGGTTCAAAATGAAACCCCATTCGCCAGGGGACCCTCACCTACTTCTTTCTCCCCAGTGTCCTTCCAGGCTCCATTTGTTAATCTCTGTAGTTGGGTCTGTCTTTCCGTTTAGGCGTAGCCTGGACTTGCTTCCTCTCCTATTTCTTTATGCTTTCAGCATGTTGTACAGGGCTCTTCAGTGTTCATTTTTGTTTGTCATAAGACAGTATTCAATGTCCCCTGACAATATAGAAGAGTGTAACTCTGATTTACTGGATTCCTAGCAGGCACTACACAGTTTTCTCCTGATATCCTTGCCTCATGCATTGGGATGCTGACTACTGTTACCCCTACTTTACAGATGAAAAGTCTGAGGCTCAGAAAAGTTAACCTGTGGTCACACTGGTAATAAGGAAGATTCGAGATTTAATCCTAACCATCTATAACTAAAAGACCACAGTCTTAACTATTAACCATATTAACGATGTCTGTAGCTGGGTGTACTAGCACATACCTGTGATCCCAGCATCTAGGACTGGAGGCAAGGCCTTGAGTATAAGGCCAGCATGGGCCATATAGCAAGATTGTGTGTGTGCGTGCGTACATGTGTAAGGAAGCAGAAGAATATTAGGCTGTGGTTACAGCTCAGTAGTACAGTGCTTACCTAACATGTGTGAGGTGGTTCTGGGTTCAATCCTCAACAATACTAAAAATGGGCGGGGTGGACGGAGGACTAATGTTGCCATAGTAACCCCAACTGTCCCTCCCTTAAGCCCTTGCAGTTATCCATGTGTGGCCACCTGTCACCATGGCCTACATACACCAGTGGCCAGACGATTCTACATAAACGAAAGCCCTGTTCAGATGACAGCCGGAATCGAGCCAAGTAAGCCAGGGCCAGCCTAATGGGGGATGGGCTGATCTAGGCTAGGTTTTGGTCCAGGACATAGAACTTAGTGGAGTTTGCGGCCCCAGACCAAGAGTACAAGGATCCATGGGTGCTAGTGACATCTCAGCCCACCATCCTCTGCAGTAGCTGGCAGCAGCAGCCCCTGAGCATCTCCAAGCCCAGGTACCTGGAGCAACTAGAGAATTACCTGCGCAAGGAACTCCTGCTGCTGGACCTGAGCACGGATTCTGCACAAGAACTGAGGCTGCAGGTCAGAGCCCACAGACCCAACATGTCAAGGGTGGAAAGAAACCTCATGCATCAGATCTGAATAATAGACCTTCACGGGGAAGTGGTCCTCCATCTTGCGACTATTCCTCTTTGAAAAGAGGCAAGTCCTTTGACAGAGCCTTTGGCCTGGTGGCAACAATGAGAAACTAAAGGAAAAAGAATGGTCAGTCTAGATGCAATCCAGACTCTGGTACACACTAGAGAGGGACTCAGTGATGATGAAAAGGAATCTCAGACTTCTGACCTAGACATGACTGAAGCATTTACTGAATGCTGACCTGTGTTCCAGGCTCTGGACACACTCTTACAAGCAGACGCTTGAAGGCATCCCACAGGGAAGTGGTGGAGCTGGGATTCCAACTCAAGGCTGGCTCCGAGCCTGTGTTCAACCCTGCCTCCAAAAGCCTTCTGTGTTGGCAGGCCTAGAGTCTCCTTTCACATCTGAATGTTTCTGAGGGATGAGAGATGGCTCAAGTGCTCAAAAGCCTACTGTACAAGTGTGAGGACCTGAGTTTGGATTCCCAGAACTCACCTACCTAAAAAGCCAGGCCCAGCTGCATCTGTAGCTCTAGTACTTGGGGGTTGCCAGTGAGAGGAAGGCAGATTCCTGGAGTTTATTAGCCAGCCAGCCTTGCTAATTGGTGAACTTCAGATTCAGTAAGAGAGTGACTTTATCTCAAAGAAGACACCTAATGTTGACGTCTATGAACCACAGCACATGCATGCACATGCACACATGCCTACAGACTCATTCTAAATCTAAGTTGGAAGGGAGAATTTCACTCTTGCACTTTGAGTTCAGAACAGGAAGCTAGAATTGTTAATGCCGTTTCCATAGGTCTTTGATGTAAAGAGGGGTTACAGGTGAGAGACAAATTAGATACAGGATCCATCTGGTAGGCAGGAAGTTGACTGCCGGGGCAGCTAGAGCCAGCTTGGGCAGAATGGCATATTTACCTCACACTGGTGGGTTGCTAAGTTTCAGAGTTGGCAGGAGGCAATATTTCACACCTGTCCCTCTTCTCCAGCTTCATGGTCCTAAGACTTGGGTGGTGCTTGGCCAGACATAGGCAGTCTCATATGGAAATAGTTCTGCGTCCACTTGAGGTGGGGGCTATGGGTCAGGCAATGATAAGTTCCTTTTTTATGGCAGCCTTATAGGGAGATCTTTGAGTTCTTCATAGAGGATTTCAAGACATACAAGCCATTGTTATCCTCCATCAAGAATGCGTATGAGGTGATGCTGGGTAAGACTGCAGCTCCTTTCTGCCCTGCCCCCCCCCCCCCGGAATAAACAGACTATTCTGACTTTTTAATTCTCTACTAACAACTGATCTTTCTAGTTGTTTTGCTTGCCTCAACCCCCTCTCTCCTTTAGAAAGATGGTGAAGCAATCTGTAGTAAACAGCAGGAATCTGAGGAAAGTAAGTCCTTCTGGGAACTCTCTCATCTGCCCAGAACAAGCTAAGCATCCACAGAACTGAAGGCTTCTTCTATTCTCAGCTGCTGCCTTCCTTAAAAACAAGTGTGTGGAGAGAGTAGAGAGGCACTGGAGAGATGGCTCTATAGTTAAGTACTGGCTGTCTTCCAGCGGACCTGGGTTCGAATTACAGCACCTCCGTGTTAGTCAATAATTATCTGTAACGCCATTTCCAGGGGATCTGACCTCCTCTTCTGGTCTCTGCAGGCACTAGACACACATGGGTTTCACAGACACACCTACAGGCAAAAGACCATGTACACCAATGACCTGTGTAACCAAGGATTTGTGATTTCTGGCTGTTTGTTCTCTGTTCCCCCCTGCCCCGCCCCCCCCCCCCCAAAGGGCTTTTCTACCTGTCTGTTTTGTTTTTTGAGACAGGGTCTTTCTATGTATTCCTGGCTGTTCTGGAGCTTGCTTTGTAAGACAGACTGGCCTTCAATTCAGAGATCTGCCTCCTCTCTGCGGTGCTAGGATTAAAGACATGCACTACCATACCCAACCCACCTATCTTTGCTTAGCCCACCAAAGAGAGAAAATCCGGTCCCTAGAGCCCCTGAAGGCCAAGATTGTCACTGTGAACGAGGACTGCAGTGAGAGAGTTCTGGCCATGAGGGCTGAGGAGAGGCATGAAATCTCTGTGCTCAAGAAAGAGAAGATGAATTTGCTAAAACTCATTGATAAAAAGAATGAAGAGAAGATCTCACTGCAGTGTGAGGTGAATGAACTGGGAGAGCTGACAAAGTCCACATGTTCCTGCTGTACCTGTAGCCTGGGGGTGGTGACTGAGGCAACCCCAAACCCTGGCTACCCTTCTGCCTGGAATGGAGGAGCTATCACATTCCCAAGAATCCCCCTACTGTCTTCCCTCTGCCCCTTTCAGTATAGACTCCAAGGTGGCTCCAGGCACCAGGAAACTCTCCATGGGCTGAAGCACTGACATCTTGCTAAGTACTCAGGCATGATCGGTTTGCTTTCCTTTTCCTAAGTTGAGAGGACTGTCAAGAACTTATCACACCCCTAGAGTGACTAGCTGCCAACCAGCACTCCAAGGGTCACCAAGAATGCAAGTCTATTTCCTACTCCCCAGGTGGCTAAACTGAGGAAGAGCCTGGCTGAGGAGTACTTGCGTTACCTTACCGAACGAGATGCCCGAAAGATTCTCATCGGGGACCTGAATGAACTGAGGTACCAGCGAGAAGACATGTCACTAGCCCAGAGCCCAGGTAATCCCAGGTTTCTCTCCTAAGATGCTGAAGTCTGTCTGTCACCATTTATCATGCTCATTCAATATTCCTAATATCTTATTATCCTGTGTCCATACATGGTGGGAGATGTCTGGGTCACTAGCCCAGGCTCTGGATCTTTTGTGTTAGACTGAGAATCACAAAATAAAGTAGGAAACTTTACACTGCTGGAAGCTGAGACCCTGGGCAGGAGAAACCCAGCACCACATGTCCTGGGGTTCTCTACTTAAGCCTGACCCCTTAAGGTGGTGATGCTGTGGACCCAACAAGTCCCAGGCAGAAGAGGTAGATTACTTTTCTATTGCAGAGCTAAAATACAGTGACTTGTAGGAGGAAGCACTTTTTTGGGATTTGGGGTTCCAAAAGGAATAGCAGTCTGTCGTCATCACGGCAACAGGCATGGCACTGGGGCAGCAGCTCAGAGTTCATATCTGACCCACAGTCAGGAAACAGAGAACACAGTGGGAATGGTACTGAGTTTTTTGAAACCTCAAGGTTGCCCCCAGTGAAACACCTTCGCCAAGGCGGCCATACCTCTTAATCCTTCTCAAACAGTTCCACCAAATGGGGAACAAATATTCAAACATATGAATTCAAACATATGTGGCCCATTCAAGTAGAGGGCATGCCCCAAGCAATATTCAACCCAACTCTGAGTATAAGGTCTAGAGCCAGGGTGACAGACGATGGGCCCTCTGCAGGCGTTTGGGGAGAAGACCCTGTGAAGCTAACTCTGGCACTGAAGATGACTCGACAAGACCTGACTCGCACGCAGATGGAACTTAACACAATGAAAGCCAACTTTGGAGATGTGGTGCCCAGGAGAGACTTCGAAATGCAAGAGAAGACCAACATGGAGCTTCAAGAGCAGGTGCCTGGTGGGCAGGTAGAGGGACATGGTAGGGTATGCTCAGGCAGGTGGGTGGTTAGGACCAATCACCTCGCCTACAGCTAGAAAGCCTGAGAGGCGACTATGAAGAAGTCCGGAAGGAGCATGAGATGCTGCTGCAGTTGCACATGAGCACACTAAAGGAGCGGGACCAGTTCTATAATGAGCTGCAGGAGATCCAGCGCACCTCTACACCGCGGCCTGACTGGACCAAATGCGAAAGTAATGATTGTAGGGGCCCCAGGGCCTGCTGAACAACATGGACCGGGCTCTAGCTTCTTCTCCCAACTTGCAGGTGTCATAGCAGGGGGCCAGGAACGCTGGCTAGTGCTGGCTGAAGGGAAGAACAGTGACCAGCTGGTGGATGTGCTCCTGGAGGAAATTGGCATGGGTCTGCTTCGGGAGAAGGACTTCTTCCCTGGCCTGGTAGGGAGTCCTGAGCCAGAGGCCATTTAAGATTCTGGGGGAGCCATCTAGAGCTCATCATCCCATTTACAAACAGGGCAATGGTGGGGTCCAACCATGTGCTGACACCTGCCTTTCAGGGCTTTGGGGATTCCATCCCTCCATTCCTTCGGTTTGATGGCCCTGTGAAGAACAAGAAGCCCAGCAAAAAGGAGGTGGTAAATCTCCTTAAGGATGCCTGGAAGGAGCGTGTTGCAGAGGAGCAGGTCAGCTTTCACTGGTTATAAAACATCGCTTCTGCAAAACTTCAGCTCCAGTTTGAGGAGTTCCCTCAAGATGGTAGGGAGTAGGGTGGGGGCCTAATAAGCCTGGAACGCTCTGACCAAGTATTGTCCTCACCCTATAGAAAGAGTCATTTCCAGATTTCTTCTTCAATTTTCTGGAGCGTCGCTTTGGGGTCAATGAAGCCATGGCCTGGGCTTATACCATTTTTGAAAATATCAAGCTCTTTCGTTCCAGTGAGATCATGAGTCAGTTCTATGCAGTTTTGATGGGAAAGGTGAGCTTTGACCTGGGTCCTACCTGTTACCCTCAGGGAACTAGAAAGGGCTTTTGTCCCCGGCACAAAATGGCCCTGCCACTACTGTAGTAAACAGCATATTAATAACTGCTTCCCTCTTATAGACTTTGGAGAGTGTATATATCAACCAAAAAGACACACTGTTCCACCTGCTGAAGGAGCTGATAAATGCTGACACTCAGAATGAGGGGTCAATAACCATGGAACAATTCAGGTAGGAGACTGACCAGACTACTCCAAACTCTGGTCTATGATTGACTGGTCAGATTCAGGGAAAGGGGAGCCTCAGGGAAAGGGCCACAGCCTCAAAGCCTGCTGACCTCCTGACCTCACCAGGTGTGGTGACATAGGAATTCTAGCACTTGAGAGATTAAAAAAAAGCAGGAGTCATTAATTCCAGACTAGCCTAGAACAAAACTGTTTCAAAACATGCCAGGCATAGTAGTGCACATTCTTTTTTTTTTTTAAAGATTTATTTATTTTATGTGAGTATACTGTAGCTGCCTTCAGACACACCAGAAGAGGGCATCTCATTACAGATGGTTGTGAGCCACCATGTGGTTGCTGAGATTTGAACTCAGGATCTCTAGAAGAGCAGTCAAGTGCTCTTAACCACTGAGCCATCTCTCTAGCCCAGTAGTGCACATTCTTAATCCCAGCATTTGGGAGGCAGAGGCAGGTGGATCTGAGTTCAAGGCCATTCTGGTCTACAGAGTGAGTTCTTGGCAACCACATTAACATAGATATAGACCCTTTCTCAATCAATCAATCAATCAATCAAGGTAAAACAAAAAAGTAGCATAATGCAGCTCATCATTATGAATTCAAGAACTCTGAAAAAGAAAGAAAAAAACCTTCAGAGGGGCTGGAGAGATGGCTTAGGGGTTAAGAGCACAGACTGGGGTTGGGGATTTAGCTCAGCGGCAGAGCGCTTGCCTAGCGAGCGCAAGGCCCTGGGTTCGGTTCCCAGCTCCGGAAAAAAAAAAAAAAAAAAAAAAAAAAAAAAAAAGAAAGAGCACTGACTGCTCTTCCAGAGGTTCTGAGTTCAATTCCCAGCAACCAATGGTGGCTCACAACCATCTGTAATGGGATCCAATGCCCTCTTCTAGTGTGTCTGAAGACAGCTATGGTATACTCATAAATAATAAATTTCTAAAAAAAAACAACAAAAATAACCTGTTGAAATAATAATGGGGATGGCCCAGGAGGGCTGGGAGGGTGAGTTGGCAGACTCGGTTACTCAGGCCCTGTTGGAAACTTCATTTTCCCCATAGCACCGTCCTCAAAACTACCTTTCCTCTCAAGAAGGAAGAGCAGATTATGGAGTTGATGGAGGCAGCAGGCTGGGGTCCAGACAGCAGCAACACAGACATGTTAAACTATCGATCATTGTTTACTGAGGTAGGAAGACACAAAACTTGCCAGTCCCTTCCCTAGTCTTATTTAAACTACAATCAAATGGCCTCACCTTGCCTTCCCCCCTACTGCACCCACAGGATGAGGAAGGCCAGAGTGAGCCATTTGTGCAAAAGCTGTGGGAACAGTATAACAGTGAGAAGGAAGCTTACTTAGAAGAACTGAAGCAGGAGCTAAACATGGAACCGTGAGTGGCCCTGGGCCCCAGAGTCCCACTCAGCCACTGGTCCCCGGGTTGGGCAATCATATCAGAGAGCATCTCAGGTACCTGAGTCTCCCCAGGCAACAGGTACTATGCTTGATACTACTCAGATCTGAGTAGTTTATAGGCACTTCAGGGTCGGGGTACAGAGAGAAGAGCTCAAGCCTATGTGCCTGTCTTTCTTTCCTTGTGGGCAGTCTTGAAGAGGTGACCCTACTGAAGATGCGTGGGACACTGATGAACATTGATCCCACCATGGACAGGCAGACTCTGAGTGCCTACCTGAGCCAGGCCTATCAGATCCCTGCAATTGATGTTCCACTGGATGATGAAGAGAGGCAGGGGATAATTTCCGTAACGCTTGAGACTGCACTTGATCGACTTAAGATGGCAGACACGAAGCGTGTAGGACCTCGAGAGCCAGAGCAAGCAAGCTAGAGCCTCCAAAGGCAACAGAAATACTCCAATGTTGCTAACCTTCTTCTAGTATAAAATTCTTTATTTAAATTCATACTATTTTTCAGGCTGGGGGAAGGTGATCTGGGCAGGCCCTAAGACATGCACTAAAAAGCAGAACAACTAGGGGTTGGGGATTTAGCTCAGTGGTAGAGCGCTTGCCCTGGGTTCGGTCCCCAGCTCCGAGAAAAAAAAAAAAAAAAAAGAACCAAAAAAAAAAAAAAAGCAGAACGACTCATTTGTGAGAGTTTATTGGTGCTAGGAGATGAGGAACCTTGACAATTGTTTAGATGCCCAAGGTAGGGAGAGTAGGTGCCAGCTAAGGCCTGGTCCTACTGTGCAGGAAAGACAGAATTGCCTCTGAATGCACAGGGGATAAGTTGTTGCCGGTACTCCAAGGGCAGGTACCGCTCCACAAGCACATGCAGCGAGACTTGATCAGTGACTAGTCCCTGTCTGTATGAGAGGAAAAGAGGATCAAACAGAATTAACACCAGCCCTCTCATACTCAGCCTCCCTTTTATGTGCACTTACCGTCGCATCAGCAGCTCTAAGTCCTTTGGCTTCACAGTCTTACGGCCGGCATGAGCAGCAAATACCTCCAGATCATTGCAAAGGCGCTGGAAATACTCGTCTAGGCTGCCAAGAAGGTTGCAATAGAACAAACTGAAGAGTCTGTCTGTGAAATGGCACCTGTACCCACTCACATGCTAGACTCACCACTTCTCTACCATCTCAAGAGCCGCTTTCTCCACGGGCATCTTAGTATGGAAACTGAAGAGCTTCACATAGTGGCTCAGTCCGGCCTTGTAGGGGTCTTGGTGGTGCCTGGGCTGTGCAGTGCGGGTCCTGGACGGAAGCTTGGCTGGCACAGACTCGGAAGATACGCTGAGGACAGGAGCAGACAGCTGATGGAACAACTCCTGCTGGCTCTGCTCAAACTGGGACTGCTGCAAATTAACTTGAACAAGGACTCCAACAGGGAGTGGGGGGAGATGGAGAGGGGGGTACAACACCTTCAAGCCCAGCACTGGGGAATCAGGGCAGAAGAATCTGAATTCAAGGCCAGCCTCTATTGATTGAGTTTCAGGATAGCTAGGAGTATACAGAGAAACCCTGTCTCAAAAAAAAAAAAAAAAAAAAAAAGGAAGAGGAGGAAGAGGAGGAGGAGAGAGGGTGATAACTAACACAGCCTGTTCCTTCCCTGTGACCCTGATCCTTCAGTCTAGACCCAATATCCTAGTCAAGCCTCAACATTTATGTTGGTACCTGCTCAAGTTTATTAAACCTCAGATCTCAAATTGGACAGTCTCTCTCCCCCCCTCAGGAATCCATTACTGCCTGTCCCAAGCCCAATGACCTCTAGGAAGCCGCCTAGGGTTACATGCTGACCTAGGAGCTTCTCCCTCACCGAAGTTCATGTAAACATGTAGGCACAGGCACCAGGATGACTGACAGGCAGACTCTAACTACCAGGCTTGAGCTGCTGTGCTTGGCAGTCATCTGCATATCTATGAGGAATTAAAAAATGCACAGTGCCAATTCAGGACACACTCTTCCCAACAACCAGGGTTTCTTACGCTGCAACTCCAGGTGATGGGGGTGGCTCAAATAATTGATGTGGCTCTTCGGCTAGGAGTAAGTCCTGGGCGCTGGAGGATAATTCTCGACTTGCTGTAGAGAAAGAGTTGTGGCACAAGGGGTTCAGGCTTGGCCATTTTACACAGCTGTAAAGGTCTACTCTCCTAATTGCTAAGGGCCTCATGGAGCTCTAGTTAAGTGATTGCCCTTTACATGCTCCCCAGCCCCGGCAAATTTTCTTCTGTATGATAGGACCTAAGAAGCTAGCTAGGGGGGTTGGGGATTTAGCTCAGTGGTAGAGCGCTTGCTTAGCCAACGCAAGGCCCTGGGTTCGGTCCCCAGCTCCGAAAAAAAGAAAAAAGAAAAAAAAACAACAAACAAACAAACAAAAAAAAACTAGCTAGGAACACTCATCTTCGGATACCTACACTAGGCCTCTTACCTGGCATGCCAGAAGTTTCCTCATCCCCTGAAGATCCTTCTAAATCCTTGGGCTCTTCAGCCTCCTTGGATCCCACTGCTTCTCTTAGTTCTGGAGACTGAGGCTGTGGCTCTGAGAAGGGCAAAGGAGAGGCACCAAAGCCAGCTCTGCTCACTGAGGGGAGGACAAACAGCACCATAGCATTGACTCAGACTCTCCTGGCCCCACCCGAACTCTGCTCTTCAGAAAAGGAGGGAGTCCTGAGCAGGGGCTTCTGGGTACACACAAGTACTGGAGGAGGGAAATCCCTTGTCCAGGCTAAGTCAGCCGCTCCTTATACTCACTTTGGCTCTGCGGCCTAGTCCCAGTGCTTGGTGTCCTGGGGCCCACAACTCTTTCAGCATCTTCAACCTCAGTTTGAGAAGGGTTGGGCAGAGAGTGATGCACACTAAGGGAACAGCCAGCTAAGGGCTGTGAGAAAGGCTGTGTGTCTTCAAACACTACATCCGTTGGCAGAGCAGCAACAGGCGTTCTATGACTGTCACCTGGAGATCAAGAGCCAGAGAAATTCTATATCCTAGGCCTACCTGTTAAAACCTGGGACTAAAAGGTAGAGGCAGCGAAACCTAAGGAACGTCCAGAAGGAGACAAAGTCCCTTCTAAGGCTTCTACCTTCCCTTGCCCTCCTTGCTAGGCCACCCTTCCTGGCCTTCCTCTGACACCCCCAGCCTGTACAACTTGCTCATAGCCCCCAAAACCGTTTATATCCTCTGCTCAGCACTTTCCTCAAACATGAACTTGTTCTCTGGAATCAGGCTCATGGAGCTCTAGTTAAGTGATTGCCCTTTCCACTCTCCCTGGCCCCGGCAAATGTTCTTCTGTATGACAGGACCTAACCTTAGTGCTAACTGATCATTATTTCCCCAGCCGTCTTTTAACAGGCACTATAGGACGCCCTGTAGTTCAAGAATATAAAGTAATGAAAGCCACAGAGACTAAGACTAGACTCACCCTGATGGCCATTCTTTTTCCTCTTTTTTTTTTTCTGAGATAGGGTTTCTCTATGTAGCCTTGATGGTTCTGGAGCTCGCTCTGCAGAGCAGACTGGCCTGGAATTTGCAAGCGCTGGCTATGATGACTATTTTTGGTTGTTACCTTAACTATATCTGGAATGAACTAAAATCCAAATGACTGGGCACACCTGTTAGGGATTTTTCCTTAAATCATTTGATGTTTCCCACTTCTCTGAGGTGGGAAAATCCACCTTTAATCTGGGCCACAACTCCTGTTGGCAGCCTATATAAAGGTCATGGAAGAAGGCTGCTTTCTCTTTGCCTGTTTGCTCTTGCTCTCAGTAGCAAGTTTATACCCTCACTGTCAACAGAGCCTACTTAAAGATTCCAGCATATACTAAAGACCAGCTGAGGACTTAAGAAATGACTGGATTCTTGGATACTGCATGGGTAGACAGCAATTGCTGGCTATCTGGACCACAGCCTATAAGCCATTCTAATAAATCCTTCCCCCTATACTCACACACTCTACGTTCTGTTCCTCTAGAGAACTTTGACTAATACACCAAAGTACCAGGTAAATACTTTGTAAGGAAAACAGAAATTTCTACATGCCTGGCCAGGCTCAATACAGTATCCCTGACCTCATCACAAGTGGAGCAGCCCTGAGTTAGTAGAGCCTCCTGTCTGTCATAGAGTAGTAGCTTCTCCCTAAAGCTAAAAGAGAAAATTCCAACCTTACCTGGAAGAGCAGAGGTTAAGGATTTATTTTCCAGATTCTGCAAAAAAGCACCGATATTCACAGGTCGGCGTACCGGACGCCTGCGAGCCAGACCAGGTCTGTCCACTGTCTGGGGCTGGACAGATGGGACAAAGCTGAGGTTGAAGGAGCTGTTAGGACGGAAGCAGATACCAGGAAGGCCTGAGACACAGCTTCCCCAAAGGGGCGCATCTCTTAGAATATGGCCACCAGATTGTATAAACCCCAGGACAGGGAACAGTACCTGGCCAGGGACGAACCATCAGCAGCCCCACGTTGCTCTATCAGGGTCCATCAAAATGTAAGAAGAAGAATCCACAGTGAGTTACTCAAGCCCAAGAAAGCTCTCTCAGGTCTTTTCTACTCCCAAGAGGAGAGAAGAAAAAACAGCTCAGGTGTGTCCTAGGTCTCACCTTGGGGGAGAGGCAACTGTTGGTTCACTTCCTGCTGAAATACAGACAGTCTCAGCTTTTGCTTCCTTTTGCCAGGGGCTTTTAGACCTGGAGCCAGGGTTGAGGGGGGGTCCAGCTCAGGAAGTTGTAACTCCAGGCTAAAAGAATGATGTTTATCTCAGACATATCAGAAAGCCCAATTTTAGTTTCTGGGGACCCCAAGAAGTGGCTCAGACTATGAAGGAAATTCACTCTGTACCTTCCCCGACTGCTTCCCCGTCTGGAGGGCCTGGCCACTTCTGGTACTTGTGCTGGCTTCACCACTGGGTTTGGCATCACAGTGGAAGATTCTGGGGCTATAGAAATAGCAAGGAAAGGGTGGGGCTGACAAAGAAAGGAATCATAGGTTTGACTGTTGGACTAGCACCTAACTTTAACTGCAGGCTGATACCCACTTACCAGTTAGCAAGATATTCTGCAGCAGAGTCCGGGGTGTCTGTTCCTCCAGGTGCCCATGACCTTGAACTCGAGCCAATCTACCAACAGACTATGGGTACAAGCACCACTAGTCTCTTTTTTGGCTTGAGAGCCCCTCAAGTTAGGCTTCAAAACAAAAATAGTCTTTAACCTGCTAGACTTTAGGGTTCTAACAAGTCAGTCACGGAGTAGGCTGGACACTTACCCCAGTTCCATGCGAATGCTTTCTGGTACTCGTCTTTCTCTGGCTACCCTGCCTCTTAGAGTACGGCGTTTGAGACCTTCTTCTTTGTGGACTGTGTAAAAAAAAAAACCAAAACACCCCGCTCTGAGAATTCTGCCAGAAGTGGGAGGAGCTGGAGGTGCAGACATTAGCCTTCACAAGGGGTTGTGGTTTAAGAGTTCTTCTCGGGGTTGGGGATTTAGCTCAGTGGTAGAGCGCTTGCCTAGCAAGCACAAGGCCCTGGGTTCGGTCCCCAGCTCCGAGAAAAAGAAAAAAAAGAAAAAAGAAAAAAAAAAAAGCGTTCTTCTCCTTCAGAGGCAGAATACTAGAAACCACTTGTACCTTTCATAGTCCCCAGCAAGAAAGAGGAGGAAGGGTAGCCCTGAGGTACAGAGGACTATGACTGACCTAGCAGGGGGTGAGGGAAAGCCTCACAGAGGGAGGTCTAGCAGAATAGTTGAGTAGAGGTTAGTCACATAGGCTACAATTGGAAGACTATCCCATTCCGGGCATTAGAGTAACAATCCAAGTAGGAAATTTATTTTTAACCTTTCAAGTTGTCAGTGTCACATTAAGTTCCCCATGGGTCACCCCAGCCCAATTTCACCAGTCCAGTGTCTCAGAACTCTGTCAGTGTTCCCCAAGCACAGCTTATACCTCATTACTCGTAGGTCTAAAACATAGCAGGAGGGACTGGCTGGATGGCCTAGTGGTTAAAGGCACTGCCTCCAAGCCTGGTACCCTGAATTTAATGACCAGTATCCACACATTGGAAGGCAAGAATGGACTCTGAATGTTGTCCTTTGACCTACACACTGTCTCACAAACTGGTAGTAAATAAATAATGCCACATCTTGAGTGAATAAGGGTCTGGCGTTACCAACCCTCTAATCCCTAAACTATGAGGGAGGTTATGGAAGGAGGATGGTGTCTTCAAAGCCTGTTTGGGCTAGTTTCAAGCCAAGCCAAGGCAACTTTGTACGACCCTGTCTCAAATACCAAAAAGGTAGGAGATGACACTCGGTGGTCGGGTGGTGCATAATTAGCAGGCATAAGATCCTGGGATTAATCACTAGCAAGCACTTTGGAGAGAAAAAAACAAAAACCACCTTATCATGAACAAGTTTCCACTTGAGGATGGCATTCTTCCAGACTGGTAGATACTTCGGTACCTCCTGTTCACAAGCCAAGACGCTCAAAGTCAGGGCAAAGCCCTGCTCTCTAGGAAAGCATCTTTCCAGTACCTGCCTCCCGACCTCCCATGGGAGCCTCAGAGAGTAGGGCTGTATGTGTTGGGAAAGGTGAAATCATCTGGAAGTACAACCCTAGTCTGGGTTGAGTGAAACAGCGTTTAAAACAGAGCCATACCCTCTGCTTCTAGAGATCCAGCAATGTTGTGAGACTCTGGTCTCACCTGGGAGCACTCACCCTGGAGCATACATACAGCATAGCTGAGACTAATTTGATTAGGAACAGAGTCAGATCTCAGCATCTCAGACTTTACTCTGAGGCTCAGTTCTACTTTTTTTTTTTTTCTTTTTTTCGGGGCTGGGGACTGAACCCAGGGCCTTGCGCTTGCTAGGAAAGTGCTCTACCACTGAGCTAAATCCCCAACCCCCAGTTCTACTTTTCAAACGCAAACAAACACTCCCCATTCATCCTAGTTGCTCGGACAACTCCCTCACATACTTCGTCTGAGTGCTCTGGCGTCGTCTCGGAGTGTGCGAATCCGCTGTATCCAGCACGTGCCGCAAGAGCGTACGTATGGTCGGGTCGCCGTCGGGACTACTGAGATCCGCCATGTTCAGGATCCCACCCCTCCTAACTGTTCTAGCTGCAGCAAGCACCGCATTCCCGCCGCCTCTTTTGAGTGAAGTCTCGCGATGCTACCACATGGCCCCACGGGAACTGTAGTCCGACAGCTGGGGAGCCGGGTCTGACATGATCATAAATTGATTTTGGAGGCGGTCTCACGTTAACCCTGGGGAAAAGCATGGAGCCAGTTCAGAACAGATGGTTTCCTCATTAAAAAAAAAAAAAAAAAAAAAAAAAAAGTAGAGCGCTTGCCTAGCTAGCGCAAGGCCCTGGGTTCGGTCCCCAGCTCCGAAAAAAAAAAAAAAAAAGTTAAGGGTTATAATAATCTTAAAGAACCAGAGGTCTAGAACATGGCTCAGCTGTAAGGTCTACTTGCTGCTCCTGCATTGGACCTGAACCCTTATGCGAAGCTCACAACTGTCAGAAACACCAATGCCAGGGCATCTGATGCTCTCTGGTCTCTTCAGACACCAGGCATTCATGTAGGGTCAAACTCTTCTAGGCATCCCTCTTGCCTTCATCACATGAATCCTCCCGTTGCAAATGTAGGCCATGGCTACATTTTGATAATCCCACCCGCAAGCACACTCGCACTCACAAGCGCCGGTACTTTTTGTTTTTGAAACAGCGTCGTAGGTAGCCCAAGCTGACCTCAAAATCCCTACACAGTCTAAGATGACCTTGAACTCCTAAACCTGCTTCTACTCTGTTTGCTTGGATTACAGTGTTTTCTTTTCTTTCTTTCTTTTTTATTTTTCTTTCTTCCTTTTTTTTTTTTTTTTTTTTTTTTTAGTATAGAGTAGAGTTTATTTGGGGCATGGGAAGGGGAGTTGACGGAGTAGAGACAGAGAAAGTGTAGAGGAGTAGAGGCTGGCTATGAGCACGTGGAGGGAGGGGGAGGGGAGAAAAGGGGAGGGTAAAGAGCAAGAGCAGGAGAGATCGAGAGTACAGTTGTTTTCTATCACACCCAGTTTAAATTATTATTTTCTTTAGAGGTCTTGGGTTGTTTTGTTTTGTTTTTTTAATTTGTTTTGAGACAGGTTTTATGACGTCCAGACTTAACTGTGCAGCTGATGATGATCTTGAACTTCTGATTCTCTAGCTTCCAACGGCGTTGTAACACCAGGCACCATTTCTGCAGCACTAGCAATCAATCCTAGAGCTTCCTGCATGCTCCACAAGCAACTGAACTCACTCTACCACCTGAATTACTCACCAGTTAGATTTGATCTCTTGCTATCTAAATTTACTAGGTCTTTGTGGATAAAATGTCATGGCCACTAGCAATTACCTAAATTGAATTTGAGATTTATTTTAGCCTGGAAGGGTGATGTATGTCATTAATCCCAGCACTCTGCCACCTGAGGACAGCCTGGTCCACATAGTGAGTTCCAAACCAGCCAGGGGTACAAAGTCAGACACTACCTCAAACAAACACTTAAGCAAACAAACTTCATATTTACTATATCCCTCTTTTTGAGATCAGCTACATAGCCTGGCTGGCCTGGGATTTACCATATACACCAGGCGGGCTTTGAACTTGTACAAACTCATGCTTCTTTATTTGCCTTTTCAGAGCTGAGAATGTGGGCATGGATGACTACTTTCTGCTTTTCTTGTTTTTTTGTTTTTTGAGACATGGCTTCTCTGTGTAGTCCTGTGGCTGTCCTGGAAATTACTTTGTAGACCAGCCAGCCTCAAACTCAAGAGACCTATCTGCCTACCTCTGCTTCCTGAGTACTAGGATTAAAGGCATTCACCCACCACCCAGCTACTTTCTGCTATTTTTAACTTTTCTTTATTTTATACATGTGTAGTTATGTCCATGTTACAGTGCACAAGTAGAAACCAGAGGACTCCTTCCACCATGTGGATCCCAGAGATTGAATTCAGGTTTTAACAGGCTTGGTGGCAAATAATAAGACCTACTGAGCCCTCTCACCAGTCCAAAGTTTGTCTATTTGTTTGTTTTAAAGATATACATATACACACATATATGCCATATATATATATATATATATATTCACTATCTTCATGCACACCAGAAGAGGGCATCAGATCCCATTACAGATGATTGTGAGCCCCCATGTGGTTGCTGGGACTTGAACTCAGGACTTCTGGAAGAACAGTCAGTGGTCTTAACTCTGAGGCATCTGTCTTGCTCCAAGGTTGTTTTCAAAATAATGAAAACACTGGATGAAGAAAGGGTCATAGAGAGGAATGTAAAAGTTTGACAAGGGCCAGGCTATATGTGTGGGTTCTTGGAGGCTCCAGGAAGGAATTTAGAAAGCATTCTAAATACAATAGGAAGCCCCTTGAGTGACTTCCGACTTGTTAGATTTTCTTTCGCAGCCATAAGGAGAACAGATGTAGAGGACACGAGATTAGAAGCAGGACACACGATATGATTCTTGCCTTCTTCCCTAGAGATGGCGAGAGGATGCATAATGTGGTGCTGGGGAGGAAAAATCATCTACTGCATGGATGTCTCTGCTCTGGTGCTGACGATAACCACAGTCCCTTTCCTATTATACTACAGAGCAGTACTTCCCTTTCTTTCTTTTTCTAAAAAAGATTTATTTATCGTATATAGGTACACTGTTGCTGTCTTCAGACACACCAGAAGAGGGCATCAGAGCTCATTACAGATAGTTGTGAGCCACCATGTTGCTGGGAATTGAACTCAGGACCTCTGGAAGAGTAGTCAGTGTTCTCAACCACTGAGCCATCTTTCTAGCCCCAGAGCAATAATTTCAACTTACTAGATATTATTTGAATGTCCATGAGTGTATGTTAAAGATTATTTTATGTACCGAAGGTAGGGTTTAATTGAGCATCTTCTTTAATGCTCTGTGATCTTTCCTTACTCAAGTAAGAAGACAGGCATGGGGCTGGAGAGGTGGCTCAGTGGGCAAGAGCACCGACTGCTCTTCCAGAGGTCCTGAGTTCAAGTCCCAGCACCCACATGGTGGCTAACGACCATCTGTAATGGGATCCGATGCCCTCTTCTGGTGTATCTGATGACAGTGACAGTGTACTCACGTATCTGCAATAAATAAGTAAAATCTTTGAAAAAAATTAAAAAAAAAAAAAAAGAAGACAGGCATGGTGTCCCACACCTATAATTCCAGTGCTGTGGGTAGGTAGAGACAGGTGCATCCCTCCAGCTAACTGGCGGGCCAGCCTGAAAAAGAAAAGTCGAAGGGCTCCTGAGGAATGAATGATACCCAGAACTTGACCTCTGGCCTCCACACTCACTGGCACACATATGAACATCCACAAATGCAAACATCATTCCCGACTCTCACACAGAACATATAATGACACACACACACACACACACACACACACACACACACAAACACATATGTCATTATATTTATCTCCCATTATGTTGAATGTTAACTAAACAAACAAATGTGAAAAACAGTATACAATATTTATACATTGGTTTTGTTTTGAGACAGGGTTTCTATGTAGATCTGGCCATCCTAGAACTCCCTGTGTAGACCAGGCTAGTCTTGAACTTTCAGAGATTGGCCTGTCTCTGCCTCCTGAATACTGGAATTAAAACTGTGACCTATTGAAGGAGGTGGGACCTTTAGTCCCATCACTTGGCTGGCAGACGAAATCAGATCTATGTGAGTTTAATACCAGCCTGGTCTACAGAGCAAGTTCCAGGGCATCTTGAGCTACACAGAGAAACCAAAAAAAGAAAAGGAAAGGAAAGAAAGAAGGCTGTTTGTACTATTACATAAGTGATTCGCTCAAGTGAACACACATCTTTCATTGTACTGTGTACATCATGGGGAATACATTCTGGATATGAGGCTGTGAACCCAGTTGCTTAGACCAGGAAAATGGGATTTTTCTTTTACTTACAACCAAGCAAAGCCCACACAAATAACCAAGATCTCATTGGCTTTACTAGAAATGCGATGGTAGTATATGGGCTTCTGTCTTGTTTTTGTTTCTGAGGGCCCCCTTCGTGGTAGGCAAGTGCTTAACTCTCTTCTCATTTAACTCTCTTAGCCCCATTTTATTCCCAGAGAGGGTCTCACTAAGTTGCCCAGATTGGCTTTGAATTCACTTTGTAGCCCAGGCTGTCCTCAACTAACCAGGATTGCAGGTCGGCACATCAGGCTTGTCCTGCCCACAAAGACTGTTCCTGGGAGGAAAACCAACTACTGTCTTGTTTATTTAAAATGTTTACTCCAAGAACTATAGTACTGTCTTGTTATAATGCAATTTTTTTCACTTAACTTTCTCGTTTCCTGCTGAGTGAAATTCCAACTTCTCTATCAATGTTTAGTTTGTAATCTTTCAGGGCTTTATTCTGGCTGCCCTTTTCAGGCACTTAAATGGCAGCGCCCAACAGTCCCCCAACCTAGGGGGGTTGGGAGGCCAAGCACTGATACTACTCACTTCCAAGTTTCTTTCTTTCTTTTTTTTTTTTTAATATATATAAAATCACATTTATTTGAGACTGGGACTTTTGAAGCTCAGTCTGGCCTGATCTTCTAGTGTCCAGAAGCACTGATTAGCAAATGTGTTTTCCTCTAGCTGGGTACCATACCCACGGTTCATTCTATTCAGATGTCAGACAATAGGCACAGCTGGGTTCCTTATTCAAAATCTGAAGGAGTCTGGGAGGAGGACAAACATATAGAATCAAGCTTAGGCCAGGAACCAGAAACTATGGATTGCTTTCTTTTTTTTTTTTTTTCTTTTTTTTTTTTTTTCTTTTTTTCTTTTTTTCGGAGCTGGGGACCGAACCCAGGGCCTTGCGCTTGCTAGGCAAGTGCTCTACCACTGAGCTAAATCCCCAACCCCTATGGATTGCTTTTTTAAAGGAACCAAAGAGGCTTCAAATCCAATCAACACAGCTGGAGTCTTCATTTCAGTCTCCATTTCCGTACCGCTTCAGTGGAAGTTCCATGAAACAGCCCGATGATTCTGAAGTGCCATCAAGTCACTTCTAGCTCTAGCTACTTAGGTTTCCCAGGCGAGGCGGCAGGTATCTGTCCACTTCCAAGTTTCTTATTGGCCTATCTACTCATGCCTCCCTTCGTCATTGTCTTCTTTGTCCAGCTGATTCCTTTGTGGCCTTTATTGATTAGACATCTATTGGCGCTTACTCATCTTTTATCCATAAGACACTCTAATTAGTCTCCAGGAGAGAGAGCGCTGGGGAGGACCTGACTGCTCAAAATTACCTTGAACGTGTTTTCCCCTTCACTGTTTGGCACATAGTAAGCAGCTAGTAGGGACCTGGTTTAGGTCAGTGAGTCCAAGTTAGAGGTAGTTGAGAGTCGGGAGACTGCTCCCAATATAAGAAAGTGACTCCAGAAGTTCTTCTGGGCTGACTTGGGCTTCCTCCAGGCTAATGAATGCACTGTGGAGTTTGGGGGGATTTTTAGAGCAAGCTATAGAACCTCACTCAAATCCTGGCCTGCAGGAACTCCACCTCTCCTTTAGGCGGCGCTGCAGTCCGCGGCCGCACCAAAACGTTCTTCTGATGCAGCATGGAACTTGTAGTCTTTGTGTGTTAGACACAGAGCGCTTGCGCTCACGAGGCACGCGCCCCGTACCATCAGGATTCCGGGTCCTTGTGAGGGGTAGTCCGTGCGACAACGTTCCATTCGAATACACTTCCCCCCCTTCGCCTTGGACGAGCTTTATCTGGAAAATAATCGACTCTGAACAGGATATCGCGGTGCCCGGGAAAGCAGCCGGAATAAGCCCGCCCCATCCCGGAAGTGAGCGGCTTCTGGCGCGGTGCATTGTGGGGGGCGTAGTCCTCCTTTCCAGGCGGTCCTTCGCGGCGTCCCCCGGGCCGACTCCGAAGCGCAGGCGGGCTGCCGGGTGGGTAGCGCGGCGCGGGCGGTCCGCAAGCATATTCTGGGCACGGGGCCTCCGCTCGGGAGGACTGCGCCGGGCGGCAATAGTGAGAGACCTCTAAGAGCCTCGCGCGGCACCGCCCGTCGAGGAGCTGAAGTGGGGGCCAGACCCGGCCGTCGAAGAGCTCAAGAGGCCGGTGGGCCGGGCCGCGCGTCGCAGCCATGCCTGGCTTTACGTGCTGCGTACCGGGCTGCTACAACAACTCACACCGAGACAAGGCGCTGCACTTCTACACGTTTCCCAAGGACGCTGAACTGCGGCGCCTCTGGCTCAAGAACGTGTCCCGTGCTGGCGTCAGTGGGTGCTTCTCCACCTTCCAGCCCACCACGGGCCACCGTCTCTGCAGCGTTCACTTCCAGGGCGGCCGCAAGACCTACACGGTGCGCGTTCCCACCATTTTCCCGCTGCGTGGCGTCAATGAGCGCAAAGTAGCTCGGAGACCTGCGGGAGCTGCGGCAGCCCGCCGTAGGCAGCAGCAGCAGCAGCAGCAACAACAACAACAGCAGCAGCAGCAGCAACAGCAGCAACAGCAGCAGCAGCAGTCTCCGTCCTCCTCCACTGCCCAGACTGCCCAGTTGCAGCCGAATCTGGTGTCTGCCTCTGCGGCCGTGCTTCTTACTCTTCAGGCCGCCGTAGACAGCAGCCAGGCTCCTGGAACCGTGGTTCCAGCGCCCACTACTTCCTCGGGAGATGATGTGAAGCCCATCGACCTTACAGTGCAAGTAGAGTTTGCAGCTGCTGAAGGGGCAGCCGCCGCTGCCGCCGCATCAGAGCTAGAGGCTGCTACAGCTGGGCTGGAGGCCGCTGAGTGCACTCTGGGCCCTCAGCTGGTGGTAGTAGGGGAAGAGGGCTTCCCTGATACTGGCTCCGACCACTCATACTCTTTGTCGTCCGGTACCACGGAGGAGGAGCTCCTGCGCAAGCTGAATGAGCAGCGGGACATCTTGGCCCTGATGGAAGTGAAGATGAAAGAGATGAAGGGTAGCATCCGCCATCTGCGTCTTACCGAGGCCAAGCTCCGTGAAGAACTTCGAGAGAAGGATCGCCTGCTTGCCATGGCTGTCATCCGTAAGAAGCACGGAATGTGAATGGTTCCTCCCAGAAACCTGCAGAATTCGTGACTCCTTCCAGCCCAAGGAATCCTCAGGCAGATGTTGAACTCCCCAATATTCTGGTTGACAGTGCTGAGGTTTAGGACAGTGGGACTTAAGCTGGTCAATTGGCACCCTCTTTCGTTTCCTCCTGAAGTAGGAGTTGGGGACTTCAGAATCTGGTGACACCAGCAGTTATGACTTTGTCTCTCACTCCCCAATTTATGTTGCAGATTCTGGTTATACAAAGGCTTCAGAACCATTGAACTTGAAACTTACCCTGGAGGGGTGCAAATGGGACTCTTAGGGACTGTGGGTTTGAGAAAGCCCACATCTTAAGGTTGGCCAGCAATTGAAGACAGCTTTGCTGTGTGTAGTAATAAGAGATCTCAGTAACATCATTTCTCCTTTTCATGCTACCCGTTTCAGGTGCAGCCTGTGATTCTGATGGAGACTAGTTGATCTGCGCCTCTGCCTGTTAGGACCTCTCTACCCAGAAGGTCATTTATCAGAGGACTCTGGGTGACTTGCTGATGGAGATCCAGCTGACCAGGGACTTAGGTTTATCTCGTTATGTTTGCTACTGGTTACAAATTCTATTTTCTGTACAATTAGACTGAAGTTTTCACTGTGTTTGGCAAAACAAATTAAACAAGAAAGTAAGGTTTTTATTTGGGTTTCGACATTTTATTTTTATTAAAGCTAAGTGTCCTTGAAATATAGGAGTATAGGTCTTGGCCTGTTTGAAAGAACAGGCTAGCCCAGAAGGTAGAGAAGCTTTAAAACAATGGCCCGGTTTCTCCATAAAGCACATAGATCTTCATAAAGTTCCTTGTTCAGGTCACTCCAAAGAGTTTGGAAGCTGCACAAAAGGTCTTGGTTTGTTCATGATTATTTCGT
Source organism: Rattus norvegicus (assembly GCF_021556685.1). Lineage (NCBI taxonomy): Eukaryota > Metazoa > Chordata > Mammalia > Rodentia > Muridae > Rattus > Rattus norvegicus. Next base: position 48,865,124 of record NC_141552.1, read on the forward strand.
CGGATTGTTGTGTATGTATACATACATAAATGTGTGTAGTATGGGGTTGCCTGCCAGAGGTGCTATACAGCCTTTTTGGGGTTGGGGGGAGAGGGTCTTCTTGTGGTTGGTGTCTAGCTCAGTGGTAGAGCACTTGCTTAGCAAGCACAAAGCTGTAGGTTCAGCCCAGAGTTCTGAAAAAGAGAGGAGGTTGGAGGTGTCTTCTCACTTGCTTGGATCTCACCCAGAGATAGGCTATTTGGCCAACCAGTGAGCCTCAGGGAATCTGTGTGTGTCTGCCTCCCCAGTGCTAGGATTACAAGTTGGCATCAAGCCTATTTTGTTGTCATTGTTGTTTTTATTACATAGGTTCTATGGGTACACTTGCAAGGCAAGCACTTTCCCAACTGAGCCATCTTTCCATCCCTTCCCCAGAATTTTTAAATGAAAAGGTGTGACTGAAAAGTAAGTGGGAATTGTTTTGTTCTAGATTCTTGATAGTTTTAATTTCCTTTGGGGGTGGGGTGGGGTGGGGTGTTGAAACAGGGTCTCTCTCTGTAGCCCTGGGTAACCTGGAACTCAGTTTGTAGACCAGGCTGGCCTCAGATTGAAAGATTTACATGTCTCTGACTGCCATTAAATCTCTGACTGAGATTGAAGGTGTGCACCACCACGCTGGGCTTAATTTTGTTCTTGAATTCTCTTCTACAGTTGAAGTTTGTTTACCATTTCACCTTTTGGGACAGGTAGGGCCTGGAACACATGTGGATGTAATCAGTGAAGTGCAGAACTAGAGTCAGCCTTGGCTCCTTCAGGCACCAGGGACTCTTGTGAGGAATACATTAATTTCAGTACACCTTCACTGTGAAAGATGTAGATGAGTAGAGAGCATTAAGGAATTGGTTTGTAATCCATCCCTACACTGGTCTTGGCTGCCTCTGTCTTTAGATTGGATATGGGAAAGGTAAGATAGCATTTTTATCTATAATTGTAAGTAATTCAGCTCAGAGCTAATGGGGAGATGTGAATGACTTTTGTTGCTCCAGACAGAGTTTCTGTGTATAGCTCTTGCTGTCCTGAAACTTAATTTGTAGCCTAGGCTGGCCTCAAACTCAATCTGCCTGCCTCTGCCTCCACTGCGGGCATTAAAGATGTGCACCACCACTGCCTAATGTGAATGACTTAAGCAATTTATTTTTATTACTTTGAAGTGTGGGTGTGTGTGAGTGATTGTAGCTACCTGAAAAAAGTCTGAAGGCCATTAGGTCCCTTGGAGCTAGGGTTACTGGCAGTTGTCAGTCATCTGTGGGTACTGGGAGCCAAAGCTTGGTTCTCTGTAAGAGCAGTATGTACTCTTTAACTGTTGAGCCACCTTTCTAGCTCTGTAAATGCCTTTTAACATTACCTGTTCCTGTGACTATTGGGACATGCACGAATTCTATCTACTTAGGCTCTGGCTTTGGCAAACTTAACTCATTTGAGTTCGTTATGGGCCAATCACCTTGCCTGGGAACATGCCGTATGACTGCAAGCTGAAGTGTACCCAAACACCAGTGTCTACTTCCCTTCTTGTCCTTTGGCTCCGAGTTGGGAAATGGGTCTTGAGAAAGCTGCAGTATGTATTGTATAGGTGCTCCATGGGGAGATGCTTCCTTTTCGGATTAGCTTTGGATTGTAATCAGGTGGTGAAAGCACAGCAGTACATTTCTAGGCCACCAGCCAAACTCTTAACATGTCAATACGCTTCCTGGAGCAGGGGCTTCCCCTTCTGGGCCACACTCTCTGTGTATCCTTGAACTCCCATTCTTTGAAAGCTGTCCCTTTGGTTTTATTTATTTATTTAAAAACCCTTTAGCAGCATTCCCTGGATCCTTCCTCCTGTCTCACAACTTGCCTATGTTTTGTTTTCTTGGTGGTGGTGAGGCTCCAGATGTGTCACCCACAGGTGACTAGGTAATAAAACCAAGCAAAGTGGTCTGGATAGAGGGATTTTTTTTTTTTTTTTTTTTTTTTTTGGTTCTTTTTTTCGGAGCTGGGGACCGAACCCAGGGCCTTGCGCTTCCTAGGCAAGCGCTCTACCACTGAGCTAAATCCCCAACCCCTGGATAGAGGGATTTAATCAGGAAGTTTAGCCTAGTTTTATCAGTCATCCCCAGGAGTGAGGCTAAAAGGGTAAAATACAAAAGTATTAAAGATTTTTTTGGCCAGGAAGATAGAGTTAGGGGTGTTCAGCCATTTTCCTTTACCATGGTTCTTTGGGTTGGTAGCAGAGCCATTTACTCAGCACAGGCCTAACTGAGAGGCGTTACTTGAAATATTTGTGTCACCTAGGAAACTGAAAAGGATATTGAAAGTAAAGGGGAAGGGTTGGGAAGATTATTTACAGTACGGCCACTTGGGGAAAGTTACGTTGAGCCATTTAGTTTTCTTTCAATAAGAGTTAAAATTGGAGGGTGAGTTGGTTCAGTGGGTAATTTGCCTCTAAACCTGAGAATCTGATTTCTAGGCCTCAATGGTGGAAGAACTGACTCCAGTAAGCTTCCTCTCTCCACATCCACGTCATGGCTCATCCCTCTTCAACACGAATAAAATGTAAAAAAAACAAAAAATAGTTGCCCTGTCCGTTGCAACAAAACAAGTAAACTTAGAAATTAGAAAAAAGAGAAACCTTCAGGATTCTGTTTTGAAAATACCTCTCTGTACACGTGAGGTTAACCTCTCCAACTATGGCCCACCTTAGTTGAGTGTTTGAGTCTCAATGTAATTAGCTTCCAACCAACTCTGCGGTAAGTAGCTCCCTCTGAGACACGGCTATCGCCCCCCGCAGGTTGAGGCTACACCTCGAGGAGCAGAACTAGTAGCTAGTGCTCCTAAAGGGAGTAGGTTTGGAGCTTAGGGGCCTAGGGAGGGGCTGCTGGGACAAGCCAGCTCGCTCCAAGCTAGACCAAGCTCCCACGGAGGCGGGGTCAGGCACCGTCTGCCACACAAACCTAGGCGGGGCCAGGCCAGCTGGTACCCGGCTACAACCGAGACCTGATCCTTGCCTGGCGCCAACTCCGTGTTCCAGAGGCTTCCGCTAGACCACAATTCTCAGGGGCTCACCGGGACAGCCTCCCTCCCTAACTTAGCCTCTCCTCCCGCGCTGCGAGCAATGGCTGCGCCTCCGCGAACGGCATTCTGGGAAATGTCGTTCTAGCCAAGTTCACTAACGCTCATAAGGAGCATATTGGGACTACGTTTCCCGGAATGCAACGGGACGGGCGAGGGAAGGCAAGGGGGAAGGGACAGTCGGTCGCAGACCGCGCTGGGTTGCCGCCGCCGCTGCCGCCATCGTGCCAGCCCCACGGGTGAGTGTTGGGGCCAGCGCGCCGGGGCGGGGGCTGGGCCGCAGGAGCCGCGCTCTAGGCCGCTGGGAGCTTCTGCTTCGAGGCCCTTGGAGGCCCCTCCCCTCTTCACACCCCCACGGCGGCCCGAAGAGGCACGGGGCCCGCACCATGTGTCGCGCGCGGCTCCGCCTACCGCGGATTGTCTGTGGCCGCGGCCCGGGGAATGCTGAGAGCCTGACGGACGCCTGTCCGGGCCGCCCTGTGTCCTGGCTGATGGCCAGGTCTTTTTCTCTTGTCCGGACGATCAGGATAGCTCTCAGGGGCCCGCCCTGTGTGGCCTTCCCTGGCTTGCTCGAATCCTGCAACCTCTGCAGGCAGGTTGGCGGGCCGATCCCAGACCCTCGTCCCACCACCCGCCGGCGAAGATCCGGGGATGGGCAACGCCACCCAGCTCGCTCCAGAGCCAGCATGGGTAAGGGTTGCCCTCCTGCCGCTGCTGGGGCTTGGGACCATTGCCTGGTTCCAAACCATAGCCCGGCTAGGATGTAGGTGAACGCTTCTCTGCTTGATTGCTTGCTGGGAGTGCACGAAACTTAACCTCTACCTCGGTGGAAACTGTGCTGCAGTGTCCAGCATGGAGGACAAGGGCAGGGATTCTGGGGCGGGAGGGAATGCCTCGTGGGACTTTACCTCTAGCTAGTCCTGGAAAATCTGTACATAGTGTCTTTGTAAAGGCAGCTCCCGTCTGGTAGGCCCAGCCTCCATGACTAGGCTCTAGCTCTGGGGTGGGTTGCCTGACTTAGTTATAATGGAGAAAAGACACCAAAGAAGTGAAATTTGTGTGAGCCTCCAAAGTTTCTTGTTAGATTTCTCAAGCAGGCCTAATTCTAAACTACGTTAGAACCTTCTAGAGTCAGTATTGCATGGGCCTGATAGGAAAATGACTCCTTTAGAATAAAACGATGAGGTAGGAGTTAATTCATGAAGAAATGAACTCCAAGCTTGAGGTCATTGAGCCCAGTGCTGGACAAGAGAAGGTGGAAGGGACCTTGTGGCTAGAGCTCTAGTTTAGGTTGTGTTTGCTTGTTGAAGTTGTTTGCAGATCTGGAACTAACTAGAAGCCACAGAATGTCTGCTTTCTCTTCGCATGTTCTGGGGCTGCCTGTGAACAGTCAAGAAGATGGTTGGGTCTTGAGAAAGTGCTTTAGCAATGGTACCACAGATCGTCTATCACTTTGAGCTCCTGGAGAAGAGGTGTATTTAACCAATTACTGTTAAGCAGGCTTTGAAAAGGCACTCTGTTTTGAGTAATGCTTAAGGAACGAGTGTAGAAAAGCTCCCAGGACTTGGCAGAAAGCATCTCTTGTCAGGTTGGATTCTCTGGTCCATTGCTGGCTTCTGTGTCACATGGGCCTAAGCAGTCTCTTAGAATGACAGACTGACTTATGGCAGAATGCTGAAAGCCACTGTCTTTGGTGTCCCCTGCTCCTAGAATATTTCCCCAGATACTGTTATTCTGGTTTTCACTTGAAGTTTTTTTCCCTCCAGTACAGTCATTCTCTCTAGTCAAAAACAACAAGCAGAGATTGCTCAGATCTTAACCAGGACCTACCTTCTATGAATTCAAGCTTCTGAATCCATATTATAGCTGGTAAGCAAGGCTTATCCAGTAGGCTCTGGAGAGACTCCTGCATGTTTTGGCTAAGCAGCCAAGGAAGGACTATCCACAGAACATAGAAGGTCAAAGAGGTAGGATTACTTGGTAAAAGCAGTTATTTCCATACTTTCTTGGAGATAGGGATGTAACTCAGTTGGTAGATTGGTTGTTTGATCATCAGCACTGAATAAATTGAGTGCGGTGGCACACGCTTGAAGTCCCAGTTAACCTAGCATCATGGTAGTAGCATAAGGATCAGAAGTTATATCTTAAGCTGCATATGAAATCTAAGGCCAGCCTGGGGTACATGAGACCCTGTCTCAAAGAACTAAAATGAACTCTGCACCTTGTCTGAGTTTTAGATGAGCTATGCTCATGGCTGAGGATCAGCTTCTGAGTGGCTTCTGCATAGGACTTCCTTCTCTCTTCCCCCTTCTGCCTCTTTTTCTTTTCTTTTTGTAGCACCAGGAATCAAACCTTAACTTTATAAACTCTAGGCTGTGTATATTCTAGCACCTTCAGGATCAAAAAGAAACTGTTCTTCTCCGAGGTGAGCCAGAAATGAAAGGAATTTGGGTCTCTCCTTATTCCTTAAAAGTTCTCAGAAACGTCTGTCTGGAGTTAGCCATTTCTAAGCACCCTGACCCCAAGAAGCCCTCGATCTTACTGGACTTGGCAGTCCATTTAGTTCTGAGAGACAAAGGAGAATCCTAAGGTTCTTCAGAATCTCTATGTGCCCTCTTCTGTCATGTAAGAAGTCATGAGAAGTGGGACAATTGAGTATAGCTGCACAAGGAAGTGACAAATACCTTTTTGTTTGTTTTAGCTAAGAAAGAAAGAAAATTATATATATATATATTTTTTAGGACAGCCAGAGCTATACAGAGAAATCTTGTCTGGGGAAAAAAAAAGTTCAAGGACAGTCAGGATTATATATTGTGAAGTCATGTCTCAAAACAAGCTTCAGGATTCCTTTAGTAAGCTGTTAGCATTTTATTTGACGTGAGCATGGTTTGTTTTGTTTTTTATCTGAATATTCAGATTTTTTTTCCACAAACATTCTTTGGTCCTTTATGGTTGACTCAGGGATGAGGCTACAGGGGAAAAGAGATAAATACTGTCTATTTCTGATGCTAAAAAAAGGTGTCAGTACTAAAGATGACAGAGTAATGTTGGCATTGTGTGCTGAGGGCTTAGTTGAAGAGAAGTGCAGAAGAGGGGGCTTTTAAAGGATTAGAGAGCATTGAGAGCAAAACCTTAGTGGGTCCACCTGCCTCTCCAGATGACTGGCCAAAACCAAAGGCATGGGGGGGGTAGGGGTATTCTCAGAATGCCTAGGAAGGTCACCAACATTGTCTGACCTTCTTTCCCCTTGCCTGAAACATGGGTGTGTAACATCTCACTTAACTGAGACTCCCTCATGATCAGATTGATCAAATGACAATCATTTATTCCTTGAAACCCTGTTCCTCTGCTTCCCACCTCTGAAGTGGCTACTATTACTTACAGGCCTAAATGTCTCCGCCATTCTGTTTTAGGTAATGCTTGTGGCATAATTCAGTAGTAGAGCATTTGTCTAGCAGGCAGGAGGCCTTAGCTTCAGTCTCTAGCTTTTGGGGGGCACAGATAAGAAATAAGAAGACTGCTTGTTTAGACAGCATTTCACCTCACTGGGACCTCCAGGATACACAGTCTAGGGTTCCAGATGAAGTAGAAGAGCATTCTCCAAGAAGGAGGTTAAAAGTTGGGCAGAGTTTCTTTGGGCTGCACCTCGAGTGGGATTTTTTTTATTGTTTTTTCTTTGTCTTTTTTTTTTTTTGGTTCTTTTTTTCCCGGGCTGGGGACCGAACCCCGGGCCTTGCGCTTCCTAGGCAAGCGCTCTACCACTGAGCTAAATCCCCAACCCCTTTCTTTGTCTTTTTTTCCCCCCAAGACAGGATTTTTCTCTGTAGCCCTGTCAGTCCTGGAACTCTCTGTAGACCAGGCTGGCTGCATACTCAGAGATCTGCCTGCCTCTGCCTCCCAAGTGTTGGGATTTTAGGTGTGTGTCAGCACCACCCAGGTGTTTTTTCTTGTTTGTTTGGTTGGTTTTTTTTTTTTTGTTGTTGTTTTGTTTTTTTTGGTTCTTTTTTTCGGAGCTGGGGACCGAACCCAGGGCCTTGCGCTTCCTAGGTAAGCGCTCTACCACTGAGCTAAATCCCCAGTTCCCACCCAGCTGTTTTGTTAAGTTTTCAAATGAACCTTTTCCCATTGTTTGTAGGCTTGCAGTTGTTCAGTTTGAATTGGCTACCCCCTTCCCAACTTTGTAATTCTGTGAACCTTGACATTGACTATGTACAGCCAGAATTCTTGAATACCTCCCTTTGGAGGCCAGTAGTATATTCCTGGAGTGACTTTCAAGCCATGTGAATGAGTAAGGGATCAGTAAGTGCTCAGGACAACACCTCTCTTCTCTCGTCTCAGCTCTGATGTGTCGTGGGCTGAATGCTCTGGCTGCAAAAGTGTCATAGTAGTAGGAAGGACTGAGAGTGAGTGTGCTTATTGTCCCCAGGGTACTCACTGCCAGCAGGCATATGGCCAATCTTGGGCCTACTATTCCTTATTTTTTGGTGGTTGCCTGTTATAAGTCAACTCAGTAAGTGCCAGGGTCTGGAGATAGGATGAAAAACATCCTTCCCAAAAGTTGTCAGGCCCTAAGGAGAAGTCTGTTTGCCTTGATGTCTTTAATAAAATAGAGAACATTTTGGGATATTTTGCTTTTCTTTTTTCTTTTTTCTTTTTCAAGTGTTTATTTGTATGTGAGTACACTGTAGCTGTCTTCAGACACACCAGAAGAGGGCATCAGATCTCTTTACAGATGGTTGTGAGCCACACCTTGTGGTTGCTGGGAAGTGCACTCAGGACCTCCGGAAGAGTAGTGAATGCTCTTAACTGAGCCATCGTTCCAGCCCCTTGTTTTTGTTTTTGAGCCATATCGCTCTATAGTCCTGGAACTTAAGGCAGTCTGGCCTTGAACTCACAAAGATCCAAGCATGCATACGACCCCTGGCTCTCAACCTTTTTTTTTTCTTTTTCTTTCTTTTTTTTCGGAGCTGGGGACCGAACCCAGGGCCTTGCGCTTGCTAGGCAAGCGCTCTACCACTGAGCCAAATCCCCAACCCGGCTCTCAACCTTTTTAAGATGGATCTCACAGGGCTGTCCAGGCAGGCTTTTCTCATCCTCCATCCTTGGCCTTCAGGCCCATGTTTCAATTCCAACTGAATCTCAGCCTTCATAGAAATAGGAAAGGCAGCTGCCTCTGGAAGGATCTGTACGGGGCCGTATCACCGTTAGATGTTTCTAGTCACAGAAGAGAATGCTCTTGGTTGTCCCTGTGGTAAATCCGCTTTGAGCTACTGAGCACATGCTCGGGTCTTTTCATCCTGAGGTGCTTGGAACTTGCTGATACTAGAAAGGAAGAAAAGCATGGGATTTTCCTTACTGCCTCTGTGCTTCTGCCATCTTGGTTCTTAGCTATTGGGGTAACCTACTACTTCCTTGTTCATTCTGGGGAATCAAGCGCTGGATGTGCCAGGGAGCTTTTGAGGTGAAAATAACTATACCAGCCTTATTGGGCCAATTCGTTCTGAAGCTCAAGTCAGAGGACATATGAAAGAGGAAGGGGGGTTGGGGATTTAGCTCAAAGGTAGAGCCCTTGCCTAGGAAACGCAAGGCCCTGGGTTCGGTCCCCAACTCCGAAAAAAAGAACAACAAAAAAAAAAAAACTCTTAAAAAAAAAAAAGAAAGAGGAAGGGTCCTATTTATTATCTTCTGTAAACTCTGTCCTTTTTTTTTTTTTTCTTTTCTTTTTTCTTTTTTCGGAGCTGGGGACCGAACCCAGGACCTTGCACTTGCTAGGCAAGTGCTCTACCACTGAGCTAAATCCCCAACCCCAACTCTGTCCTTTTTATTCTCGGCTCTGCTCACTCCTGTGGTATCACAGCAATGCTGGCCAAAGGTGGTCATGGAATACCGTGGAAGCAGTTGTTGAGGAACCTCATTCCCTACCAGGGTGTCGCCTCCTCAGAGCATTCAAGGCCTGAAGCTCAGTTCAAAATAGAAACTAAAGAAAGCCTAGGGCTCCAGAGAACTTGTGCAACTACTGGGAAAGGGAAGTTACTGGGGCAGTAAGTGCAGAGTATAGGACGCAGGTCTCAGACTAAAGCTCCTGGGTCGTCTGGGGCTCTGGAGGCATTCAGGCATAGGGAAGGGAAAGGTCCAAGTGGTGCTATATAGACTTCAGATATCAGTTCCAGGAAAAGGTTCTGCCTGGGCTAACCACCTAGGCACCAAAATGTCTCTGAACTTGAAGTTAACAGAGTGGTAGGTTGGACAGTTGCCTTTCCTGGATCAAGAATGCCTCCCTGTATGTAGCCTCTCAGTTAGAGGCTGATGATAATTCCTTACCACTGGATTTTGCTTTAGCACCTTGGTTAATTTCTCCCTAATTTGGCCAAGTTTCTGATGAGAAGACAGGACCATAACTCAAGGGAGAAGTGAAGCAGGCTAATGGTCAAGGAGTTGCCTGTGTGTCTACCATTTACCATAGCTGCTCCCCAGGTGACTAGGGCCTTTGGATTGAGAGCCAGTCTCTACTTGCCACGTGTCACTCAGGTAGCTGAATGGAACAAAGGATCACTTCCCGGTGTCTTGGATACAAGGTGTGGGTGAAGGAGAACATGGGTCACTGAGCAGTGTTGCCTAAATCTGACAATTCCAGAGAACAGCCAGCCTAGGTTAGGCTCCCAGACATTCATCTACTTAGTCAACAAAAGTGATTGAGGGCTGGGCCAGGTCCAGTGGAAACAGGTGATGAAGAGTGCTCTGGGAGCACAATAAAGTATGGTGCTCTGGTTGGGAGATAACATGAGTAGCCAGATTTATGGACACAGCATGACTGATGCACTTGTGAGCTCACAGCAGCTGTGGATACCTGCACAAGACTGGGCCCATTGACATTTCATCACAGAGGGGAGGAGTCATAGGAGCTACAGGAAGTTGCTAGCTAATGGTTCCTGGGATTAGCTCAGTGTCATCACTGATTGCCCTGCTCCAGTAAATAACCCCTCACTAATGCTAATGCAAGCAACTTTAAATGCAGTGGCCCACAAGAGAAGAACAGAAAAAGAGAAAGACGGGAGGGAGACTTGTTCAGAAGAAGGCCCTCATGGGAGAAGGCAGAAGAGAAAAGATAATAGGAGAGAATATGGGTAGAGTACATTGTGTATGAAATCATGAAAGAATAAATGTGAGACTAGGGTGGTCAGAGAATGCATCAGTGAAGAGGTGACATTTGAATTGACACGTGATAAAGAACCAGCCATCTAGTTGCAAGAGTGGTCTAGGTATAAGAAGAACCAGTGAGTGACTGGGCTGGTGAGTCACTAGCATCAACCCTTGCTTAAGATTCCTGGGGGGCTGGAGAGGTGGCTCAGTGGTTAAGAGCACCCGATTACTCTTCCAGAGGTCCTGAGTTCAATTCCCAGCACCCACATGGTGGCTCACAACCATCTGTAAAGAGATCTGATACCCTCTTCTGGTGTGTCTGAAGACAGCTACATTGTACTTATATATGATAAATGAATAAATCTTTAAAAAAAATAAATAAATAAGTAAAAAACAGTTCAAAGGGGGCTGAAAAGATAAAAAAAATCCTGGGGCCTGGGAATAAAGTGGAGGAAGTCTTGTGGCGGAGGAGTAGCTGCCTAGTGGTTAAGAGGTGTGTGCTGCTAAGCCTGACAACTTGCCATCAGTGCTTGGGACCCCAAGTGTTGGAAAGAGAGACCAATTCCTGCAGGTTTTCCTCTGACCTACACACACACCCCTAAATAAATCCAGTGAAAGGAACACTGACTACAAAGTTCTCAGTGGGAATGGCCTCAATCTGTTCTAAAACTACCAAAATGCCCAGTGTGGTTGCTAACAAGGGAAGAAAGTAGGTGGCAAAGTCGAGATTCGACAGCCAGGAGGGTTGGATAGCTCAGGGCCTTGTAGATAAAGTAGTAGTGAGGCTTCCTTCTCACTACTTCTCACTTCATCACTTTTCCCATGATGCCATGGGAAATATTGGAAGGCCCTGACTTACACATTCTATATCATCATGAGACTAGAGAGACAGGGTTTTTTAAAAAAACTATTTTTAGATTTATTTTTATTTATGTTTATGAGTATTGTGCTTGATACTCAGGGAAGCAGTAAGACTGTGCAGGTGCTGGGATTGGAACTGAATTGAACAACAAATGCTCTTAACCAGGCAGGGTTTTCCTGTTTTACTTTATTCTACGTGGTCTGGACTGGCTGTGGTCTCTATGTAGTCAGATATAACTTTATACTCCTGATCCTTTTGCCTTCAATTCCCAAGTAGTGGGATTACTAGTGTGTATCACTACACTCAGACAAGAACAGGCAGGTGCACTACTGGACCTTCCTGTCTTGGGTTGTTGCTCACCCTCTGTGTGTGTTTTGTTTTGTTTTGTTTCTTTTTTTTTTTTCCGGAGCTGGGGACCGAACCCAGGACCTTGTGCTTGCTAGGCAAGCGCTCTACCACTGAGCTAAATCCCCAACCCCGTGTGTGTGTGTTTTGCTGGAGGATCAAGCCCAGGGCTTCATACAAAGTAAGTGCTCTACAAGGGAACAATATCCCCAACCCTTTTATTACATTTCTGGAGGAGGGGCACACTATAATGCATGAAAAAGTCAGAGAACAACTTGTAGGTATCTGTTCTCTCCTTCTGCTATGTTGGTTCCAATGGGTTTGGTAGTAAATACCTTCACCTACTAAGCCATCTCTGACCCTTTTTATTTTTTTTTCTTTTTTATTTATTTATTTATTTTTTGGAGCTGGGTACTGAACCTAGGGCCTTGCACTTGCTAGGCAAGCGCTCTACCACTGAGCTAAATCCCCAACCCCTGACCCTTTTTATGTGTCTGTTTTAACTGCTTGTCTGTCCATACTTTTGTACATGCTGTGTGTGCACAGTAGAGGAATTTGGATCCTGTGGAACTGGCATTATAGGGGTTGATATTCAACACATGAATGCTGGGAGCTGAACTTAGGTGTTCTGTAAGTTATCTTAACTGCTGAGTCACCTTGCAGTCTTCTGATACTCATTTTTTGTTTACTTGTTTGTTTGTTTGTTTGTTTGTTTGTTTGGACACATGGCATCTCTTTAGCACAGACTGGCCTAGAACTCACATAGTATTCCTCTCTCAGCCTCCTGATTGCTGAGCTTACAGGCATAACTACTACATTCGTCTGTCTTTAGGCCTTAGAGTAAAAATCTCTGAGAGGGGCCTGCTTTGCTGCTCTCAAGAGATTGAGGCTCAGAGATCTAGGGCTTCATGCCCAGAGGCTCCTGTTTCACGGATTTGAGTTTCACGGATTTGATCTGCTTATTTCTATTTGTAAGAGAACTCAGCTTGTCATTGGAGTCCTGGCTCTGAGGCCCACTAAACTTGGACAGTCCAATTCTGTGTACCAGCTGCTGAGCTGATGGACTTACTGGGTCTCATTTGGTTCATCTCTGACATGAGTATTGCTCTGACATGAGGGTCGGGAGTGCCATAAGGTTCTTTGTACAATTCTTTTTTTTTTTTTTTTTTTTTTTAAGGTTTTTTTTTTTTTTTTTTTTTTTAAAGTTTTTTTCCTTTTTTTTTTTTTTTTTTAATTTATTTTATGTGAGTATGCTGTCTTCAGATAAACCAGAAGAGGGCATCAGATTCCATTAAAGATGGTTGTGAGCCACCATGTGGTTGCTGGGAATTGAACTCAGGACCTCTAGAAGAGCAGTTGGTGCTCTTAACCTCTGAGCCATCTCTCCAGCCCCTCTTTGTACAATTCTTTCTTGGCTTGAACCGCTTTCTTTTTTTTGAGACCAGGATCTCCATGATGTGCAGTTCACTGCTATTACAGATTTTGTCTTTGGAGACACTTGATATTAAAAAAAATCAGATAGGGCTGGAGAGATGGCTCAGTGGTTAAGAGCACTGACTGCTCTTCCAGAGGACCTGAGTTCAAATCCCAGCAACCACATGGTGGCTCACAACCATCTGATCCCCTCTTCTGCTGTGTCTGAAGACAGCCACAGTGTACTCATGTATATACATAATAAATAAATCTTTAAAAAAAATCAGATAAAAGTTTTTCTTTTAGGTCAACATTTAACAGAGTTTATGGTTGGTTTCTTGGGGGTTTAAACAACCTGAAATTATACACAAGGTTTGTAATCTCTACCTTTTTGCATACTTCTTGGCAGAGACTTACAGATTTTGTGATTCTCGGAGCATCTTTGCACCTTCAAAAGCCTAAGAGTCCAAAAAAGGCTGATCGCAAGGGGCAACAGCTCTTTGAGGAGCCTGGCTCTAGTCAGTCTGTGGGCTACTAAGGAGAAGCCTGAGGAGATGGTATGGCTGTTGGCTTCTCACAAGAGCTGTAGAAGCCATAGGATGAAGGTAGTTTGGTTGTTTTGTTTGTTTGTTTGGTTTTTTTTTTTTTTTTTTGTCTTTTTTTTTTTCGGAGCTGGGGACCGAACCCAGGGCCTTGCGCCTGCTAGGCAAGCGCTCTACCACTGAGCTAAATCCCCAACCCTGTTTTGTTTGTTTTAAGATTTATTTATATATGTGAGTACACTATCACTCTGTTCAGACACACCAGAAGAGGGCATCAGATCCCATTACAGATGATTGTGAGCCACCATGTGGTTGCTGGGAATTGAACTCAGGACCTCTGGAAGAACAGTCAGTGAGCCATCTCCAGCTCCTGAAGGTTAGTTCTAAATGTGATGTGAGACTGCATTTGTGAGGCCTTTGTTTCACGGTTTTACTTTTTAGTAAACATGTTAAGAACAATGATCAGAGCTTTCTGGCAGTTCTGGACACCTCCAGGAGAGTAGTACATGTGGATGGCAAGGGTCTCTGTTTTGCTGCTTTTTGGTTTCAGGAATGCTGTTTTCAAACTGTAAGTTGAAAACTTACTAAGTCATTAACTTGCAGTGCTGTACATTCTGAACTAGGGGAGGATGTATAAGGATCATGTATATGAAAATTGACAAAGGTGGCCAGGTTACATATTTAATTAAGCTCAATATTGGAGGCAGAGGCAGGTGGGTCTCTGAGTTTGAGACCATCCTGCTCTACAGAGTAAATTTCAAAGCATTCAGGGCAACAAGAGAAAGTTGATGGGGTTTATACCTGAGGTGTGTCAACAGTGGTGCCTGGTAATAACAAACAGGGTCTGACCAGTGTTTTGGAGGAAGAATAAGAATTGACCAAGCAAGTCATTATACCCGTGCCAGGGACTCAAGCCCTGAGCCTGTTGTGTGTGTATTTGGTGTTAGATGCAGATAGAATGAGTGGCTGGCAAGACAGGGATGCTCTTTTTTTTTTTTTTTTTTAAAGATTTATTTATTTATTATATATAAGTACACTGTAGCTGTCTTCAGATACACCAGAAGAGGGCATCGGATCTCCTTACAGATGGTTGTGAGCCACCATGTGGTGGCTGGGAACTGAACTCATGACCTCTGGAAGAGCAGTCGGGTGCTCTTAACCGCTGAGCCATCTCTCCAGCCCGACAGGGATGCTCTTAACCTCTGAGCCATCTCTCCAGCCGAGTTTTTTGTTTTTGTATGTCTGTTATGTGGCCAGAAGGTATCAGATTAGAGCTAGAGTTACAAGCAATTGTGAACGCCCAGTGTATGTTCTGAGAGCCAAATTCAGTCCTCTAGAAGAGCAGGAAGAACTATTGACAGCTGAGTGATCTCTCTAGTCCCTTGGTTGGTTGGTTCTGTTTGTTTGTAAGTGACAGGGTCTTGCTATATAGCTCTGACTGGCCTGGGTATCACTATGTAGAACAGGGTGGCCTTGAACTCTACAGAGATTCTCCTGCCTCTGCCTCCAAGCACCTGTACCATCACAACCAGACCTTATTTTTTGAAACAAGCATTTCACCGTACAGTCTCGTGGATTGGAACCACAACAGTCCTGTAGTCTACCAAGTGCTGGCATTACAGATGTGTACCTGCTCCTGGCTGCTTATTTTAAGAGGGGTCTTTCTGTGTAGCCCTGACCTGCTTGTGGGTAATGGAATTGGAGGAAGGCAATACCAAACCTAGTTTAGGGCTCAGCTTTAACCCAGAGGCTTCAGTGGTAAAGGGAGTGTGTGATCTAGGGTTCAGTTATACAAGACCATGTCAGCACTGACATTGTTCAATCTGTCCTAATCTACAGCACGGAGGTGACAAGGGAACTTTATTTCGTGTCATATGTTTGGGTCCATGGCAATAAGGGTGTGGTCAGACAGTCCTAGAGTCAGGTTGGTGTTGGCTCCTGGAGCTGCTTTTGGTCTCCTTAAAGCAAAGGTCTTCATGCAGTCTTTGGTTTTCTTGTTTTTGTTAGTTTGTTTTTGAGACAGGATTTCTAACCCAGACTGGCCTCTAACTCCTTGTGTAGCCTTGAACTTCTGATCCTCCTGCCTCTACTTCCCAAGTACTGGCATTACAAGCATATGCCACTTACATCTATCTGGTCTTTGCATTGCTGAGGATCCCACCCAAGGTTTTGTGCATATTAGACAAGCATTCTCTAACCAGGCCCTGGCTTATTTTCTATTTTGAGACAGGATATCACTTAGTTACCCAAACTGAACTCATTCTGTAGCTGGGTAGACCTTGGACCAGGATTCTTCTTAAATTAGCTTTTCAAGTAGCTAGCATTGTAGGCTTGTAGCACTAGGCTAGGCTTTATCCAGTTTTGAAGATTTCTATTAGAGAGTTAGCTTACCTTTAAGAACAATACTACTGCTGGGCGTGGTGCTGTGTGCCACTGGAGGCAGAGTCGGGTGGATCTGCATAGCAAACTGAAGGGCAGCCAAGGCTGCATACTGGGACCCTGCTTCAAAAGAAGCAAACACAAAACCCTATCCTGCCTATCTGGACATGGTAGCATATGCCTTTAATAAAACTCAGAAGGCAGAGGCAGAGAGAAACCAGACCAGTCTGGTCTACATAGCAAGTTCTAGGACTACGTGGTGACACTATCCCGGATAGAGTCTTAGGATAGATAAGATAGATAGGACAATACTACTGAAAAAGAAAAAACACCCTCCTACTTCCTATGCTGCCCCACGGTCTTACCACATGGCTTTGCTTTCCCTCTCTGATGTCCCAGTTTCCATCCCTCGCCTGGTTTGGTGCTGTCACATATTTGATGGTGCTGTTTCTTCTGCCTGGCATGTTCTTTTCTAGGACCTCCCCTTGATATAGGGGCTGAGAGCAGAAGGAAGCCTGGCCTTCATTATTCCTGCAGCTTTTCCTGAGAACTCTTGGGAACTGGACTGAGTATCTTGGCTTCTGTGGGGTGGGACAGGCTGAGTCAGTACTATGGTAGAAGGCGCAGAGATGGGAGGGTAGGAAAATGTGGACTTTTTAGAAATTTGGAGATGTGACCAAAATTGCGGGTGAAACTGGTTGTAGATCCTATGTTTCTTCCATTTGTTGATTGTTTCTTGGCACAGATATGAACTGGGACACACTTTGTGTTCCTGTGTGCAGCCGTGACTGGATCCAAGCTTTCTCCTCGGCTTGGTTTAGACTTTCCTGGACATTTCTTAGTCATCTGAGCATGGCTGCTATTTTTAGTACAGCTACAGCTACTTCCTAGGGAACTTAAAATAAAACTGGCTTCATTTCTTGGCCTTTCATTGGCTAGAGTATCTTCATAGGCTGGAGGATTGGATTAACCTCTGTTTCTTTACTCTGTCCCTTCCTGCTGGCTCCTCTGGCCTTCGGTGAGGTCATAGAAACTGTAGTGAGTGAGTACTCACCATGTTAAGCTGTGTAACCACCAGCCAGCAGAGGAGGATGTGGGAACCCTAGAAGCACTGATGTGCAGTAGCTCCTACCGCAACTAATGCTTTTCTGCTGGAGCCAAGTATCCTGTTACTGTTTTGTTTCAAACCTATTATCAGGACAGAGGATGTACTCGTCTACAGTCAGATCCATACAGGTCTCTAGGACCCACAGGAAGTACAGCTTGCCTTCCCATGTAGGGCTTCAATAAAGCCAAAGTGGCTTTGTCATCATTGTCTTTGGGATGGTGGCCTGAGCTGTGTAGAGACAGCTCTTCAGGAGCAGGGTATTGGTGATACGGGATACCGCACATAACTGCCCACTCATGCCTTCATCTGTTTTTCCCTTTCATCCTGTCAGAGCTCTGAAGTGAGTAGAGAATGTCATTATCACTGAAGGACTGACACCAGAAAAGACCAGGTCAAGAATCACCTGGCCTCAGAAATGTTAGGAGGCTCCTCGGGACTTGCTGTGGTCAGGAGTGGAGTAGAAGTCATGTGTCCTTCCAACCCCCATCACCATCACATCCCAGAGACAGTATTGGAAGTTACTGTGGCTTTGCAGCTTATTGAAAGGATTAAAGAAAACTGGTGCTTAGCTCCTTCTTCTCCCCTTATTGGACATGGGGACTATTCTGATTTTCCTTTACCCTGTGTGTACCTGGCACCCTCTGTCATCCACCTAGAGGTCCTTAGAACATGGGCTAAATATGGTTCCTACCACTGGTCAGGGTTGGGTAAGGTGTGTGAGATCCCCAGGGCTGTCACATACCCTGAAAGAACAGGTATCAACAGAGAATCTTCCTGCATGAGGAGGCTAGGAAAAGACAGGCTACTTCTTGCTTCTGTGGTACTAACATTTCTGTCTTGCTGGTCTTGCAGGTCTCAGTGAGGTGGGTGACTCTCCAGGATGGGAGACAAGCCAATTTGGGAGCAGATTGGATCCAGCTTTATTCAGCATTACTATCAGTTATTTGATAACGACAGAACCCAACTAGGCGCAATTTACGTAAGTCTCCAATGTGAGAGCCAGAATAAAGCCCTAGGAGATCAATTTGAATATCAAGAGTGTCCTGGATAGGAAGTTTGGGCTTTCTTTTTTTTTCTTTTTTCTATTTTTCAGAGCTGGGGACTGAACCCTGGGCCTTGCACTAGGCAAGCGCTCTACCACTGAGCTAAATCCTCAACCCCAAGTTTGGGCTTTCTATTCCATGTGGTTGGCACCCTATCGGATCACATCTCTCTGTAGCAAGTAAAGACTAGGATTCATTATCCTCTGGAGGCAGCAGCCATGAGCATTTTCAGTGCAGTGCTGGCTCCTGGAGACCCCATGTGCAGCTTCTTTTGAGGTCAGAACATCTGAGTGCTTGTGGGGATAAAATAAAGTTAAACCAAGGAGTCTTCTAGGTGGCCATTGCTTCACATTTTAATGATACTCATTTATTCATTCTTTTTTTTTTTTTTTAAGATTTATTTATTCTATATAAGTACATTGTAGCTATCTTCAGACACACCAGAAGAGGGCATCAGATCTCATTACAGATGGTTGTGAGCCACCATGTGGTTGCTGGGATTTGAACTCAGGACCTCTGGAAGAGCAGTCAGTGCTCTTAACCACTGAGCCATCTCTCCAGCCCCTCATTTATTCATTCTTGATTCTGCCTGAGATTTAGCAACACAAGAGCATTCATTCAGTCGTGCTAAGCTAACAGATCTACCCAGGATAGGAAGGACTATCCATAGATCCTAGTTGAGCCATTAGAAGTTGTCAGTATCTCTTCCAGAATGTCAGGGTTTGTTCAGAAATTTTGGAAATAAAGAAAGGCATCTTAGGAGTGGTAACAAATTCATCCTAGATGATATAAATTGTCTTTATGAGTTAGAGGGATTGTACCCAGGCCCTCATGCACGTAGGACAGGTGATAGAACTCTGTCACTGTTCTGCACACACACACGCGTATACTCACACACATACGTCAGTTCCTCTCATTGTCTCTTCTGGACACAGGAGTCTCACAGTCTTGTTCAGGCTGGCCTCAGACCTAGATTCCTCTACCTCAGCCTCCCAAGGAGCTGGGAAGACAGGTCATTGTAAAATAATTAAGGCAGGTTTAACAGGTCCCCTCCTGAAAGACAGTTACTTTAGCAAGGTCCTAAAAGAGGACTTTGTATATGTTGTTTCATAATTACTCAAATGTTTCCTATTTGATGATTGAGGAAACTAAAACAGAAAAATAATCAGTTTGTCTAATGTTACAGTTGGAAGTAACAGAAGTTCCCACCTCTCCCCACTACCTCCTGCCCTAGCATAGATCCTTACTATGTAGTTTAGGCTAGCTTTAGGCACTCCATCATCCTGCCATAACCTCTGTCATTGGCTGAGTGTGGTGACACACCCTTTTAATCTCAGCACTGGGAGGCAGAGGCAAAAGGATCTCTTAGTTCTAAGCTAGCCTAGGCTACACAGTAAGACTGTTTCACAAAGTGGGTAAGAGATGTGTGTATTAATAAATACATTTTGGGGGCTGGAGTGATGGCTCAGTGGTTAAGAGCACTGACTACTCTTCCAGAGGTCCTGAGTTCAATTCCCAGCAACCACATGGTGGCTCACAACCATATGTAATGGGATCTGAGTGTTGGTAATCTTTTAGAGTTCAAGGAACAATGAGATATAATCTAGAAAGTTTGCCTGGGTGTTGTGGCATAAGCCTTTAATCTTAGTACTGGAAGGCTGAGCTAGGCAGATGTTTTGAGTTTGAGGCTACCCTGGACTACAAAGTGACACTCTCCCTCAAAAATAAAATAAAACAAAATAAAAAGCAGTAAAGAATTTTGAGGGTTCCAACAAGGAAGGCTTCTTTGTATAGTTCCTGGAAGTTGCCAGACTGGCCTCCAACTCAGATGGCCTGCCTCTGCCTTTAATTCTGAGTGCTGGGATGAAAGGCATGTGCTACTACCGGCTGGCAGAAATAAAGAATTTCTAATTTAGAAATTATTGCTAATATAAATTTGGGATTCAGCTTTAATTTTATGTTTCCAGGTAAGTAAACAGATATGAACTCTTCTCCCTAAGCAAGATCCTTTTGAGGGTTTTTTTCTAAAGCTTTAAAGTGCTGAGGCTCTGACTGTATTTCTTTACACATTTTAGATTGATGCGTCATGCCTTACGTGGGAAGGACAGCAATTCCAGGGCAAAGCTGCCATTGTGGAGAAGCTATCTGTAAGTAAAGGCCAGACATGAGGCACAGGTGGCTTCTTTCATGCCTCTTTGATCTCAGCTGACCTCCTATTCTTCCTCTTGCAGAGCCTTCCGTTCCAGAAAATTCAGCATAGTATCACGGCGCAGGACCATCAGCCTACACCAGATAGCTGCATCATCAGCATGGTTGTAGGCCAGCTCAAGGTAGTGGTGCCACTGTGTTCAGGGCTGGAGTAGGCAGGCAAAGCAGAGCCCTGGGCAGGCCTCCTGTGCCTTCCCTGTGGATGTAACCTGCTTATTGTGGGAACAGTCAAAGTGACTGTCAAAACAAAACCCATCAAAGTGGCAGCCTAGACCTGCATCGTTTAATGTAGCAGCCATGAACCATTGCAACTGACCTTTCCTCCTTCCCTTCTCTTCTTTCCTTGGCTGAATATTGAGTACATGCTAAACAGGTACTTCCTTACACTGAGCACCTCCCTTGCTTGGCCCCACAATTATTTCTACACTTTTTTTTTTTTTTTTTGAGGTTGGGTCTCACAGTGTATCCCTTACTGGCCTAGAGCTTGCTGTGTAGACCAGACTGGCTCCATACAGTTTTAAACTATGCTAATTAAATTAAAATGTACTTCCTTAGTGGTATAGTTACATTTCAAGTGGCTATAGTTGTAGAAAGTTCTAGTGAAGAGCACTGGTCTAGAGCCATTATGGAAAGGGAACAAGATGAAGCAGGGTCAAGCTGTACGGCCAAACTCCCAGGCTCCTGTGTCGTCCTGAGGTACACATAGATCTGCTGGCTGGGCACTTCCAGATAATCCTCCAATAACCCTCAGTGCTACCACCCAAGCTGGTGCTCCCTCATTCTCTCTTTGAGACAGAGTCTTGCTATGTAGACCAAGCCCTCTTTCTTTTTTTCTTTTTTTCTTTCTTTTTTTTTCTTTTTTCTTTTTTTCGGAGCTGGGGACTGAACCCAGGGCCTTGTGCTTGCTAGGCAAGCGCTCTACCACTGAGCTAAATCCCCAACCCCCTAGACCAAGCCCTCTAATTCACAGAGATCCTCCTGCCTCTGCTTAATACGTGCTGAGGTGAAAAGAGTATACCATCATGACTGGCCCAAGCTGGCTCTTCACGTGCTGAGCAAAGCAGATGAAGTCCCAGCTTATTTATTTCCCTTTTCCCATAAGAAAAAGAAAAAAAAATGTATGTGTGCATGATCGGTGTATCACACTATGGTACACATATGGAGGTTAGAGGGAAAACTTGTCTCCTTTCATTTTTTTTTTTTTTAAGATTTATTCATTTATTATATACAAGTACACTGTAGCTGTCTTCAGATACACCAGAAGAGGGCATCAGATCTCTTTACAGATGGTTGTGAGCCACCATGTGGTTGCTGGGAATTGAACTCAGGACCTCTGGAAGAGTAATCGGGTGCTCTTAACCGCTGAGCCATCTCTCCAGCCCGTCTCCTTTCATTTTTACATGGATCCTAGGGATCCAACTCAGGTCACCAGGATTGTAGGGCAAGAACCTTTACCCGTTTAAGGTGTGTCTCCTTACTCTTAAGACCTGTCATCCTTATTGTCAAACACTTTCCAAAAGCCTCTCTTCCCAAAGCAGGAGAGTGCCTGACCCCCTTAGCCAGCTCTCAGCTCTCTGGGACTGTGTCATGATAGGGTTCAGCACATACGCATGTGCATTCCCCTCTAGATCAGCTGGGTAGTGCTTTCTGAATCAGTATGGGTATGGAAAGAGTGTCCTGTGGTTCTTACTTAGACCCAGAGGGACTACCTACAAGTCGGGCCTTCCTTTTCTCTCAGTTCTTCTTGCTTTTTCAGAACTCTCCAATCAGGCCCTTAGGGTTGAGGAGGCATTTCCAGGGAGCTCATCCTCTGCTTCCTTAGGCTGAAGTAATAAGCAGTACTACTTCACATCTAGGTTCAGATTCCTCCTGGTGTTAGTGTCCCAGCTGGAGCTTCAAATGGCCTGATCCTTGTTAACACCAGTTCTTAGAACAAGAAGTGAAGCTGGAGCCGGTGTGTGCATGTGTGCACTAGGCCTCATCCTGGTTTTCTGAGTTCTGGTTAGAGGTTTGGGGCTGCCTTTTTTTTTTTTTTTTTTTTTTTTTTTTTTTTTTAATTTATTTTATTTATTCCATGTATGTAAGTACACTGTTGCTGTCTTCAGACACACCTGAAGGGGACATTGGATCCCATTACAGATGGTTGTGAGCCATCATGTGGTTGCTGGGAATTGAACTCAGGACCTCTGGAAGAGCAGTCAGTGCTCTTAACCGCTGAGCCATCTCTCCAGCCCGGGGCTGCCTTTCTATGTTGCAGTGTTATGCTGGTCATTCCCCATCCTACTCCAACCCCTTATATAAAATTGTGATCCTATTGTAAACTTTCTCTGCGTTTTATTTATTTGGTTTTTGTCGGGGGCTTATTTGCTTTCTTGCTTGGTTTGTTTTAAATGTGTTTGTCATACACACACTGAGAGGCACGTGCCACTGTGCCCAGTGTGAACCATCTACTCCGTTTTATCAGTAATGTCTCCTGATTGAACTAACTGGCTTTTGAACAGTAAGGTGGTTCATTATAAACCAATAGTAAGTACTACTAGAGTCCTAAAAATTTTTGATCACTTCTACACAGAGACATTGAGTTAGAAGACAGGCAAGTCCTCTGCTCTGTTGCCTAGCTAAGTGGTAAAATGTGCTGCCTTTCAGTATACATATGAGTAGCCATTTATTGACACCTACATGACCAGCAGTTTCACACATAGCAATTCACATTCACAAGCACCTATTGTACTGGAATTCAGGTTTAAGGTAATTAGTACCTGATCCCAAAGTTGTAATACCATTAAACATCCTTTCTGTTCCTTAGCCCCCTTACTGAATCTTTTCTTTCTCTGTTTATACAGGCTGATGAAGATCCCATCATGGGTTTCCACCAGATGTTTCTATTAAAGAACATCAATGACGCTTGGGTTTGCACCAATGACATGTTCAGGCTTGCCCTGCACAACTTCGGCTGACCTCCTCCTGGCCAGATAGTCACGCTGTTTCCTCCTCCCTTTTCCCAATCCTATCTCCTCCAGATGCTCCAAATATCATACACAAACGAGCAGGGCCGAGGTGGGAGTGGGTGCAGTGCGCTTCTGTCACCACGGTATTGTGCATGATGTTTGGATGCTAGACTAGTTGCATCTGACAGGAAAAGTTTGTGTTGTACCAGCGCATGCCTTGGAAAGACTTAAGTAATGCAAAAGATTGTCGGTTTTTGGTTTTGTTTTCTTTTTTTTTTTTTTTTTTTAATCTACTGACAAGTTGCTCTAGTAACCCAAAGAAGTGAAGGAGAAAGCAGCTGCCTCACCAACCGCCCAGATATCGATTTGTTCAGATGTTTCAATGCCTCATGATACAATAAAACCACAAAAATTTTCTTAACAGTTTAAATTGTTTTAATTAGTTAAGTAGTTGGCTGGGCATCAGCAGCTCTGGCCCATTGTCTCTGATGCCACCCTCCCATCTGCCTCACCTTAACAGTACCTGCTGCAGGGAGCAAAGTCACTCACATGGCAGTCCACCTAAGCCCTCAAGTCTGCTGGGACAGTTCTCTCCAGCCCAGGTCTTTGGAAAGCAGGTCTGGCCTGAAGCTTCTCTTGTACTGAAGGCTCTTCAGTCAGCTCTGTCTGACACCTCCAGTGGCCTCTGCTCTGTAGACTCGGGTCTAGTAGCAGGACAGATGATTCTGTAGCAGCTACAAAGGCCTTGGCAAATATGACCTCCCATGTTTATACCCTCTGGGTTGAATCTCAGATGGAGAGGCCTGCTCTATACCCACAAAAAATGACTTTCAGATGTCTACATTCCCCAAGCAAAGCAAGAGATGCTGTACTGCCTGCTTGGGGTATTGGAGCCAGGCCCCATTGCGTGGAGTATAAATTCCACACTATGGAAACAATCAGTGTGAAGGAGTCTTGCTCTAGCTGCCCCCTCAAGACTTGTGCAGGGCATTTACACGCCATCTCCTTACTTCCCACACACCCCATACTCTCATCAAATCCCAAGAAGTCTTAACTATTATGGCAGTTTCTGCCCTGTTTCTTAGTCTGGGCACAGGTCTTGCTCAGTACAAATAAAGCTTTTCGTCCTTGAGACCTCTGGATAGTATAAAGCTACCAAAATAGCAACTGCAAGCTGGAACCAAGCCCAAGATTTGGGGCTGAGGATTGGCTAGGCACACCTGAAAGCTCCCACCTCCCCGCCATTCTGCACTATGAGGGGGAGAGTAAATAGATTTCTGCAAACGCTCCAGGTTGCCTGGTTACACCAGCATAGTCATGGACACCACACAAGAGGGTCCAGTGGGATTGATTTCTAAGCTGCTGTGTATTGGGGGAAGTAGGGGTGGGAGAGGTAGATGCCAGCTGCCTCTTACTCCACCCTGTATAAAATCTGCAATACGGCTGCTTCCATGTACCTGTGCCTAATGTCTGCAATAAAGAGGTGTTTGTAAACTATGGTTTCTTTATTCCTAACTTAAAAGTTGTGTGGGACAAGGGGTTACTGGGGACAGTTGGTAGACAGTTTTGTGGTAGAAACTATCTCCCCTGCCCTTACATTTCCTGGGGCTTATGAACTCGCAGATGTCTTACTCCTAAGGGGAAACAGACCCTTACTGTTCACTTTATTTAAGGTCTGAAAAGTCACTACCTGAGTGGTGAAGTTGACTTTCTTGTCCCATTCATTATCCAGAATTCATGAGAATGGGCTAGGACCTGGGTTGGATCTCCGGAGACAGGATTTTAGGCAACTCAGTGCTCTTCCTCAGTCTTGTGAAATTTCCCCACTAGCCGGGAGAAAGCAGCCTGTGGAGGCTTCCTCTGATAGGCACTAGGTCTTCCAGAGCTCGGAACCTTTCTTCTGCAGTTGTAGGTTCCGGGAGCTAAGGTCAGTGGGACCGGAAGTGGAGGCGGTTGGTGGGGTTGGCAGGGCTCACGGACGCAGTCCGGGCGGCGGTTTGGGGATTGCGGGTAGGTTTTGTGTAGTGCTCTGTCGTCTCCTGCTCTCTAACGGGGTCGTGGCTGGGCGAAATTGGACACTTTTTGGAGGTAGAGGAACTAACGTCCGGCGAGCAGGACTCTCGTGGCTGGGCCCATGGCCTCCTGCGCGAGCATCGACATTGAGGACGCCACGCAGCATCTGCGGGACATCCTCAAACTGGACCGGCCCGCCGGAGGTGAGCCGGGATGGGGTGGTTAGGCTCTTAGCGAAGTGGCGGACGTATGGCGTGGATCTGAACCGTTTTCGGGTGCCGCAGGTTCCTTTAGCCAGATTCAGGATCCTCCCGTTTGATTGCGGAGGACAGGAATTGGAGTCATGGATGGTCCCTGGTTATATCCAGAGAATGGCGCAGACCCCTGGGTGTTACCATCCTATGTCAGACCGTTCTGCCTTGTTCTTAAATGTTTTGGCTGAAGGTAAGGCCCCTCCTCGGAATCCACCCAATCCATCTGGTATCCTTGCCTCCAAACTGCTGTGTTTTGAGTACTGGCCGGCTGTCCCTCCTCGCCATGGTTCAGAGGCCTGGTGCAGGGTCGGTTTAGCGAGTTCTAGGCCTAGAATTAAGTGATATGCTGTTGATCCTCTGTGCCCACCTTGCAACTTGGCTTTCCCCGAAAAGTGTATACTCCCGGCCTGATGTTTCTCTGAAACCGATTTTCTGACAAAAGGTGGATAACCCCAATTCATGTTTCTACTGGATTGAAGGCAGATCACAGACTGGCTCTGATTAGATTAGGTTCCAAACGTCTGCAAGCCCATATGTTCCCACTTCATCCGAGTTTTACTTGGGCTTCTAGTATCCTTGGGGCTACTCTTGCCAGATGAGAGTTCCCAGGACAGATAAGAGCCAACAGCATTGTAATATGTTATTGTAAAAGAGGATTGTTGGGGTACTGTGATGGGAATGGGAAAATAGGGTGAGGGAGATACAGAACTGGTTTGAGAGGAGACTGTTAAGGCCAGGTCGGATACTATAGACAGGAGATTGAATGCCAGGAAAGATATTCGAAGTACTTATGTAGAGGACACATAGTACAAAAAAGGAAATAGTATGTATGAAAACTAGGTGTTCCAGTGTGATTCAGAGATGTTTGAAGGTTGTGGTAGTTGACTGGTGATTATGATGTACATATTGAGAACTGATTCTTTTCTCACGCCTTTTTGCCTGCTGGTGGGACCCAGACTGCTAAGGCAGGCACTAGTACTCTCCAGTAGGTTTAGCTGACAAATACACAGATAATCCATTTGCTGTCTGAGGCTCCTGGACCTTGTGCTTTCAGTGTGTGTTTCCTTTACTCATGAGGTGGTTAGTGCCTCTGATACCCACCATCAGCTGAGCAGACTGTACTATATACAGATTTTGTTGTGCCTGGCATGGTTAACGGTATAACTTAGGCCTGTCTATCCTCACAGTAGATTGCTAGGAAGGGAGAGTAGCCAGCTTATCCCTGAGCAGCTAGAGTGGTTCCAGTCCTAGTGAGAGATAAAGGTAAATCCTTTGTTTAGTGATTGGCACTTGATTTTTTGTTGTTGTTGGTTTGGGGTTTTTGAGATAGGGTTTCTCTGCTTAGCCCCAGCTGTCCTGGAACTTGCTCTGTGTAGACCAAACTGGCCTCTCTGAGAGGCCACTCAGAGATCCACCTGCCTCTCTGTCTCCAGAGAGCTGGAATCAAAGGTGTTTGCCTTTACTGTCCAGCTGGTGGTTTTCTTTTCAAGTAGCTTTTGCTTGTCTCTTCCTTGAAGGACTTATCAGACCGAAGACTGTTTTATGACTGAAAACTTGTTTTTTTCCTGCTGAAGTACCTTCTTCCTAGCTCAGAGTTTGGGAAGTGTGTCTGAATTAATGAGTTTTTGAAACATAGCCAGAAGCCAGGCATAGTGGCATTCACTATAGTCCCAGCACTTGGGAGGCAGAGGCAGAGGCAGGAGAATTGTCAGCTACCTCGGGCTCTATGTTGAAGCCCAATTTCAATAAATAAGAAAATAAATAACTACATAAATGGAGACATAGCTTAGTGGTAGAGCAGTTGTCTAGCATGTGCAAAGAAAGCCCTGAGTTTCATCCCTAGTCCTACCTCCTCTCCCCAAACAACAGAAACCCACCTAGCATGCAAGGGATGTCCAGGACTCAATCCTCAGCATTAAGGAGTGGGACCAGCTATTTCAAACATCTAAAATAATGTCATTCCTAATTCCACATCCTACCACATGCCCATAGCTTCTCTCCTCTTTCTTTGTCTAGTTCCCCATGTGCCTTTCTTTCTGAGTTTAACCTGCCCAAGTTGACTTGTTAACTAATTCAGTGTGTCAGACCCCTCCTTTCTTTGTATTAGGAACCGTTCTCCACAAACTCCTACTGTGTTTGAATTCTGGTATCTCGCACAGACTCTCAGCTGTTCTGTATGCTGCCTTGTAACAGTCAGTCCACTGGCTGCAGCTGAATGTATAAAACGTAAAACCCTTGTAGAGCCAAGTGTGCTAGCATGTACTTGTAATTCCAACACTTAGGAGGCATAAGCAAAAAGTCCTCAACTTCAAAGCCATCTGACTACACAGGAAGACCCTGTCTCAAAAAAGAGAGGGAGTGGCGAGCCTCTTTGGCTCTCATTGCACAGAAAGAGAGGCTAAACAACCTAGCCTCATCCCAGAGGCATTGTCAACCTCTACCCTTACCATGTTTTGTTTCTGGGTTGTTTGGTTTTTTTGTTTTGTTGTAGATTTACTTATTCTATTGTTTGTGTGTTTTGCCTGCATATATGTATGTGTACTACATGTGGGCTTGGGGCCTGAGGAGATCAGAAGAAGGTACCACGTCCCTTGGAATTGGAATTAAAGATTGATGTGAACCACCATGTGGGTGCTGAGAGCAGCAATTGCTGCTTAAACACTGCCATTTCTCTGACTTCTTTCTGTTTTGTTTTGGGACAGGATTTTATATGTAGTCTAGACTGGCCTGAATTTCATACATAAGCCTAGCATCTCCCTGAACTCACAGTCTTTCTGTCTCATCCTCTCAAATGATGAGGTGCCACAACACCCAGCATTTCCCATGTGTGTGTTGTAGATATAATTTGCTATGATATCTTGATTGTCCTCATACCCTCCTTCAAATCAAGTTTGTTTGCTGTTCTTAGCCCAAATATTAACTGGCCTAGTTTTGTTTTTTGATGCTAAAGATCAAACCAAGGGCCTCACATATACTAAATAAGCAGGCAACATGCCACCACTGAGCTGTGGTTCTGGCTCCAAGGTCTTGCTGGTTTGTAACCTTCCCACAGGTAGATGAGTCTCATACTCATCCCTGGTCCTGCTATATAACCACACTTACAGAATGAAGAATGAACAAAGGGCCCTCCTCCCTACTGGACATAACAAATGCTCCTGAGTGCTTTGTGGTTTAGAGTTGTAGAAGAAGCTCATGGCAGGCAAAGCAACCTTTTCACAGTGTTGTTTTCTTTTCCTAGGCTCCAATGTCGAAAGCCAAAGGCCATCCAGTGCCTACAATGGAGACCTCAATGGGCTCCTGGTCCCAGATCCGCTCAGTTCAGGAGATGGTAACTCGACAAGCAAACCTGGTATACGGACCATGCCACCCATTAATCTGCAGGAAAAGCAGGTCATGTGAGTACCTGAGAAATAGTAATGATGATAATGATATCTTTGCGGATTTCACTTAGCTATAGAGATAAGATTAAGGTCAAATGGGCAAGCAGCCTTTGCTTCCTCTCTTCTGGATGATCTGGGGCACAGCACTATACCTCACTAAATATATACTAAGAAAAGATATGAGGACAGGCTAAAGACTTGGCCTGGATGCCTAGTGTAGAATGGGATTAACCTCATTTGCCAGAAGGGAGGTGAGCAAGGGGAACTGTATATGGAAACCAGGCAGAACTGGGAAGCTGGGACTAGACATCTTCATCAGGTCACTATGACCTTAGCACCCTCTACTGAGCCTTTTGAGGAACAAGGGACTTACTTGGTTTATGGACCTCTTCCAGTTGCCTCTCTGGAGATGACAGCTCCACGTGCATTGGGATTTTGGCCAAGGAGGTAGAAATTGTGGCCAGCAGTGATTCTAGCATTTCCAGCAAGGCGCGAGGGAGCAACAAGGTGAGTACCAGGATTTTGTGGCATATGTACTATATAGTAGCACACTCAGCGTCTCTCTTCTCTCATGCATGCTGGCAATTCCTATGGGAACCACTTTGATAAAGAGTCTACCTTATTTTCAGAAAATCAGTGTTGACTCCCAAACCTCTGAGGAAGTCTGTTCTGGGAGATGTCAGTGGGTGTTAGGTTTGTACCTGTGGACCTGTCCTGCCCTTGGGATTGTTAACTACTCCAGCCCTCAGCTTCTTCAGCTTCCTTACTCTGAACCCTCAGGTGAAAATCCAGCCTGTAGCCAAGTATGACTGGGAGCAGAAATACTACTATGGCAACCTGATTGCAGTGTCTAACTCCTTCTTGGCATACGCCATCAGGGGTAAGTAAGAACATGGAGCAAGAAGGAAGTGTCTGCTACAAACCCCAGAGATGCAGATGTACTCAGATGCTAGCGTACAGTAGAGGTTTGTCCCAGGGCTGAGGGAGCTGGTCAGGAAAACCAGACTCAGGACTGTGGTGATAGTAAGTGGCAAGCAAGGACGGGGCACTCGTTCACAATCCTCTGCTTTTCTGCTTCCAGCTGCCAACAATGGCTCAGCCATGGTCCGAGTGATCAGTGTGAGCACTTCGGAGCGGACCCTGCTCAAGGGCTTCACAGGCAGTGTGGCTGACCTTGCATTTGCACACCTCAACTCTCCACAGCTTGCCTGCCTGGACGAGGCCGGCGATCTCTTTGTGTGGCGACTGGCTCTGGTTAAGGGCAAAATTCAGTATCCATTCCCAGGCAAGGGGGCTGAAAAAGCAGAGCTGGGCCTAGGGCTGGGGCTGCTGAGGGTTACATCATCATCTACCTATGTAGCCTTAACTCTCTACTCAGAGAAGAGATCTTAGTCCATATCCGGCAACCAGAGGGCACACCACTGAACCACTTCCGAAGGATCATCTGGTGCCCTTTCATCCCTGAGGAAAGCGAGGACTGTTGTGAGGAGAGTAGCCCAACGGTGGCCCTGCTGCATGAAGACCGGGTGAGAGGACTGGCTATGGTGAAGGAAGGATCAGAACTGCCATACTGGGCACATGGACTAAATACCTCCCTATACCCCTAGGCTGAGGTGTGGGACTTGGATATGCTTCGCTCCAGCCACAGCACATGGCCTGTGGATGTCAGCCAAATCAAGCAGGGCTTTATCGTGGTAAAAGGCCATAGCACGGTAGGTCTACAACATATCGCCTCCCTGCCTTTCCCTATTCCCACAGCTGCCCCAGGGGCTTTACCAGTGTGTTCCCTTGGGGATGTTGAAGACAACCTGGCTCTCACTTGGACAATTGATTCCTAATCTAGCTGTGCCCTGCAAGTCTGGTTTTCTCTTTAGCACCTACCCGCTTCATTCAGTCACACAGAAATGAGGCCGCTGTTGGTTGGCCCTGTTCACTACTATCGTCATTGAGGTAGGGCTCGTTCTTACCCCTGGTCAGGAGGCAAAGCAAAGCTTTTTGGGTTCTTTGCAGTGCCTAAGTGAAGGAGCCCTTTCCCCTGATGGGACTGTGCTGGCCACCGCAAGCCATGATGGCTTTGTCAAGTTCTGGCAGATCTATATTGAAGGTCAGGATGAGCCAAGGTAAGGCAAGACTTGAAAGACACTAGTGTCTGCCCTATTTAGAAAGAGGGACAGATCATTCACTCAGACTGTTCACCTGTCTGCCTGCAGGTGTCTGCATGAATGGAAACCTCATGATGGGCGGCCTCTTTCTTGCCTCCTGTTCTGTGATAACCATAAGAAACAGGATCCTGAGTGAGTGAGTGGAGAGGCAAGTAGGTGGGCTTTTCTGTGGGCTTCTAGCTGGTAACCAGTCAGTGCCTTGGTGATTCTCAGGGTCCCATTCTGGAGGTTCCTCATTACTGGCGCTGACCAGAATCGAGAGCTGAAGATGTGGTGCACAGTGTCCTGGACCTGCCTGCAAACCATTCGGTAAACTAGAGTGAGGGAGATAGGCCAGGGACGTAGTCCTTTGAATTCTCAGCCTTACTTGGTCTGCTTGTTGGCTCCCTAGCTTCTCCCCAGATATCTTCAGTTCAGTGAGTGTGCCTCCCAGTCTCAAAGTTTGCTTGGACCTCTCAGCAGAATATTTGATTCTTAGTGATGTGCAACGAAAGGTAGGCTGCTGTGGTGGTACATTGGAAAGAGCTGGTGTTGCTGGGAAGGGCAGGGCTATGTGATGTAGTCACAGCCCTTACAGCCTCAGTTGAGTTAGCAGTGTGTTACTCATGCAGGTCCTCTATGTGATGGAGCTGCTGCAGAACCAGGACGAGGGCCGTGCTTGCTTCAGTTCCATCTCTGAGTTCCTGCTCACCCACCCTGTGCTGAGCTTTGGCATCCAGGTTGTGAGTCGCTGCCGGCTGCGGCACACTGAGGTGCTGCCTGCTGAGGAGGAGAGTGACAGTCTGGGGACTGGTGAGGTGCCCTGGGGTAAGGGCTATATGTTGGTATGTGGGAAGTGTCCATGCACAGAGCAGGCCAATGCCTTAATGATCCACACTGTCCTTTCAGAGAGTTCCCATGGAGCTGGTACCTTGGAATCTGCAGCTGGTGTGCTTATCAAGCTCTTTTGTGTGCACACTAAGTGAGTGTGTCAGGGAGGCCTGCCATGTCCTGCCTATGTCCCCCTACCCTACTGGCCCTGGCCTTTTGAGTATTCTCTTCTCCCCTTTGTTCTTTAGGGCACTCCAAGATGTGCAGATCCGCTTCCAGCCACAGCTGAACCCTGATGTGGTGGCCCCACTCTCTACCCACACTGCTCATGAGGACTTCAGTGAGTAAGGGAACAGAAGGGAGACTGGTTCCACTGATGTGGCCTTGAGATCTGACTTAGCAGCTTTTCCAACAGCATTTGGAGAGTCTCGACCTGAACTAGGCTCTGAGGGGCTAGCTTCAGCTCCTCATGGTTCCCAGCCTGACCTCCGACGCATTGTGGAGCTGCCTGCACCTGCAGACTTCCTCAGTCTGAGCAGTGAGACCAAGCCTAAGTTGATGACACCTGATGCTTTCATGACACCTACCGCCTCCCTGCAGCAGGTACTTACTTCCTTCGTGGAGAGAGGTCTGGTAATGTCCCATTAGCTAACCTTAGCACTCATTTTCTGGCTCTTCCCAGATCTCTGCATCCCCTAGTAGTAGCAGCAGCAGTAGCAGCAGCAGCAGTAGCAGCAGCAGCAGTAGCAGCAGCAGCTCTCTAACAGCTGTGTCTGCTGTGAGCAGCTCCTCAGCCATGGACCCCTCCTTGCCCAGGTAAAATAAAAATCAGAATTGGGTCTTGTGCCCAACTGTGACGAATTACAGTTGCTAATGCCGTGCCTTTCTGCCAGTAGGCCACCCGAGGAACTGACCTTGAGCCCCAAACTGCAGCTAGATGGCAGCCTGACTATAAGCAGCAGCAGCAGCCTGCAGGCAAGCCCTCGGAGCCTTCTTCCGGGCCTGCTCCCAGGCCCAGCTGACAAACTAATTCCCAAGGGACCTGGTCAGGTAGGTGGGGGTTGGGGGATAAGGGGAGAATATGAATGCGTATAAAGTACTAGGTAGCAAGTGGTAGAGGGCAATGGAAAAGATTGGAGCACTCTATTCCTATATATTTTTCTTCTGACCCTCCTTGGCCTTGGAAGTGTTACATTTCCTCAAAGGTTAGAGCAGGCTTTCATGTTCCCAAGAGGGCATCTCGTCAGCCTCCAATCCCCACCTCTTGTGAACTGTGGCCCTGCTTTCCACTTGCATCTCCCTTTTCTGTTAGATGATGTCTAACCACTACAGATGCCAGTGCCTTATTTTTGTGCCCCTGAGCCCTTAGCACTTAAGCCTCTATCTTTGGCTCTTCTCAGGTATCTTCTGGTACTTCTGCACTATCCTTGGATTTGCAGGAAGTGGAACCATTAGGGCTACCCCAGGCCTCCCCAAGTCGCACACGTTCTCCTGATGTGATCTCCTCAGCATCCACTGCCCTGTCCCAGGACATCCCTGAAATTGCATCTGAGGCCCTGTCCCGTGGCTTTGGCTCCTCTGTACCTGAGGGCCTCATTGAGCCAGACAGCATGGCCTCAGCTGCCTCAGCACTACACCTACTGTCTCCTCGGCCCAGGCAAGGCCCTGAGCTTAGTTCTCAGCTTG
The DNA here is from genome assembly GCF_021556685.1 of Rattus norvegicus. NCBI lineage: Eukaryota > Metazoa > Chordata > Mammalia > Rodentia > Muridae > Rattus > Rattus norvegicus. The sequence goes on from NC_141552.1 coordinate 48,898,504, forward strand.
GTCTAGATGGAGGCCCTGGGGATGGGGATAGGCATAGTACCCCTTCCCTACTGGAAGCAGCCTTGACCCAGGAAGTTGCAACCTCTGACAGTCAAGTCTGGCCTACAGCACCTGACATTACTCGTGAGACCTGTAGCACACTAACAGAAAGGTAAGAAGATTAGAAGGGGGAAATATGCCTGGGCGGGCGGGCAGGGCGTCTATATTAGGACTGTCCACTACTGAGTCCATGTGTTTCCTTAGCCCCAGGAATGGCCTCCAGGAAAAGCACAAAAGCCTGGCCTTCCACAGGCCACCTTATCACCTGCTGCAGCAACATGACAGTCAGGACACAAGTGCTGAGCAAAGGTGAGCACAATCTTGTTCCTTGCTTCTCCTCTAAGGAAGGAGAGCAGTGAATAAGGGAAAAGCAAGTGAGCAGACACTCAGCCTTCCTCCCCTTCCTTCCACAGTGACCATGACGATGAGGTTGCCAGCCTTGCCTCTGCTTCAGGAGGTTTTGGCAGCAAAATTCCTACTCCACGGCTGCCTGCCAAGGATTGGAAAACCAAGGGATCCCCTAGGACTTCACCTAAGCTCAAGAGGAAAAGCAAGAAGGATGATGGGTAGGAGAATTCTTGGACCGGGGCCAGGGGTGGTGGTCTGAGCTGCCTGTTGTGACCTGCAATGCTGTTTTGCCTATGTAGGGATTCAGCTGTGGGATCTCGGCTCACCGAGCACCAGGTATGTAAGGGAGCACCTTTCTACCCATGGGGCCCCATCCCACAAGGGTGGGAGGGACTTTGAGCTACTTTTTTTGGTGGGTGGAGATGTGTAAGGTGTCAGTGCTTCTGGCAGGTGGTAGAGCCCCCTGAAGACTGGCCAGCACTAATTTGGCAGCAGCAAAGAGAGCTGGCAGAACTATGGCACAACCAAGAAGAGCTGCTACAGCGTCTTTGTGCCCAACTTGAAGGTCTTCAGAGCACTGTCACAGACCATGTAGAACGTGCCCTGGAGACACGGCATGAGCAAGAGCGTATCCTTGGGGTAGTGGCACAGCATGGCAGTAAGGTGCAGTAGCATTCTTGCCTAGGAAAGGCATAGGTCCTGTTGTAGGCCTGTTCCTTAGCTCCACCACAGAACGGCGACTGGAGCGGGCACTGGCTGAGGGGCAGCAACGGGGTGGGCAGCTACAGGAGCAGCTGACACAGCAGCTATCCCAGGCTTTGTCTTCAGCTGTGGCTGGGCGGCTAGAGCGCAGCATAAGGGATGAAATCAAGAAAACAGTTCCTCCATGTGAGTTTTCCATGAGGTTTCTTTCCACTGGGCCAGGTGGGTGTAGGGCACTTTCAAACTGATGGTTCCATCCGCCTGTCTCTCCTAGGTGTCTCCAGAAGTCTGGAGCCTGTGGCAGGCCAACTAAGCAACTCAGTGGCTACCAAGCTTACAGCTGTGGAAGGCAGCATGAAAGAGAATATCTCTAAGCTACTCAAGTCCAAGGTGATGTAGGGTCCAGGATGGGGGAAGTGTGGCTAGACAAGCCAGATTGAACTCGGGCTTTCAACTTGACCCCTTCCTATATTTTAGAACTTAACAGATGCCATTGCCCGCGCAGCTGCAGATACGCTACAGGGACCAATGCAGGCTGCCTACCGAGAAGCCTTCCAGAGTGTGGTGCTGCCGGCTTTTGAGAAGAGTTGTCAGGCTATGTTCCAGCAAATCAATGACAGCTTCAGGCTGGGCACTCAGGAATGTGAGTGTTGTCCACCATAAGCCCAGCAGAGGAGGAGGAGCCGTACTCTGCTCTGACCCCTTCTCTGGTCCCCATTGGTCCCTTTAGATTTGCAGCAGCTGGACAGTCACATGAAGAGCCGAAAGGCACGTGAACAAGAAGCTAGGGAGCCTGTGTTGGCCCAGCTTCGGGGCCTGGTCAGCACACTGCAGAATGCCACTGAGCAGATGGCAGCCACTGTGTCTAGCAGTGTTCGGGCCGAGGTGCAACACCAGCTGCATGTGGCTGTGGGCAGGTGTGTGGGCAGAGCTCTGGGTGCGGTGGTAGGTTAGTAAGGGCTAGAACGTTCTCCCTGTCCACCTCACTGGCTCATTTCCCTTTGCAGCTTGCAGGAATCAATCTTAGCACAAGTACAACGCATTGTCAAGGGTGAAGTGAGTGTGGCACTGAAGGAGCAGCAGGCCACTGTCACTTCCAGCATCATGCAGGCTATGCGCTCAGCTGCTGGCACACCTGTCCCCTCTGCCCACCTTGACTGCCAGGCCCAACAAGCCCATATCTTGCAGTTACTGCAGCAGGGCCACCTCAATCAGGCCTTCCAGCAGGTATGACAGTGTCAGGCTTAGTAAGTGAGTAGCACTTGGCAAAGCTGTGTCCAGACAAGGTGCACACACCATTTGCCCGCTTCCCCAGCAGTCTTTGGACTGTCCATCAGGCTCGTTGATACTTTCTGGCTCTCCAATCCGTTGCCCCTTCATGTTCCTTCATGCTAGACCACTTTTCTTCTACCTTAACCCACTTTTTCTGAGGAAAACTTTGTAATCTGATTTTCTAAAGTAGCCATACAGCCCCATCAGAGTTTCTGAACATCACTTCTGGAACTCAGAATCCAACTTTGGTCTTCTGGCCATAGGCCATACACCTCAGATAAGAAAGCATTCCACCCTCGTATTAGGTATAAATTAGCATCCTGTCTTGTTCTACTCCCAGGCTCTGACTGCTGCTGATCTCAACCTGGTGCTGTATGTGTGTGAAACTGTGGACCCAGCCCAGGTTTTTGGGCAGCCGCCCTGTCCACTGTCCCAGCCCGTTCTCCTTTCCCTAATCCAGCAGCTAGCATCTGACCTTGGAACTAGAAGTGACCTCAAGCTCAGGTGAGTGGGGCAGTCAGTCAGGGACCAGAAGATGAGCCTAGAGGTAGGGATAGATAACAAACAGTTCATAGCAGACAACTCACTCTTACCTGCTCCCAGCCCTAATTTTTCTACCTATATTCTCCACCAGTTCCCATATGAGGCTTAGAAAGTTTCTTTTTCATTATTCCTCTGGGCTTTAGTGCCACCAGGGGGCACTCCTTTCTGCTGGCATCCAGCTATAGCCTGCCTTTTCCCCTATCCCCAGCTACTTGGAAGAGGCTGTGATGCACCTGGACCACAGCGATCCCATCACTCGAGACCACATGGGCTCTGTCATGGCTCAGGTGCGCCAGAAGCTCTTCCAGTTCCTGCAGGCTGATCCACACAACTCACTTGGCAAAGCTGCCCGCCGCCTCAGCCTAATGTTACACGGCCTTGTGACCCCTAGCCTCCCTTAGCCATTTAAACAGGGATGGGGTGACACTGAAGGCCAGTTGGCAGGTTTAGGTCAAGGCAGGGCCGTGTCTGCTGTTTTCCTGCTCAGGCCTTCATCTCTGGTGTTTGGAGGGAGGTAAGCAGCCGGGCACACTGGCAGTGGTCTACTGATTGTGGTAACCAGCAGGGTTAGGCTGGGCCCAGGGCAGGTATTGTGCCTTCTTGGGTCCTGCCATGCCTGAAGCATGACCCCAAGATCGTGACACCACTTGAGTTGAATTTTCCATGTTCCTTTTTACCTCTAATTTGGATCTTTTTGTTTTTGAAAAACATTGAGAAATTCAATTAAAGGCTTTTGGAATAAAAGAAAGTATGTGTGTGGTTTAGTCTGTCTCTGATGTGACTATTCTTTCCTCCCTTTGGGGAGGTATGTCTAAACCCAACCTGGGGTCCCTGGCACTCATTCTCATCTGATACACTCCCTACCCACACTTCTTCTGTCAAATTCAGGCAAAGCTCCTAGAGCCAGCTCAACATCACCTTTGCCTCCTCTCCTGGCAGTTTTACCCTCTGGGGTTCTTTCTTGCTCCTCTGCCTATTCTGGATGCTAGAGGTGGGGCTGACAGCTGGGAAGATGCTCCGCCTCCAGCTCCCATCCAATCAGAATCCCTTCCTCTGGGGGCTGGGTCCACAGGCAGCTCTCCAAGCCTCTAGCTTCTGCACTAGGCTTACAGCCAGGGATGATGTGCTACTGCTGCCACTGCCACTGGCGCCGCCGCTGTCAGCGGCTACCCTGTGCCCTGACACTGTTGCTGCTACTGCCACTCGGTGAGTGTGAGCATCCTGGGCCCAGGCTACAAACCTCAGAGGTCCTAGCCAGACTGGGTATAGGGTATGGGAGTAAAGGAGTTGGAGATCAGCTTTGAGGGCTCTAGGAAAATGTGCTAGTGGCTTCAGGAGGGAAAGTACTGTGCAAACAGCCCAGTTGTCTGGGAAGAACCTTTCAATTCTGTAGCCCCTCTTCTGGCAAAGGGAGCATGTGACCCCCTAGTAGAGCTTAGGCCATGGATCCCTGAGCGTAGAGTGACTGGCTGGCTTTGATCCCCACTCTGCCTGCTCGGCTTCAGCAGACACTGTCTTTAGAGAGGCAATGAAAGGGCCAGGTGAAGCACATGAAGACTAGGATGACTGCCTTCTGCCCATGACTTTATGCTTCTGGACCCTATACCCCTGAATCCCTGTCTTTGACCTAGAGTCTCAGGAACTAGAGAAGGAACTAAGCGCTGGGACCCAACACTCCCTTTCTGTTCCCATATCTCGCACTTCCACGTACACCACAGTCCAAATCCCACCTTGAGAGTTAAGACAAGTGATCTCCAGCTACCCTGAAGTTCCCTGGGGGCACCTCTTTCACGCTGAGTCATGTCTCCAGGGCAGTATCAGGTAAACAAGGTCCTGACAAATGGACTCTAGCTCACACTGTTAACCATTCTCCATTCCCAACCCACTCCTAATCTGTACCCCACCCAGCAGTGGCCTCTGAGGGCCCAAACCGCTGTGAGACCATATACCAAGGCTTTGCTGAATGTCTCATCCGCCTGGGGGATGGCATGGGCCGAGGAGGCGAGCTACAGACCGTCTGCAGGTACCAGCAGGTGGGAGGTAATAGGTCGGTGGGAGGCATCGACCCAATCTGTGCTTACCATTCCACCACCTCAGAGCCCCGAATCTCTTCCCAGTCCAAATCTTTGTGCTCTAACTCCCCTAACCCCATTTTGTAACAGATCCTGGAATGAATTCCACGCCTGTGCCTCTCGGGTCCTGTCAGGCTGCCCAGAGGAGGCTGCTGCAGTGTGGGAGTCACTGCAGCAAGAAGCTCGCCGTGCCCCACACCCAGATAACTTGCACATCCTCTGTGGCGCTCCTGTGAGTGTTCGGGAGCGGATTGCTGGCCCAGAGACCAACCAGGAGACACTACGGGCCACAGCTCCTGCCCTGGCTTCAGCCCCAGCCCCTGCGTTGCTCGCTGCTGCTCTGGCGCTTGCCTGCCTCCTGGGGCCTCTGGCCTAAACAGTCTGGTTGGCCAGCCAACAGTGCCCTTGCCTCCCATCACTGCATGCAGTGAGTGGCTGCCATGTGAGCTCTGCAGAATATGCACACTTTTCATTAAAGGTATTTATATTTACAACAAGTTGGTTCCTTTCTCCTGGCTGTGGCCCTCCTGGCTAAAGCAGGGACACCCCCCACCCCCCAGAAACTGATCTCAGCATGAAATGTGTGTGCCTCAGGACCTCCACAAGGGACTCAATCATCCTTACAAACATTCACTTTGTGATGGCAGCATTGAGGTTTCTTTCCATTACGCTATAGGTCCCAAGAGTATTCTGGGTCCCAAGAGCTCTGGTAGAGACCCAAGATCTGCCAGAATGCACAACCCTTCTCTGCCCTTCCCAACCTGGCGGAAATGCAGTGGTGGTGGCAGAGGACTACAGTGAGGTCCTAGGGTGAGAGTTCTCCATCTCAGACTCCTACCCTCAACTACTCCCCCCCCTGGTGGTCAGGGAAGGCCTTTCTTAGGTTCCTTTCAGCTTCCTGATGTGTCATCTGCTTTTTCCTCTACTAAACTATCACTTCAGCCTTCAATACATGCCCTCACACTCAGTGCTCAGTCTTCTGAGGTCTGGACTGTCCACCTAGACGCCTATCCAGAAGTCCCTGTAAGCTGAGGTCATAAAGAGGGTGCTCCGGCTTCTGCTCTGCACAGGTTTGCTCTCTGGGGTTTGCAGTGAAGAAATGATATGATTCAAGAAGGTATTGTGGGAGCAACCATGTGAAAGATTGTGTGGTGTGGAGCAGGAAAAACAAAGGTTAACACTCTGTCTTCTTTTTCTCCTCCTCCTCTTCTTCCTCCTCCTCTTTTTAAGATAGGGTCTTTGGGGCTGGAGAGATGGCTCAGTGGTTAAGAGCACCGACTGCTCTTCCAGAGGTCCCAAATTCAATTCCCAGCAACCACATGGTGGCTCGTAACCATCTGTAATGAGATCTGATGCCCTCTTCTGGTGCATCTGAAGACAGCTCCAGTGTACTTAGTATAAATAAAATAAATAAATCTTAAAAGAAAAGATAGGGACTTCCTATGTAGCTCTGGCTAGCCTAGAACAGGCTGACCTCAAACTTGGAGTGATCCTCCCGCCTCCTCTTCATAGGTGCGAGAACTACAAATATATGCTGCCATCCCTAGCCTTAAAAATTAGGACTTTTTGGGGCTGGAGAGATGGCTCAGGGGTTAAGAGCACTGATTGCTCTTCCAGAGGTCCTGAGTTCAATTCCCAGCAACCACATGGTGGCTCACAACCATCTGTAAAGAGATCTGATGCCCTCTTCTGGTGTGGTGTGTCTGAAGACAGTGACTTTGTGTACTCAGATACGTGAAATAAATAAATAAATCTTTAAAAAAAAAATTAGGACTTTTGGGCTGGGGATTTGGCTCAGTGGCAGAGCGCTTGCCTAGGAAGCACGAGGCCCTGGGTTCGGTCCCCAGCTCCGAGAAAAAGAACCAAAAAAAAAAAAAAAAATTAGGACTTTTGTAGACATTGTAATGGCCTCCTCATGGGCTTCTACTCTTGGCTCCCTCTACTTTCTGAGTTGAGAAACTGATGCTTGTGTTAAGCTCCTTCCCTCTTACCTACAAGGTCTGGCCAGCATAAGCCATTTCCTGCAGAACCAGCATTGCCTACCCAGTCCTTGAGGATGGGACCTCTCAGAGAAGTGAGGTAGCACATGGGAGGTGGTAGCACATATGGAGGGCAGCCTTATCAGTGGTTCAGAATAGCTGGGAGCTCGCCCAGCATGCTTGCCACACAAGCATAAAGACCTCAGTTTGGCCCCCAGGACCTATGTAAAACAGAATGGTGGCATGCACTTGTAGTCCCAACCCTGGGAAGGCAGAAACAACTGGATCTCTGGGACTTCCTGGACAGCCAGCCTAGCCTAATCAGTAAGCTCCAGGCCACTGAGAAAGAGAGCCTATCTCAAAAAGCAAGGTAGATAGCACTTGAGGAATGATGCCCAAAGTTGACATTGGTACACACACTCCCACTCATACATATTCACACACACACACACACACACACACACACACACACACACACACACACACACAGAGCAGGCCAATGAGATGGCTCAGTACTCAGCGAGTAAATATACGTGCCATTAAATCTTATATAGGAGACATATGACTCCAAGTTATCCTCTCACCTCCCCATAGGAATTCTTATATGCATGCACATGTGCTCATACATAAAGAAATAATAAAAATTAAAAATTGTCATAAAAATGTGGCACCAGAAATCTGTGCTGATATGGAGAGGGGTTTATAAGAGGCTGTTTAGCCGTCAGCTGGGAAAAAGCTTGGCAGGCCAGGTATGTAACCTTCATGCTAGGAGGCTGTTTACATACATGCACAGACAAGACAGAACAGGTGTGATGAAATCTGCTTGGACTCTGAGGTGACAGGTGTCTCTATAGACCTCCACTTAAGTATGCAGAAGGAACACTACTTCCCTCAGTTTCTTTTTTTTCTTTTTTTTGGAGCTGAGGACCGAACCCAGGGCCTTGTGCTTGCTAGGCAAGCGCTCTGCCACTGAGCTAAATCCCCAACCCCTTCCCTCAGTTTCTTAAACACTTCCCACCATGGCTGACTCAGATCCTCCCATGAGCCACTGTTCTCTCTACCCTGACTCACTCTACCCTTGTCCCTTTATTTCACTGATCTAGATATTTTTCAAATTTGTATTTGGATGTATTTATTTTATATGCATGACTTTTGCCTGCATTTATTTATGAACACCACATGCCTGATGCCCTCAGGGCTCAGAGGAGGATGCCACATCTCCTGGAATCGAAGTTATAGAAGTTTGTGAGCTACCACATGGATGCTGGGGTTCTCTAAGAGCAACAAGTGCTCTTAACCTCTGAACCATCTCTCCAGCAAACCCCCCAACCCCCACTTTTTAACCCCTTCTCTTCAAAAACACCAGAAGAGGGCATTGGATCCCATTACAGATGGTTGCAAGCCACCATGTGGTTGCTGGGAATTGAACTCAGGACCTCTGGAAGAGCAGTTAGTGCTCTTAATTTCTGAGCCATCTCTCCAGCCTCCAACCCCCAGCCCTTCATTGACCCAGACTTTTATCTCCACTTCTACCAACCAGTAGTTGCTCACAACATATTTTTTTTTCTTTTCTTTTTTTTGGAGCTGGGGATTGAACACATCACCACATATTTCTAAAGGAGACATTTCAGAGAAAAACAAAATCCTGAATCTGCTGCCTTTGGCCACCAGAAACTTGTTAAAAGAATGATGGAGGGGTTGGGGATTTAGCTCAGTGGTAGAGCGCTTGCCTAGCAAGCGCAAGGCCCTGGGTTCAGTCCCCAGCTCCGAAAAAAAAAAAAAAAAGAATGATGGCGTTTCCATTCTTTGAGTTGTATATTTTTTTGGGGGGGTCTCACTTGGTAGTCCTGTGACCAAGCCAGCTCAGTCAGTCAACAGGTTCTTCAGGGCAGGAGTGAGGATTAGAAAGAAAAAAGACGGGCTGGAGAGATGGCTCAGTGGTTAAGAGCACTGATTGCTCTTCCAGAGGTCCTGAGTTCAAATCCCAGCAACCACATGGTGGCTCACAACCATCTATAATGAGATCTGATGCCCTCTTCTGGTGTGTCTGAAGACAGCTACAGTGTACTCATATACATTAAATAAATAAATCTTTAAAAAAAAAAAAAAGAAAAAAGACAATTAGACAACATTATAACATGACTCCAGCCAGTTCTGAGGCTGAAACGGGTCTTTTATTTTCCAGTCTGCTTTTAAGTACTACCACTTTAAGTACATGCAAAATGATAAGATCTGGTCAGGATCAGGGATGGGGATTTAGCTCAGTGGTAGAGCGCTTGCCTAGGAAGGGCAAGGCCCTGGGTTCGGTCCCCAGCTCCGGAAAAAAAAAAAAAAAAAAAAAAAAAAAGATCTGGTCAGGGTCAAGGAACATGCAAGACAATAAACAAAATCCTGTAAACACCTTTCTAGGGGCTTAGTCAGAAAGACCAAGACAAAAAGACTGCCTCACATGTTTCCACTGAGCAGCTCTGAGCTTTGCATTAACTCAAATGTAAATGTTCTTAATCTGGGCCTATTTCCTGAGTCCTGGCTCAAAGTAGATTCCTGCCTTGAGCTTTCTTGGTCCTGGCCAAATTCCTGCCCAAGTGTTTAGAAGCAAGTGGCCCCAAAAGGCTCTCCACGGTCCTGGCTGTCCTGGACCACTTCATAGACCAAGCTGGCCTCAAATACATAAAGATCTGCCCACTTCTATCTCCTGAATACCAGACCTAAGGTTGTATAGCACCTTGCTAGACCTGTACATCTGTTTTATAAAATACATTTATTGTTGTGTAGGTATGAGTGAGGGTGCTTGTGGATGTGCCACAGTGCACATGTAGAGGTCAGGAATCAATTCTCTCCTTCAACTATATACAGATCTTGGGAATTGAATCGGGTCACAATGCTTGGTCACCAACCTGCTGGCTATATATTTTTGGCATTTTTTTTCATTGTGTGTGTGTGTGTGTGTAGCCTGTCCAGGAACTTTATTTGTAGACACAGAGATTTGCCTACTTTTGCCTCCTGAGTGCTGGGATTAAAGGCATTGACCACCATGTCCAGCTCACATTTATTTTGTTGTTATTGTTGTAATATTTTCCCTAGTTCTTCACGTTCAACAAGAAACAGATTTTTCTTGGTTGTTCTCACCTCTTCCAGGAAGTATTCTGTAACTGAATAGAAACTGAATTGAAAGTGTCTCTAGATTACACAGAGCTGGGGCTTTTTCTCTCAGTCTAACACTGGATTATGACTGCCTACATCCCAGTGAAAATTCCCAAATGTGGACTCAAAGGTAAAGGTTCTCTTTGTGTCTCTAGCTCCCAGTGTAAGAATAAAGAGTGTGCCGCAGAGAATAAGGAGTGAAAGAATCTATAACTTCAGCATAGGCAATTTTATAATCAACATGAGCTTGTACTAAAAATGATTCCAGGGCATGTCATCTTGGGACACCTCCCTTAGCCTGGGTGTATGGTTAGGAGGGATGTGCTTGGGTTTCAGATCCTGATAGTTTTCTAGACCTAGTAAATGGCCAGGAACAGCATGCTTCTGAAAGCATGGGTGGTTGCTCTGGCCAGCGTTGTGGGGGATTACAATCCTACAGTGACCTACTTTTGCCCTGATGTTTTGCTCCCTAACTCCCTACTCTTCCATGGGCTGCGATGGGAGGATGGGCGGGGGAAGAATTTGCTCTCTGGCCAGGGGCTTAAAGGCTTTATGGGTTTTATCTCAAAGCTAGAGCAGAGGGCTGGGATGATAGCCAAGATGCTGGTGCTTGGGCACAGCTGCCTAGGTCTAAGCACCACGGCCAGTGTTCTACAGCTGTAGATCTATGGACAAAGTGTAGTTTACTGTTCAGGTGTCCTGAGTCCAGTTGCCATCACACCTGCACACTTGTGCTTTTCCCTAGAGCCCAAACCAGCATCTGAATATAGGATACAATATTTATCTGCCAAATATCTGTCAAATGAAAGCATATAGATTTCTGAGTGTCATTAACTCTGGAATTTTATATTATTTTTATTGTGAGGTTAATATACTTTTTTTTTCTTTTCTTTTTTTTCGGAGCTGGGGACCAAACCCAGGGCCTTGCGCTTGCTAGGCAAGTGCTCTACCACTGAGCTAAATCCCCAGCCCCCGAGGTTAATATACTTATAATCATTATAAGGATAGGAGTTTATATGGCAAGGCTTGAGGGTGACATCTTCCCCAAGAATTCATATAGCTGGGGAAATGTCAGAGCTGAGATTGGAGCCCAGATTTGGCCCTAAAATCAGTGCTCCTTTTTTGTTGTTGTTGTTGTTGTTGTTATTAAATTTATTTATTTATTCACTTTACAACACAATATTAACTTATCCGCCCTTCCTCTCCTCCCAGTAATCTGTCACACAAGTCCTCCTCCTATTCTACCTTCCCTATTTCTTTCGAGAAGGGGAAGCTCCCCTCTTGGTATCACTCCTTCCCATGCTATTTTTAAGCATGCTGTTTTTGAAACAACTCTTACATTTTTTTGAAAGACAAAATATTGTTAAAGCTTTAACATGCAAAACAAATTATTTCTTTCCTTGTCTTCCTGTGCAGCAGCCCAGGGTATTCTGTTTCTGTAGACAGACCATACTGGCTTTGAACTCAGAAGTTCATCTGCCTCTGCTTCCCATAGCACACTATGCTGGGTTAAAGTCCATGTTTTTAGTAATTCCATTACCCTTTGGGAAACAAATTTCATTGTTGCTATTTTGAGATATGGTCTTAATCTGTATCCCAAGAAAACCTAGAACTCCTTTAACCTTGCTGTTTTTGACCTCTCCCTGCAATATCCCCTTAGATTCCTGAGTGCCAGCATTAGAGGAATGTGGGAACACACTGATAAATTGTTTATTGAGATAGGACCTTAGTATATACACCAGGCTAGCCTCAAAGTCTTTCTTGCTGCTGCTTCCAAAGTACTAGGATTACAGGCTAAAAGTACTAACATACTAGACTTTGAAACAACTTTTACTTTTTTTGAAAGACAAAATATTGTTAAAGCTTTAATATGCAAAACAAATTATTTCTTTCTTTCTTTTTTTTTTTTTTTTTAAGAATCTTTATCTTTTCAGACCGGTTTCTATGTGTAGACCTGACTGTCCTGGAACTAGTTCTGTAGACTACACTGACCTGGAACTCAAGGATACTCCTGCCTGAGTGCTGGGATTAAAGTCATGTGCCACCGTGTCCAGCTTGGTAACAATCTTTTCTTGTGGTCTCGTAATTTTTTGCATCGATAAATTAAAAACAAATTAGCCCGGGCGTGCCGACGTACTCTCTTTCCCTTCAAGAGCCCCTTCACTTCTAGAATTTTGACATTTTTTTCCATTTCTTTCAGTCATTACCTTTCCCAGAACCCTTCCCTCCCACAAGCTGTTCCCCAGCGGTGCCGAGCCGCAAATAAACCTATCCCTAGAAAAAAGAGCCCTTCGCGGCCCCAAAGACATTGATTGGCAGGCACTCAGAGGACGCCCACCGCGTCCGCGTCTGGAAGCTCCGCCTCTCTTCCTCCCCGTGGCAGCCCAAGTTTGTTTTGGCGTCAGGCGCGCGCAGTAATGACGCCACCACGCTGACGCGAGAGGATGGCGGTAGCGCCCGTGGCCTGGGCTGGGAGACGGTGGGCTGAGCCGCCGAGACTCCGAAGAGCCGGCCGCCCGCGCGAGGTGAGGCCTTTCAGCTCGGGGCTTCGGCCTGACCGGCGTGAGGGGCCGCCGAGTTCGGCCGCAGCCAGAGCCTGGCGCGACTCTGAGCCTTCGGCCCCTGTGCACTGGGGCCTGTGGGCTGGGGAGCAGGCCCGGCTGTGCCTACCTGCGGTCTCCGGGCATGGCCTCGAAACCTCCTGCCGCGTTAGGTCCGATGGACTTGGTCAGCTGCCTGTCTGTTGCCCAGCTGTCCTGCGGCCAGCGCGGGTCAGGTTGATCTAACCTTGTGTGCGGCGCCTACTCCACACCCTTCCCTTGCGACAGAACGCCAAGGCCCTGTAGGGGCCATCGATCGCTTCCATGTACTGGCTGGAGAAAGGGCCATAGAGTCCAGCTGGGTCGCTTGCAAGCAAGGCAAACCTGCCATACTTACAAGGAGAGCCTCGCTCAGTCCTCTGACGCTGCTACATGGATAATTCCCACCAGAAAATCACTAGCTAAAATTGCCTCCTTTAGTCACTGTAGGGAGAAACTAAACCTTGTAGCCTGCAGCATTCAGAGCTCTTCATAATCGGATGTGGCCTACCTAGCCCTACAGTGAACACCTGGGCACTTGTGTATTGTTGAGGCATGTAAGCCTCCTGTTAGGTTTCATACCCTCAAGCTTCAGATAGCTGCTTTCTTGGTTTGTGGGACTTTCTTCATTTCCATTCTCATTTATCAGTATAGGAAATTTACCCGTGTCCTTTTAAATCTACCATCGGTGTCTTTCCTTGGAAAACTCCCCTGCGTTCACACAGCATTAGTGTTTAGAAAGCTACTTGGACACTGACTTTTTGAATGGATACAGATTAAGTCACGGCAAACAGTGACATCAAGTAATTTTTCAAGATGCAAATTCAAGAGTTTGAGCTAGATGTGGTGGCCTGTACTTCTGATTAGTAGAGGCCAGTTTAGGCTACGTAGTATGTTTAGGACAAACCTGGACTATATGGGACCCTGTCTCAAAAACAAAATTCCCCAAAGCCCTAGTATGGTGATGCATGCCTGTGATCACCTATGCTTGTGATCACTACACTCCTGAGACAGAAGCAGAAGGATGCCCAAAAGTTGAATGATAGGGGGTTGGGGGTTTAGCTCAGCGGTAGAGCGCTTGCCTAGCGAGCGCAAGGCCCTGGGTTCGGTTCCCAGCTCCGAAAAAAAAAAAAAAAAGTTGAATGATAGATATCTCGTTATAGTCAGTTTCAGAGGCTGTCTTGGGGGAAAAAGTTTTCACGATTTCTTTTTTGCTGTTTTTGTTGATGGAAATAGAACTCAGGGCCTGAATCCTTTTCACTTAGCTACATAGTCAGCTTAGTTTGATTTCAGAAGTTGTATGGTAGCTTAAATGCTATAACCCCAGCATTTGAAAAACAGAAGGAACAGGATTACCATGGTTTTGAGACCATTCCAGACTGCATATCAAGTCTACCAGGACTTCAGACTGAGACCCTGTCTCATGAAGCAAAACAAAAATAAGAAACAAGATTTGTGCTTTTAAAGTTGTTTTGGAGTCTCTTTCCTCCTGCTCGGTGATTGAACCTGGGCAAAACCAGCTGAACTATATTCCCTTTTCAGAAAAGTTTGATAAATGATTAAGTCAGGGCATGGTTGTGCACCTATAATTCCAGCATTTAAGAGAATGAGACAGGAGGATTGCTCTAAATTTGAGGTCAGTCCTGCTTCTATAGTGAGTTCACCAGTCAGTCCTGCCAGGGCTACAGAGTGAGACCCTGTCTTGAAAATAAGAAAGCAAAAGCTACTGATATTACTGTACTTCTTGGATGAAGATTTGTGTTATGCCCATACCTTAGAAAGGCTTTGACAGATCTAAATATATGCCAAATATATACTATTGAGGTACACCCCTAGCCACAGAAAACGTCCCTGTCTGTCTGTCTGTCTGTCTGTCTCTGTCTCTCTCTGTGTGTGCATGCATAGATAAGTAGGTAGGTCAGAAAGTTTGTGAGAGTTGGTTCTCTTTTTGGGTCTAGATAGAATCAGTTTGTCAGTCTTGGCAGCAGGTGCTTTTACCCACTGAGCTCCTTAGCCAGCCACATCGTGGTTGATGTTTTGTTTTTGTTTTGTTTTTTCCTAGTACTAAGGATTGGACCTAATCAAGAACTAACTCTACCACTGAGGTAGAACTCCAGCCATCGTTTTCACTTTTGATTTTGAGATAGGGTTTTACTATGTTGCCCAAGCTTGTCTTGAACTCACTCTTGGGATTATCCTCCCTTGCTTCCTGAGTAGCTTGGGTTCTGGGCTTTTCCCATCAGTCACAGCTAGAAATGTCATCATTTCCCCCTTTTTGTTTTTCGAGGTAGTATTCTTTTGTGTGGTTCTGGCTGTCCTAGAACTCATTCTATAGACCAGGTTGACCTTGAACTCACAAAGATTATCTGTCTCTGTCTCTTGGGTGCTGGGATCAAAGGCCCACACCAATACTGCCTGGCAAAATGTCTCTTAAAGTTGTTCTTCATATTGAGCTGTGTGTTGGATGATGCTTGTGTTTTGTTTTTCAAGATCGATTGTAGGTATCAGAGAGCTCTGAAAACACTATTTCTCATCAGATAGATGCAGCTGACCACTCCTAAAGGGCTTTGGGGTACTAATTTACTAGAGGATGGGTTAGCTGCATAGGCAAGTTTTCTAAGTCTTATTGTATTCCTGTGCTGAAGTTGAATAAATGAACCAGAGAAAGTGCAGCCTTCAGGAAACTTGCTTGCCTCTGACATTGTGGTATAGTTTCACATCTTATATTTTCTTGTTATTTGGAACAGAATGCCTTTGAAGAGCTGAGTGTCTGTGGAATCTGAAATAGATGCTGAAGTCTTGTGTCAGTCACAATGAGTGAAAATTGGGCTTGGTCTTTCATTTGGCTTTGTTAATATGAGCATGTTCTATGAGCAACTCTCACCTTCCTCAGTGCTGAACCGGCTGTGTGGTGATGTGACTGTGCTGTAAGCATTGACACTATTGACACTTAAACTTTAGGATAGCTGAAAGCAGCTGTCTTTATTGGCCTAGAGCATTATACGATACTGTTATTCTCTGTGCACATCTTGGTATATGGAGAGAATTGGAGAAGTAAGGCCCTAGAAAGAGGTAAGGAATTCTGAGAACTGAGAGCTGGAAAGAGGCTTTGCCAAACACAATTTGCTTCCAAAAAATCTTAGTATCATATTGGCTAGGTCATCACTGAACTAATTCTTGACACAATCTTTCATTGTCAGCATATTAGATGTTAAGGTAGAAATATGTGTGATGTTTTCCTTTGCTGTAAGAAAATTGCCTGACAGACTTTTTCAGACTCAAAATTTGAAATGGCCTTTCAGGGCATCATAAATGTGATGACTCAGCAGGGCTTAGTGACACACACCTTTATCCTAGAACTTGGGAGGCAGAGGCAGGTGGATCTCTGTGAGTTCAAGGCCAGTCTGTTCTACAGAGTGAAATCCAAGACAGCCACAGCCAGAACTGTCTAGTAAGTACCTGTCTTGAAAAAACAATTAATGGATCAAAGGATTTTATGTGGCACTGTCCAGGCTGCAAATTCTTTGAGAGCAAAAACTATGTCTTCTTTTTATTACTGTCCTAATAGAGTTTTTCCAAGATGGGAAATCAGTAAACATTTGTGGGCTAGAAAGAAGAACTCAGGAAAAATGACTAGATCTGTATTTCTTTTTTTTTTTTTTTAGAAAGAAGCTAGTGCTCTTTTTTTTTTTTTAATAGATTTATTTATTCATTTATTATATATAAGTACACTGTAGCTGTCTTCAGATACACCAGAAGAGGGAATCGGATCTGTTTACAGATGGTTGTGAGCCACCATGTGGTTGCTGGGAATTGAACTCAGGACCTCTGGAAGAGCAGTCGGGTGCTCTTAACTGCTGAGCCATCTCTCCAGCCCCTAGATCTGTATTTCTGAGGGTGGGATTAATAAATATGTAACAATTGCCAGGCAATGGTTGCACGTACATTCCTTTATCCCAGTACTTGAAAGAAAAAGGTAAGCAAATCTCTTGAGTTCAATCAAGGCCAGCCTGGTCTACAGAATGAATTCCAGGACAGCCAAGGCTACACAGAGAAACCCTGCTTCAAAAACAAAACAAAGCAAAAAGTTGTTTTCTAACCTCTAAATGCATGATATGACACAGTGCATGTACCTGTACATATCATACACAACAACAACAATGACAACAACAACAACAATAATAATAATAATGTTTTTGAGACAATAATTCTGACTGGCCTGGAACTTGCTACATTACCTGCTTCTGCCTCCAAAGTGCTGGGAATAAAGGTGTGTGTGTGTGTGTGTGTGTGTGTGTGTGTGTGTGTGTGTGTGTGTTGTATGTATGTGTGTGTTGTATGTATGTGTGTGTTGTATGTATGTGTGTGTGTGTTGTATGTATGTATGTGTGTGTATGGTGTGTGTGTGTGTGTGTGTGTGTGTGTGTTTGTGTATTCAAGATGGGTTTGTTTCTCTGTGTAGTCCTGGCTGTCTTGAACTATAGAGCCTGAGCCAGGCTAGACCACCTCTACCTCCCTAGTTCTGGGATTAAAGGTATGCACCACCACCCCCTGGTTAAGAAATAAATTTTAAAACAACCACCACCAAAATGGGACCAAGATAATAACTCAGTGTTGAGCCACCTTCCTTAAATGTGAAGCCTTTTGATCTAATCTCTTGTAAAACAAGAAAAAAAAAATCATAGCTAAAACAGGAGAAGAGCTGGAGATACAGCTCAGTTGGTGGATAGAACGTTTGCCTAGCTTTCAGGAAGCCTTGGGTTCAGTTCCTAGTACCACAGAGGACTGGGCATAGAGATGCAGGCCTGTGGTCTCAGAATGTTGGAGTAGAGACGGGAGGATCAAGAGCTCAAAGTCATCTTTACCTACCTAGCAAGTTCAAGGTCAGCATGGGTTGTATGAGACCCTCTCATAAAAGAATCAATGAATAAAATCTCTCATTTGGTATAATAGATGCATATACTTAGGTTTATTCTACAAAACATCACAGGTATCAGTCCTGATGTGTAGTATCAGTATTGATTTACATGGTTTTGCTCTCCTTTCTGTGGTACTGAGGGCTGGCACAGATTAGGCAAGTTCTCACTACTGAACTATATCTGTAAGTTGTAATATACCTTTCTACTGCATCATTGAAGAGAATTCTGTTGTATGAATTATTTGAATTAATTTTTACGCCCTATTTTGTCTTTGTTTTGTTTCATTTTCTGAGATAGGATCTCAATATGTAGCTCTGGCTGGTTTGGAATTAATATTCTCATTGCTGACTATGTGGGTTGTTTCTAAGTTTTCCTTTAAAAAACTTTTTTTCTCTTACATTTTTTTTCTTACATTTTTTTCTCTTACAAAGTTTATTTACTTTGTGTTGAGGTGTGTATAAGGTCAGGGGACAACTTGTAGGAGTATGTTATGTTGGCTCCTTATCCCATGTGGGTTCTGGTGAGTGAACTCAGAGTGGCATGTTTGGCAGCAAGCACTCTAACCTGATGAGCCATCTCACTGGTGCATTCTTCCTCTCCTCTGTGAGGCAATCGTGTATGTCTCTGGGTGGCTTCAGGATTGCAGCAGTACCTCCTTCCTCAGTCTCTCAAGGGCTGGGATTACAGGCCTATACTACTGGTCCAAGCTACTTAGAACATCTTTTACTTACAGTTTTTTTGTTTGTTAGTTTCTCTGTGAGGCCTTGACTGTCCCGAAACTAACTCTATAGACTAAGCTGGCCTCAAACGCACAGAGTTCTGCTTGCCCCTGCCTCTTGAGTGCTAGAGTTAAAGCTAATTATGTATTCTAAATTATTTGTTTCATGTGTGTGTGTTTATATGTGTGCACATGTTTGTGTGTGTGCATGTGTGTGCATATATTTGGTGCATACACACATGTGTGCACCTACAAGTAGATGGGAGGCCAAAGGTAAATGTCCAAAATATTTTGCTTAAGAAATATTTTTAGATTTATTCATTTTATTTTATGTGTTTAATTTGCCTGCATATGTGTCTGTAGAGGTCAAAAGAGGGCATCAGATTTCCTGGAACCAGTTAGGGGTGGTTGTGAGTCACCACGTGTGTGTTGGGAATGAACAAGTTCTCTTTGAGAGCAAGTGCCCTAAATCTCCGAGTCATCTCTCTAACCCCTGCCTCATTCACGTACACAGGATCTCACTGAGCCTGAACCAGGTGGTAACAATTGCAGGCTGTGAGCTCCAGGAACCCTCTCACATCCCCTGTCCTCAGTCTGTTGGCATTACAGTTGTCATAATGCCAGCTTTACACATGGTTGTTGGGGAACAAATTCAGACTCTCATGGTTTTAGGACAGAGCTGTTCCCCATGCTCTAATTTTCTAACAAAAAAAAAAATTTCTTTTGTTGTGCTGGGTTTGAACCCAGAGCCTCACCCATGCTAGGTAAGAACTTGGGTAAAAGTTGTATTTCCAGCTCCTTATTTTTCATTATGTTGATGAATGTACTATGACTTTTCTCATAGGGATATCTGTTCCCTTGTGAAAGTAGTTTTGCAGTGTTGTTTCTAGAAATGGAGTTGCTGAGTCAGTTTCCACAGCTATTCCTGTTGAAGAGATTTATCTAAGAGGACAAGAATCTTTGTTTTGTGTGTGCTTGCTCTGTGAAGATGAGAAGTACCATTTAGCCATCACCTACTCCTGAGATCACCGCTTTCCAACACAGCCTCAGGATCTTCTGGTTATTTCTCTCTCTCTGTGTAGCCCTAGCTAGCTGTCTTCAAACTCAGAGATCCATCTGCCTCTGCCTCATGAGTGCTCGGATTAAAGGCATGCATGCACCACTATGCCCAGCTTGGTTCAGGATCTTTAGATTAAGGTTATCTTGCTTTACTGTGGGGGAAAATTGTTGGTGGAGAGGGGCAAATGCCTGTTTTCTACCATTGGGAGAGTCACAAACCAGGCCTCTGTTGCAAGCTCTTTTCTCCTGGCTTCCCCATAAATAGAGTTAGGTCTGGAAGCTTGTGGACAGACTTACTTTGAGGTTCAAGTAACCTTTAAAACCATTGTTGCCGGGGTTGGGGATTTAGCTCAGTGGTAGAGCGCTTGCCTAGCAAGCGCAAGGCCCTGGGTTCGGTCCCCAGCTCCGAAAAAAAGAACCAAAAAAAAAAAAAAAAAAAAAAACCATTGTTGTCAAGGATGTTGAACCACCATTGTGGCTTCTTTCTAAGTCTTAAAAATACCTCAGAACCTTTCGTTGTTGACTCACAGCAAATAGGAAACCAAGTGTCTACCATGTCTCTTTCATTGTTGACAGGCTGAGTGCTTCCTGAGCTCACTTTGCCAGGTTTCAAGGAGGCCAGGGGAGCTGAGAAACAGGCTTTCATCAAGGGGCTGACAGTTGTGTAATTAAAGGCAGTGGAGAGTAAAGCCGTGCAGCTCATGCTGGGGGCACACACCTGCAATCCCAGCACACAGGAGTTTAGGCAGGCAGGATAGCTGTGAATTAGAGGCCAGCCCTGCCTACATAGTGAGTTCAAAGTCAATTAGGGATACATAGCAAGACTTTTGTAGAAAAAGAAGATAAAGCTGTGAGCTGCATGATAGATTATAGTTGGTATTTGGGTTTCTGAACATAGATTGTTGAGAAAAGGGCTCAGCAGAGGTATGTTGACGCAGTACCTAGTGTATGAGGAAACAATTCAGGCTTTGAACTGATGAGGGCAAGTTCTGCTAGAACCTCGGAATCTATAAGCCAGCCCCAATTAAATATTGTCCTTATAAGAGTTGCTTTGGTCATGGTTTCTCTTCACAGCAGTAAAACCCTAACTAATACAGCAGATACGATTGGAGCTGAGCATATGAAAAGCAGAGACAAGTGAATTTCTATGGACTTGAAGCTAGCCTTGTCTACATAGTAAGTTTTAGGCTACTCGGGGCTACATAGTTTGAGACCCTGTCTCAAAAAAACAAAATAAAACAAAAACAGATGTGATTGGAATGTGGACCAGTCTTGATCATCTGGAGGATCTTACGTGTGTCCCCTAGCTTTCAGAGCTGATAGCTCTTCTCTTCCAGCTTCAATCTGTATTTGGGTTGGTAGAACATTGATAGCAGCCTTCTTTTTTTTTTTTAAAGATTTATTTATTTATTATATATAAGTACACTGTAGCTGTCTTCAGATACACCAGAAGAGGGCATCAGATCTCTTTACAGATGGTTGTGAGCCACCATGTGGTTGCTGGGAATTGAACTCATGACCTCTGGAAGAGCAGTCGGGCGCTCTTAACCGCTGAGCCATCTCTCCAGCCCGATAGCAGCCTTCTAATTGGAATAAACATGGTGCCTTACTGCTAACTTTACTTAAAGGGAAAGAAAATTCAGGACTTTTTCTTTATAAACCTTAGTTTTTCTCATAGAGTGTTTGGCTAGATATAGCTAATCATTGGTAAATCTTGAGTTACTCTCCCTCACCAGGTAGAAGAGACTTCTGAGTGGCCCATGTAGAAATCCATGCAGTTTGCGTGACCTCTCATCCTCTCCTCAGTGGTAGATGTTGCTTAAGGATCAGGGGCCAGAGGCCTGTTCTCTGCCTCAGGAACGATGGCCTAAGAATGGTGGTCTTCCTGGGTGTCAATACGTTTGTTTTCCTGAAGGAAGAGATGGATCTCAGAATTTTTGGTTTGCAGTTTTAATGTTTGGCCTCTATCAGAAGGAATCCATTTTCTAAATGTCTTTTTTTTTTTTTTTTAAATACAATGTTCTGAATTAGGAGGACTGGTCCAGTGACCTGAGTTCAACTCCAGGACCCACATGGTGGCAGGAGACTTGACTCCCGAAAAATTACTGTGACCTGTTACACACACACACACACACACACACACACACACACAAATAAATACATAAATAAGTAAATAAATGTAATACAAATTTAAGACTACAACATGTAAGTCTATGTGGACCCAATTTTGCAGTTTGGTATACCAAACCCTGAAGATGAATTGTTTCCTTTCATGTAAGGAAAGATAAACTTTATTTTGCTAAGTGCCATATTGGCATACTACATAAAACCTGAACTCTTAGGCTGTGCTCATCAAAGTCTTCCTTTATACCTGGTGGATTTGCTTTGTTTTGTTTTTCCTTTTCTGTATATGTGTGTTTGTGTCCCAGCATACGCAGGCATTTTTACCTTTTTTTTTTTTTTTTTTTTTTTTTTTTGGTTCTTTTTTTCGGAGCTGGGGACCAAACCCAGGGCCTTGCGCTTCCTAGGCAAGCGCTCTATGACTGAGCTAAATCCCCAACCCCTAGATCTACCCTTCTGTTTCTCTTCAGAAAAGAGCAGGCTTCTCAGGGATATCAGCCAAGCACAGCATAAAAAGATGCAATAAGATGAAGTAAAATCCTTATATTGGGGGGTTGGGGATTTAGCTCAGTGGTAGAGCGCTTGCCTAGGAAGCGCAAGGCCCTGGGTTCGGTCCCCAGCTCCGAAAAAAAAGAACCCCCCCAAAAAAAAATCCTCATTGGGGCTGGGCAAGGTAACAGGTAGGAGGACAGGGGCCCAAGCGCAGACACCTCCACTTCCTTAGGAGTCTCACAGAAACACAAAGCTAACAACCATAACATGTATGCTGAAGACCAAGTGCAGACCTATGCAGGCTCCATGATTGTGATTGTCACTTCAGTCTCTGTGAGCGTCTATGAGCCCTGCTCAGTTGATTCTGTGGGAATTTTCTGAGTTCTTATGGGTGATGAACCTGGAAGAGGTTTTTAACACTACATCAAAAAGATGACCCAGAATAATGAGGAGTGATGTTAATGTTTAGGAAATATGAGGCTTTAACTAGAAGGGCCCAGGAAGACTAGAGAGTAAATAAAAGCGCCAACAATGGTGTCTGGTGAACATTCTTGCCCTTGTTAGGCTTGGAAGACATGAAACTTGATCCAGTGAAATCAGACCTTAGCTTTTTTTAGACCCTCCATTGAGATTGAAGTTGCTTTTATTTTGTTTTAAGACAGAGTCTCTGTAAGCCTAAGCTTTCTCAGAATTCACTCTAGCCTTGCCTGGTCTTGAACTTATGATAATCCTCCTGCCTCAACCTCCTAAAATTTGAAATCATAGGTGTGAATTATTACTATGCCTGGCTTCTGTACGCTAATGTCTTTGTTTCTATTTGTTTTAAATTTTTGTTTGTTTGTTTTTCTGGACAAGGTTTCTCTGTGTGGCCGTGGCTGTTCTGGAACTCACTCTGTAGACCAGGCTGGCCTCAAAGTCAGAAATCCACCTGCCTCTGCCTCCTGAGTGCTGGGATTAAAGGCATGAGCCACCACTGCCTGGCTTTGTTTTTATTTTTATTTTACTTGAAAATTTTATGTGTATGGGCGTGTTGCCTGTATGTATGTCTGTGCACCATGTGTGTGCCTGGTGCCATGGGAGGCTAGAAGAGGGCATCAGATCCCCAGGAACTGCAGTTACAGACAGTTATCTGTGCTGGGAGTCAGACTGGGGTCCTCTGGAAGAACAGCCAATGCTCTTTTTTTTTTTTAAAGATTTATTTATTTTATATATATATGCGTACACTGTCACTGTCTTCAGACACACCAGAGGAGGGCATCAAATCCCATTACAGATGGTTGTGAGCCGCCATGTGGTTGCTAGGAATTGAACTCAGGACCTCTAGAAGAGCAGTCGGTGCTCTTAACCACTGAGCCATCTCTTCAGCCCCTGTTTTTATTTTTTAATTGATTCTTTGTGAGTTTCAACATCATGCACCCCATTCCCACTCATCTCCCTGACCCTTATCTGACTTCATTTTTTTTTTTAAAGATTTATTTTATTATATATAAGTACACTGTAGCTGTCTTCAGATACACCAGAAGAGGGCATCGGATCTCTTTACAGATGGTTGTGAGCCACCATGTGGTTGCTGGGAATTGAACTCATGACCTCTGGAAGAACAGTCGGGTGTTCTTAACCACTGAGCCATCTCTCCAGCCCCTGACTTCATTCTTAATTAGACTGCATTTATCAAGAAAACAGTAGGGGGCTGGAGAGATGGCTCAGTGGTTAAGAGCACTGAGTGTGGGGCTGGGGATTTAGCTCAGTGGTAGAGCGCTTGCCTAGGAAGCGCAAGGCCCTGGGTTCGGTCCCCAGCTCCGAAAAAAAGAACCAAGAAAAAAAAAAAAAAAAAGAGCACTGAGTGCTCTGCTCTTCCAGAGGTTCTGAGTTTGATCCCAGCAACCACATCGTGGCTCACAACCATCTGTAATAGCATCCCAGGCCCTCTTCTAGTGTGTCTGAAGACAGCTGCAGTGTACTCATATACATGAAATAAATAATTCTTTTTAAAAAAGAAAGAAAACAGGAAAAGGGAAGACGACTTTTGTCCTTTAGGAGTGTCCCTGGCTGTTCTGACTTGCCCTCTTTTCTGTTTGCATAGGTGTAGACGGGGCACTGCCTACAGAGCAGGTCCTGCCAGCCTCGCTGGAGAGGATGCCCCCGTGTCAGTGATGGGCTGTGGGACAAGCAAGGTCCTTCCTGAGCCACCCAAGGATGTCCAGCTGGATCTGGTCAAGAAAGTGGAGCCCTTCAGTGCCACTAAGAATGATGTATACAAGCACTTCATCACAGAGGTGGACAGTGTTGGCCCTCTCAAAGCTGGATTCCCAGCTACCAGTCAATATGCACCACCCTGCCCTGGTGCTCCCACTACTGGCCACACAGAGCCTCCCTCAGAACCACCACGCAGGGCCAGGGTGGCAAAGTACAGGGCCAAATTTGACCCACGTGTGACAGCTAAGTATGATATAAAGGCCCTGATTGGGCGAGGCAGCTTTAGCCGAGTGGTACGTGTGGAGCATCGGGCAACCCGACAGCCATATGCTATCAAGATGATTGAAACCAAGTACCGAGAAGGGCGGGAGGTGTGTGAGTCTGAGCTCCGAGTGCTGCGCCGGGTGCGACACGCCAACATCATCCAGCTGGTAGAAGTGTTTGAGACACAGGAACGGGTATATATGGTAATGGAGCTGGCCACTGGTGGTGAGCTCTTTGACCGGATTATTGCCAAGGGTTCTTTCACTGAGCGGGATGCCACAAGAGTGCTGCAAATGGTACTGGATGGTGTCCGGTATCTGCATGCCCTTGGCATCACACACCGAGACCTCAAGCCTGAGAATCTCCTTTACTATCACCCAGGCACTGACTCCAAGATCATCATCACTGACTTTGGCTTGGCCAGTGCCCGAAAGAAAGGTGATGACTGCCTGATGAAGACCACCTGTGGCACACCTGAGTACATTGCTCCTGAGGTTCTGGTTCGGAAACCCTACACCAATTCTGTGGATATGTGGGCGCTGGGTGTCATTGCCTACATCCTGCTCAGTGGCACCATGCCTTTTGAGGATGACAACCGCACCCGGCTATACCGGCAGATCCTCAGGGGCAAATACAGTTATTTGGGGGAGGTGAGTTTGTCTTGCCCTTGTTCCAGGGCAACCCCTCCCCAGAGGGAAGGTATAATCTGAAGCTCCTGGTCAGAAGGCTTTCTCTTGAGTCATGCATGCTCTTAGGGGCCAGGCATATAGTGTAGAGGTGACAGACTGGCAAAGTGTCTCAGTTTGCATTCTCCTGAATGTTAAACCCTGAGGTGGTGACCTGGGAGCAGAAACCTTGTGTGGGAGATTGTTAAGTAGAGGAAGGGGAAGTGACCCATGAAGAGGTAAATCTAATGAATAGTACATTAAGAGATGGGCTGGCCAGCCTGGGTTACATAGCAAGTGCCAGGCTAGTTAGTGCTTTTCTTAGGGTTTTACTGCTAGGAACAGACACCATGACCAAGGCAAGTCTTATAAAGGACAACATATATTTGGGGCTGGTTTACAGGTTCAGAGGTTCAGTCCAGTATCATCAAGGTGGAAGCATGGCAGCATCCAGTCATGCATGGTACAGGAGGAGCTCAGAGTTTTGCATCTTCATCTAAAGGCTGTTAG
Organism: Rattus norvegicus; assembly: GCF_021556685.1. Lineage (NCBI taxonomy): Eukaryota > Metazoa > Chordata > Mammalia > Rodentia > Muridae > Rattus > Rattus norvegicus. The sequence continues at coordinate 48,924,126 of NC_141552.1, forward strand.
CAGAATACTGACTTCCAGGCAGCTAGGATGAGGGTCTTACCCACACCTGCTCCAACAGGGCCACACCTTTTTTTTTTTTTTTTTTTTTTTTTTTTTGGTTCTTTTTTTCGGAGCTGGGGACCGAACCCAGGGCCTTGCGCTTCCTAGGTAAGCGCTCTACCACTGAGCTAAATCCCCAGCCCAGGGCCACACCTTTTAATAGTGCCACTCCCTGGGCTGAGCATATGCAAGCCATCGAAGTGCTGTATAGCGAGACCTGTCTCAAACAAAAAAGGGGGCTGGGTCAGTGGTTCAACCAGTTGTGTGCTTGCCGTGTAAGCACAGGGTCCTGAGTTTGGTCCCCAGAATTCATGTAAAAGAGTTGGATCTAGTGGCATGGGCTTGTATCCTATCACTGGGGAGGCAGTGACAAGAGAATCCCTCTAGCCAGATTGCCTTGTTCCAGATTCAGTGAGAGACCCCTGTCTCAAAAAATTAGGGTGAGGAATAATAAAGGAAATCACCCTTTGGCTTCATACACACACACGTGTGTGTATACCTGTACTCGTATACAAGAACACATGTATACCCATAAACCACACACACACACACACACACACACACACACACACACACACAAGTGGACTGCCACTGGTACTTAGTCCTACTTTCAAGCTTATGAATGATTATGTGAAATGTGTCATAGAAATGATCACTGAAGAACAAGTGTATGTTGTGTGTATTTAAGTGTAATTATTATCAACTTTAAGAGTTAAGAATTTCTTTTGGCAGGATGAGGGTTGGAAAGATGACTCAGTGGTTCAGAGTGCATTTTGCTATTACAAAGAACCTGGGTTCAGTCCCCAGCTCCCATGTTGGTTAGCTTACAACCATTTAAGTAACTCGAACTCCAGGGATCTACCTACATGGGCAATGTCACAGACATGTACATACCTCTACACAAACACATACATATACATAATTAACAAATAAAACATCTTTAGAATTTCTTTTTGGCATTAAATGCCTTGTGTTTCTTGCCTGTCTTGAATGTTAATGAGTGAGGGAGAGAGCCCTCAAGTGGGCAGAGAGATGCAGGCCCTGGCAGTGGGAAGCTGTGACCAGGCCTAATAGCTACTACAAGTGAGCTCAGAGGTGGATGTGGGCTAAGGGCCTTTTGAGTGTCTGTTCCATTGAGTACCACATAAACTAGGATGAATATGCCCATCCCAGAAACAGTTTCTTACTTCTTCAGTTTTTTTTTTTAAACCAATCTTTTTTTTTTTTTTTTTTGGAGCTGGGGATCGAACCCAGGGCCTTGCGCTTGCTAGGCAAGCGCTCTACCACTGAGCTAAATCCCCAACCCCCACTTCTTCAGTTTTGTTGTACAACAATAAGGGCCCCATATATCCACATTTAAAAAATCTTTTGGTTTTAAGAGAAACTAGATCTAATGTTAAGATGCTGTTAAAGTTAATTTACTTTTGTTTTGAGACAGTCTCATGAAGCCCAAACTAACCTCACACTCAATATATAATGAAGACTGGCTTTCAACTTTTTTGTTTTTGTTTTTCAAAACAGGGTTTCTCTGTGTAACAGCTCTGGCTGTCCTGGACTTGTTTTGTAGATTAGGCTGGCCTCAAACTCATAGAGATCTCCCTGTGTCTGCCTCCTGAGTGCTGGGATTAAAGGCATATGCCACCATACCTGGCTCTGTCTGTTTCTTTTTCTTTTTTTTTTTTTAAAGATTTATTCATTTATTATATACAAGTACACTGCAGCTGTCTTCAGACACACCAGAAGAGGGCATCAGATCTCATTACAGATGGTTGTGAGCCACCATGTGGTTGCTGGGAATTGAACTCAGGACCTCTGGAAGAGCAATCAGTGCTCTTAACCGCTGAGCCATCTCTCCTGTCTGTTTCTTAAATGCTAGCATTCCATGCATGTACCTCCATGCCCAGCTTTAGCTCACATATTTAAATAATGAGGCTAACAAATGCTAACTTGTATGCCAGATTTGACTAGCAAGCCATCAAGTTTGTATATCCAGGCCCATGGATACTTCTAATGTTTGGAAAACAATGATCAGATATTAGCATTGCTGCTTGCTAAAGGAAGGTGAAAAGAGTGTCACTACTGTTGGTTGTCAGAAGGATACTGACTGGGGAGATGAGGCTGGTTGAGTAAACTGCATGTGCTGCAAGCTGGAGAATATTTGTGTGCTTGTGGATGACTGTACCATACTCTGGGAGGAGCATAAGCCGAGCTTTGCAAGCCTACAGGACTCTGTCAGGACAGAAAGGGGAAGGCCCTCCTCCAGAGTACAAGGTACTCCCTTCTGGGCAGCTACTGCCAGGGTGCTGTTGTTGTCTTTGCCTTTTTGTTATTGTTATTGTATTTTGCTTTGTGTTTCGCTTTTTAATGGTTTATATTAAACCATTGTGTGTATGCATAATACCAGTGTGAGTACGTGATGCCATAGCTTTTATGTTGTGGTCAGAGCACAACATTGTGGAGTAGGGTCCCCCTCACACCTTTACGTGGATGCTGGGAATCACACTCAGGTCAACAGTCTTGAATGGCAAGCACTGTTACCTATTGAGTACAGTTCAGTGCACCTTTGCCTTGTTTTTTGAGAGAGCGTCTTATGTAACTCAGACTGACCTGAAACTCTATGTAACTAATCAAGGATGGCCTTGAACGCCTAATCCTTTTGCTTGCACCTCCCGAATTCTGGGATTACAGGTGTGCATCACCGCTGTCAGCTGCCATTTCTGGTGTTTTCCCCACCTACGCAGAAGGGAGGGAGCTCTGAGTGTGAGCAACTGTCTTCTCTGACCTGGTTTTTCCCAGGGATTTGGACCAGGCCCTCTCTCATCTCTATCATCTGGGTCTTGTCCCTGTTCCTTGTAAGTGTCATCCAAGGCCCTCAAATTGCTTTGTTTCAGGGCTTGGGATCTCTTGCCATGTTACCCCCCATCTTAGCTTGCAGATGAAGTTGTGTGGTTAGTCAAAGACATCTTTTCTCAGGAATGAGGGTTCTTTTCTTTCTTTCTTTCCTTCTTTCCTTCTTCCTTTCTTTTTTAAAGATTTATTTATTTTATATGTATGAATATACAGAGCTGTCTTCAGACACACCAAAAGAGGGCATCAGATCCCATTGTAGATGATTGTGAGCCACTATGTGGTTGTGGGAATTGAACTCAGGACCTCTGGAAGAGCAGTCAGTGCTCTTAACCACTGAGCCATCTCTCCAGCCTGAGGTTTGTCTTTTCTAAGAGAGTCCCCGGGTCATACATTTCAAAGGTGACAGTGATTTAAGGACACTTCTTCTTCTGTCACAGTACTGGGGAGGTAACTTTTGCACCATTTATGAGAGGGATCATAACTGCTGACACTCACATCTTTGTGATATGGGCTCTGAAGAGGCTACTGTAGAACCTGATCCATTCCATAGGGTGATCAGCACCATGGAAAGCTCATGCTTCATCTCTTGTCCTTTGTATATCTTACGGGAATGGTTATATCAAAAAAAGTTGATTCTCACATATCTGTGTAGGATGCCACAGGTCAGCCAGAGAATCCTCCAGAGTCACTTAGAAAGTTCTGTGGTGTGGGTAGGAGACTAGGGACTATGTTAGGTTATAGCTGAAACTGATACTTTACTCTAAATAGAGTATGACTGTCTGAAAGTTAAAAGGCTGTTTATAGTCTGAGCTTTGTGTCCTGCCAGGCTGTTGAGGGTCCCTCCAGGTGACAGGGCAATATGGAGCTCAACTAGAGGAGGGTGGGAGAGACTATGTCTTTCCCAAGTGGAAAGACTTGGAAAATCTTTACACCAAAGAATTCTGATTCTGGCAATTGTTGACCAAGCAGTTTATCTGATTGGAGCTTGTGGTCATGCTTAACTAGTGTTGATTATCTGAGCATGGGAAGAATAACAAATGAATGGAATAGGGAATGGACTCAGGCTCCTGCTTCTACTGGTATCCAAAGACTAGATAGAGGCAGAGGTTCAGTGCTCTGCTCTGCTGGACTCATGGACCCTCAGCGTGAGTGTAGGAGCTGGGCATTACCCAGTCTTTGCCTCTGCTAACCCCTAGTTGGAGTTGAATGATGCATCAGTTCCCAGTTCAGAGTTAAATCCCTGGCAGAACCTGGTCACATTTCTCTGCATGTGGGTGCTGGGAATTGCATTCTGGTCCTCTGGAAGAATAGCCAATGCTCCTAATCATTGGGCTATCCCTCCAGATCCCCTTAAGCTGTACAATAATAGATCACCTAAAAAATGATTTGTCTGGGTGTTGCCAGGGAAAGGTGGCTTCCTTACTAGGTTTGGTCCTGTGTGCTGGAGGCCTGTAATCAATCAATCAATCTCTTTCTCTCTCTGTCTCTCTGTCTCTGTCTCTGTCTCTGTCTCTGTCTCTCTCTGTCTCTCTCTCTGTCTCTCTCTGTCTCTCTCTCTCTCTCTCTCTCTCTCTGTCTCTCTCTGTCTCTCTCTCTGTCTCTCTCTCACACACACACACACACACACACACACACACACACACACACACACACACACACAGTGTAGCCCCTGCTGTCTTGGAACCCTGGAACCCATTCTGTAGACCAGACTGGACTCGAACTCAGAAAATTCAGAGTTCTGCTAGGCTACCATCTTTTTACTCCATTGGTCACTGCCTACCCATAAGCATATCTGGGAAACATATAAGAGACATGAGAGTCTGTACCAGTTTCCTGAATTCCAGGTCCTGTGTGGTGGGTACTCTTGTTCCTTGCAGGGTTTTTCCACACAGCCTCTGAGAGGCTTATGGACTTAACCAAAAGCCTCCTGCAAGAGGTAGACTCAGAAAAGGAAACCCAACTGACTGAGCTCCAGGTTAAATAGAACATGATTTGAGAGAATGGAGCAGAAGCGAAAGAGGCTAAAGGCTTGTTTTGGGGGAACCCTGTGCTGCTAAGGAGATCCCCGGGTTCCAGATAGGACAGATGCAGCAGAAAGTGTTATAGGGGATGCCTAATTAATTGGGTGGTGTTAAAATGACCCCACCTGTTTGAGACAGATCATGGCTTCTAGGTCTTGGTATCCCATGGTTAGGAAAGTGGTGCTAATCCTAGCTCTCTGCAGGAAGAGCATTGGCGTTGAGGGCAGATCTAGACAGGCTTCTGGACTATCCTCTATGAGCCAGAGAGTATGAAAGCTTCTGCCCTCACATATCTGATTGGACCCTGTGGTAGTAGTGTTCCACAGTTCTGACATTTGATACGTCAGTCCATCCTACATATATATACTACAGGTCCCCGACGTTTGCCACAGTCACTCAGCACACTCCATTTATTCTTGGTGTTGACTCTAGAAATGTATCAGCTGTGAAAGGTCCAATTCAAAGGTTGATTTTCTTTTCTTTTTTTTTTTTTTATGGTGGAAAAAAAAGTATATATTTAGAATTAACCATCTGGACTCACTTTAGATGATCCCAATCTTGTTGGCAACATCTAGAGCGTCATAATTAGGAGCCAAGTGAACATACGCGTTCTTCTCTCCGTCAGGCCGTATCAGAGTATTGACTTTGGCCACATCAATGTCATAGAGTTTCTTCACAGCCTGCTTGATCTGGTGCTTGTTGGCCTTAACATCCACAATGAGCACAAGCGTGTTGTTGTCCTCTGTTTTCTTCATAGCCAACTCGGTGGTCAGTGGGAATTTGATGATAGCATAGCGGTCAAGCTTGTTTCTCCTGGGTGCACTCTTTTCAAGGATATTTTAGCTGCCTCCGGAGCCACAGGGTCTTGGGCCACTGGAAAGTGGGTGACATTCGGATCTTCTTTTTGTGACTGTGGACACCTCTCAGCACTGCCTTCTTAGTTTTCAAGCTTTGGCTTCGGCTTTGGGAGGGAGGGGCAGGAGCTTCCTTCTTTGCTTTCAGCACCATCTTGGCAAAAAGGGTTCAAAGATTGATTTTCTTTAGGAATAATGTTGACCACTGCCATTGGGTAGAGCCTGCCAAATACAGGTATTGAATTGGGCGTGCTATATCTAGCATCTGCAGTCTCCATCCATTTTATACATGGTGAAATTGAGACCAGTGTGGTTCAGTAGCTTGCCAATGGTTTCACTGCTAAAGGACAGCAGACTTAGGATTGGCTTCAGGGACTATAGTGTGCTCTTCCAACAAACACTTCAGCCTGTTGCTAATGTGTTTCAGTGCTTCCGTGTATTGTGTGTGTAGATACATATCTCCTTGCTGATCTATAAGATCCTAGAGGACACTGTGTGTGTCCACCCATAGACTTCCTAAAGTCCTGTCTTAACCTATTTCAACATTTGCTGGGCTGAACTGGAGTATTGTGATGACTAGAAGGAACGTTCTTCTGGTTTCTCCTAAGGGAAGCATGAGTGGTCACTGGTGGTGCCCTGGGAAAGGGCCCAAATACAACTGCTTCCAGGCAAGGTGAAGCAGAGGGCTTAGTGGTTGTGTGCTTAGGAGACTAAGATCAGAGCTGCCCGCGGGCACAGACACAAGGTTTTATGGAATGCCAAGAGTGAATTTGCTCTTCACACAGGACAAATACAGGACATTGGAAGAAGAGGAAATGCAGGGTGAGATAATATTGCAAAGAGAAGTCTGAAATTCAGTCTGTTCAGAGGTGCTGGAGTAGAAGGCAGTTTGGAAGTGATGGGGAACATGTGACTAAGGAGCAAGGGAGGCTTGTGTGAGGGTGAGAGAAGATGAGACATAGGCTACCACAGAGGTGAACTTCCTGTTACAGGAGACCTTAGGAGGCTGGAGGAGCTGTTTTTGAAGGAGTGAACACAGGACATGAGTCATCCATCCGTAGATTCGTGCTGAAGTACTGTTGGGTTTTTCACTTGACAAATGTGACAATCATGGCTTGATGTCATTGCTTTTGTCAAGGGTTCTATTCCTAGAGACAGAATGTACGAAAAGCCTCTTGGATTGATGGCAGAATGATGGTGCCATCCGCAGCTCTGCTGTCTTTGAATTTAGAAGCCTGAATTGCCATCCTCCTCCACTTGGGCATTCTGAGCCAAGGATGAGCCTGAGTGACTACACCAGGAATAGGTGAGCTTGGGCAGAGGCTCATGCATAAAGCCTTATTCAGGAGAGTAAGTGCCTCTGAGTAGGTGACAGAGCTGGTGGGAGAAGAAATCCCTCCTGCTTCTGCCTGGGAAATATGGGATGGTGGGAGGTAGCCTTCCAGAGATGGGTCAGCCAGCTATCCACCTGGGGCCAAGGGTTGTTGAGGAGCAGTGAGTTGGACTAGAAGAACCATTTAGCTCTGATCGCCTTGTAGGAAGATGAGTTTCCAAAGGCAGAGTTGGCTGAACATCCCCTCACTTCACTCTTTCTTCCTTGCTTCTTTTTCAAATAGCTCTTGTACTCAGGGTTATATGATGGTTTCCCCAAATCTCTAGCTGCCATTACAAGCAGATACAAATCAGTTACACCAGGCCTTGACGAGCTTGGATGGCAGGATAAGTGAAAAGAGGAAGGTGACTCGTCTTCTCTTCCAAGTGGTCTGTACCTCAGTTGCGGGCTCCATGCATGTACTAGACACAAACCAGAATGGCTTCCTCAGACAGGCCTTTCTTAACACCTAGCAACGCGTGTCACTGAAAGGTGCACTTGTTTGGGCCATTGAGTGTGGGCAGTGGATTCTCAGTGGTTGGAGATCTATCCTTGGTTGGAATCCTCTTTTAGGGAGATAGGGGCTATTCTTTCTGTGATGGGGCAGGAGGCTGTCTCCAAAGGAAGAAGAGCAGCACTCCCTCATGTGCTATCTCATGGGCTGCAGGCTCCCAGACTCTAGTCCTTTAGGCATTCTTCTGTTGCCGCTTCCCTGGTTATGCATTTCCCAGAGGTACCTTCCCTGTGGTGCTACAAGCAGCTGCCATTCCTAACACTGTTGCATTTAGCCCTTCCTGTGGAAAGACATTGCCCCAAACACTTCCAACAGCCTGTCAGCCTTGGCCAGACTTACTTCCCTCTCTGCCAGTTTCCACTTCCAGCCCCCCGAGGACCTCCAACAAAAGGGAACAGTATGGCTGTGCTTAGAGTCATTCTGTGGTCCCCTCCCTCTCCTCTTTCTACTCTGTCATCACCTGAATAGTTCTTCCTTGTCAAAGGTTCAGTTGCCTCCAGGATCCCTAGTTGTGGGAGCTGCCAGGCTGTCATCTCTCCCACATTCTGACTTCTTGAGATCATGCCTGGTCTCACACCCTCTCTCTCAATTAAGATAGATGCCAGTACACTAAGGAATGGATGGTTCGGTGACCTCCCTGGTCCACCTATCCCCTACTCTGCATACTTCCCTTCCCCACCCAGTTTCTCCATCTCACAGGGCCACTTTTCTGTCTGCCCAGAATGCCTTGTTTCCTCTGTGTTCTAATACATGCTTGGTACACCAGATAGGGCTCTGGTCCAATGTAGTCTACCTCCCTTGAGCAGAAAGCTGAGTTACCTTTGTTTCTTAACTTATCCTGCTATTCAGTGTTAACCAAGTACTGGCCCTAACTAAAGGCTGCTATGCCTAGGGCTGTAGCTACACAGACCTCTGAAGACAGAGACCACATCTGTGAGGGAAATTCTAATAGCCAGGGAGTCTCCATACCACTTCAAAGTTAAAATGGGGGACTGAATGTATCTCAGTTGGTAGCATGCTTCCCTAGTACACCTGAGGCCCTAGGTTCAATCCTGAGCACTGCATACAGCAGGAATTGTGTATACCTTGAGAGGTGGAAGCAGGAGGATCAGGAATTCAAGGGCATCCTCAGTTACATAGTGAGTTTGAACCAGTGTAGTATTCATCTAAAAGTTTATTTTAGGTGGGAAGAAATTTGTTGTTTAAAGAAATAAGGAGGGACTGGGGATTTAGCTCAGAGGTAGAGTGCTTGCCTAGCAAGCAGAAGGCCCTGGGTTCGGTCCCCAGCTCCGAAAAAAAGAGAAAAAAAAAAAAAAAAGAAATAAGGAAAAGGAAGCTAGCTCAGGCTCTGAATGCTTCTTGGCTTTGGCAGAATCCTTGAGTGGAAGTAAAAAAGATAATTTTATAGCATTCTTCTGGATCCAGAGCACTTGGGGCTGCTCCAGGACATTGTTAAGATAGCAGTGCCTGGTCAGCTGGCATAGGTTGCCATCCTTCTGGGCACTTAGGTTATACCCTGTTATGTCTCTGTCTTCTTCCCTGTCTCCTGTGCTTCATGAACAAGAGTCCATGAATATGTGAGGGCACAAGGTTGCATTTTATTCTCCTTCCCTCACTCCCTTCCCCCCTTTCCTGCCCTCTCTATTTTGATGCTCAGAACTGAATTCTGGACCTGGAACAGTGATAAGCAAGCACTGTATCACTAAGCAACATGATCACCCCCCTACCCCTATTTAATTAAATTTAGGTTTTAGAAATAAATTTTGAGGGGTTGGGGATTTAGCTCAGTGGTAGGGCGCTTGCCTAGGAAGCGCAAGGCCCTGGGTTCGGTCCCCAGCTCCAAAAAAAAAAAGAAAAAAGAAAAAAAAAAAGAAATAAATTTTGAGACATTGGTCTTTGTGTTGCCAGGCCAGTCCAAACTCCTGGGGAGGTCAGTCATCTGGGTAGCTGAGATCGGTCTTTTTAAAACTCCAGTTGTTTCTTGATATTTTAGCTAACACAGTGGTTCTCAGTGTGTGATTCTTTTTTTTTTTTTTAAGATTTATTTATTTTATGAATGCAGGTACACTGTCACTGTCTTCAGACACACCAGAAGAGAGCATTGGATCCCATTACAATGGTTGTGAGCCACTATGTGGTTGCTGGGAATTGAACTTGGGACCTCTGGAAGAACAGTCAGTGCTCTTAACCACTGCGCCATCTCGTCAGCCCTAGTGCTGTGATTCTTTTTTTTTTTTTTTTTTTTTTTTGTTCTTTTTTTCGGAGCTGGGGACCGAACCCAGGGCCTTGTGCTTGCTAGGCAAGCGCTCTACCACTGAGCTAAATCCCCAACCCTAGTGCTGTGATTCTTAATACTGTGACCCTTTAGTACAGTTCCTCACCTTGTGGTGAACCCCAACCATAAAATTATTCATTGCTACTTTATAACTGCAATTTTGCTTCTGTTATAAATCACAGTGTAAGTTTCTGATATTCAGAATATCTGATATGTGAACACCCCCCACCCCCACCCCACCCCTACCCCACCCCCAGCCAACACACACAGGGTTGATACCCACTGGTTGAGAACTGCTGTACTAAGATCAAATGCAAACTTCAGAACTGGAGATACATACACCACTTGCCAAGTATGCTTGAAGTACTACAAAAACAAACAAAACACTAAGGCTCTATTTTCCACTGAATCCGGTTAAAGACGGTCAAGTGGTTGGGTCACTTGAGCTTAGGGGGTTTGAGATGGACCTGGGAAACACATAAAGAGCCATGTCTCAAAACAAAAGCAAAGGCCATCCCATCCACTCTTAGAATCTCAACCCTCACAAAGCTGAGATTGACTTATGAGACCTTGTCTCAACAAACTCCTTTTAAAAGCCTCTGTTCTCATTTTTTTTTCCTGTCTTTAGACTGTTTTTTCCATCCTTTTCTGTGTTCCTCACTCTTTCTCTAGCCACTGAGGAGTCTTAGTGTGGGAGAGATCAGGGGCTTTGCTGGGTCCACTAGTGTCCAATTGTTATATTTTGCTATATTTAAAAAAAAATCATAACCTTCAGGTAGCTTCTGAGTGTGTTGTCTTGCTGTTAGAATGGGAGCTCTGTTCTCCTGAGTGAATCCAATGCTCTATTTCCCAGAATTTCTTCTGTGCCCTTTTCTCTGCTTTCATTCAGGCCCACGTAAGTACAGAAAGGAGGCCTTCAAGGGTGGGAATACTGGGTCTGAAAATATAAAAATACATCTTGAGACAAAGCTAAAGAAAACTGAGTCATGGTAGCAAGCCCAGGTTTGTTCCTTCCTCCTCCTGGCTGCTCTATAGAGGGACTACCTTTTTTTTTTTTTTTCCCAGAGCTGGGGACCGAGCCCAGGGCCTTGCGTTTGCTAGGCAAGCGCTCTACCACTGAGCTAAATCCCCAACCCCGAGGGACTACCTTCTTAACCCAAAGTCATGGGCTGTGTAAGGGATAAGGAGATCAGCTAGAATATTAATTACATCCTATGCTCCATGCCTTGCATGTAGTCAAGAAGTTAAAAAAGATAGGCATGTTCTTAAAATCCAGAACTCTCAAAATTATGAGAGACTTAGAATTGTGATGTGTTCAGTCCCTCTATGTTGAAAGTGAGATCATACACAGAAGTGGAATTGGTCACCTGGCTTATAGCCTGACGCTTTAATCTGTCACCTCAATTTCATGTAGAAGAGACTTGGGTCAGTTATTCTCTTCTAGTCTTACTTGAGAGTGGTCAGCCTGCTGCCAGAGGAAGTCAGAGGCAGCAGATGAGCGGGGTTTGCTGCCAGAAGGAAGCAGCTTCCTTAGCCCCATACAGCTTAGGCTGATCAGATGTCCTTTTCTTCAGTCCCTTTCAGGACTTTCAGACTCAAAGGGAGACTATGTGTATGTAGCCTTGGGAACTGTTCTTGCCATCTCCTCCTACTCACAAAGAAGGGAGAGAGAAAAGGGAGACAAGTCCTCTGGCCTTGAACAGAATGCCTTCCTATATTGGTGCCTCTCCCTCTAAACATAGTTGGAGTCCACAGAGGAATGGTTTTGGTCCAGGAGAAAAGTAGGGGATAAAGAGGAGAAATTGGTTAGGGAGTGGTCCCTCCCCCTCCTTGTGTTGTCCTTTCTGCCAGAGAACAAGGTCTGTGTACTAGGGAAATAGACTACCAGCTTGATGGTCAGACTCAGAGTGAGGGTGATTCCCTTCCTCCTTTAGCCTCAGTCCAGGGCCCAGCCCCACCCATGCAAATGTCCAGAGATTCAGAGTATGGATTAGTAATTGAAGCTAGCTTCTAATCTCCTAGATGTCTGCAGGCAGAGCTAACTGACCTCTCAACATCTCCTGCCAGCCCCCACCCCGTCCTGTGTTTCAGTCCAGATTTAGTTAGAAACCTCTGGGAGACCAACCAGCTGCTACTTGAGACCTGTCCTATTTGTCAGCCACCTGAGGCCCAGGAATGTCCCTGTCTGATCCCAAGGATTACATACTGAAGTCGAGTTATGTCCTTCAGCCAGAGAAAGCAGTTATAAAACTTTGGAAACTGAAGCACATGGCTGTTTAATCATTTTTCTTTTCCTCGTGTCCAAAATGCCTCCTGGCCAGTCAGTCATAGCCTGGCCAGTCAGTCATAGCCTGGCAGATGCACTTAGCCTCCAGAGAAGCAGGTGGAATGGTACTGAGCACTTTAGGTCAAGGTGCTGGATCGGACTTGAGGCCAGAAATGGGACTATGGAAGATGTGAGAAGCCTTACATTTCTGAGCTATGTTGGGAAGCCTCCCAGCTACAGGTCAGCCCAAGCCCCTGCCTCACTGTCTGCAAACTGGATGAGAACCACCTCCCTATGTTCGGTTTGCTTGACTTCCAACTGCAGTTTTTTTCTAACACCAAGCTATGGCTTGAGTCACATTGGCTTTGGAAGCACTACCAGCATAGCTCTTCAAAGATGGGGAGCGCTGGGGGCCTTCCAGAAAGCTGTGCTGGCCCTCAGACAAATGAGTTCATTGGCATTCTGTACACAGTGGCACGAACACAGTAATAGGTGAGATGAGAGTCTGGGGGAGTAGGAAGGGTGGATCAATCTGGCTTGGTTTAGCACTAACAGGCTGACTATCTGACAAGCAGCAGGGGTTTGTGCCTGGTGCTCGCCTCTGCCTGCTCTGGAGATGGAGATGTTTACACTCACTGTGAGGTCTGGTGAGACGCCTGTCTAAGACTGTATCAGACAGGTTCCAAGCTGCAGGAGTCCATGGTTTAACTGAATGAGGATCTGAAGTGAGGAAGCCTCCAGTTCATCCATGTTCAGGTTTCTAGCTTGTGAATCCATCTTTACCACTGTCCATCTTCTGCAGAGAAACTGCTACTCTTTTGTTTGGAGGAAGGTGTTTGAATTAGAGTCTTAAGAAGCCTAAACTGGCTTCAAATTGTCTATGAAATACAGGATGACTTTGAACTCTTGATTCTCCTGCCTCCATCTACCAAGTATTGTAATCTTTTGTTATCATCATTATTATTGTTGATTTTTCAAGACAAGATTTCTCTGTAGTCCTGGCTGACCTGAAATAGTCTGTAGTGCAGGCTGAACACAAACTCAGAGATTCACTCACCTCTGCCTCCTGATGCTAGGATTGAAGGCATGCACCACCACACTCGGCTAAAGCACTGGGATCCAGTGTGTGTATCAAAATGCCTGACTTAGGACTTGCTCCTCTGTCCAGAATCATACAAGGGACAGAGTCAGAATTATGCAGCAGTGTTAGGAGTCCTCAGGTCCCGCCAGGAGCTGTTCTTCGAGAAGCCTGGCTGGACAGCAGTCTGTTTTTTAGTTACCATAGAAGCCCAACAGGGCAGCATAGCACAGGTATTCTGATTCAGTCTGTTCACCACTGGGCTTGCCATGTTCATGAGACACTCTGATAGGCCTGCTGCTTCCATCCTGTAAGTGAGGAGCAGAGATTTGTGCTCAGGTAGTAGCAGTAATTCATGGGGCTTTCTTTTAAAAATTATTTATGTAAATGAGTGTGTATGTCTGTGCAGTATGTGCATGCCTATGGAAGCCAGAAAAGGGTGTCAGAGCCCTGGAACTTGAGTTACAGACGATTGTGAGCTGCCATGTACATGCTAGGCATCAAACCAGGTCCTCTAAAGAGTAGCCAGTCCTCTTAACCTCTGAGCCATCCCTCCAGCCCCTCTTCCTTTGTGAACCAAAAGTTCTCTTAAGAGATTCAGGGCCCGGGGTTGGGGATTTAGCTCAGTGGTAGAGCGCTTGCCTAGCAAGCACAAGGCCCTGGGTTCGATCCCCAGCTCCGAAAAAAAGAAAATTAAAAAAAAAAAAAAAAAAAAAAAAAAAAAAGAGATTCAGGGCCCCAGAACCTGTTCTCCAGTAAGGCATCTTAAAGATCCACAGCACTTCACCCCACCAGGCTGAGTTCCATTAGACAGCATCCACTGGTACTTAACTCACTTCACCTTACCTACTGAGTACCTCCTACATGTGCTCCTAAGCGCTAGGACTCAGTATTAGACTGAATGAATTTTAAGCATTAGAAGGCTGGAAAAATCATCTAGGGAAATGCCCTTTACCCTAAAAATTTAAGTTCAGCCAGGTAAAGACAAGCTAGGGAGGCTGAGATGAGGGATTGAAAGCTGCGTGGTGAGAGTCTCAAGGCAGCATTGCTTACCTGAAGCAGAACAGGCTTTTAGGAGAGCTCTGTAGGGACAGAATATACTAGAAGGAGGCTTGGACATGGTACTTATAGGAATTGTTTGTTTGTTTTGGTTTTTAAAGACAGCGTTTCTGTGTAGCCCTAACTGACCTGGAACTATTTCTGTAGACTAGGATGGCCTGGAACTCACAGAGATCCACCCACCTCTGACCCCTGAATGCTGGGATTAAAGATGTATACCACCAACACCCTGCTTGTTTGTTTATTTTGAGAGTCTCACTACACAGACCACACTGGCCTTGAACTCACAAACATCTGCCTGCCTCTGTCTCCCAAGTGCTGAGTTACTACACTTGGCTAATCACAGGAGTTTGGTGGCTCAAGAGGTTATACAAACTGGTCGAGCCTCTGAAAAGAGTTGTTATCTCTGTCTGGCCCCAGAAGTCCCTACCTGTCTTAGTTAGGGTTCTCTAGAGTCACAGGACTTATGGAATGTCTCTCTATATTGAGGGAATTTATTATGACTTACAGTCTGTAGTCCAACTCCCCAACAGTGGTCAGCTGTGAATGGGAAGTCCAAGAATCTAGTAGTTGCTCATTCCCACGAGGCTAGTTTTTTCAGCTGGTCTTCTATAGAAGTAAATTCCAACAGATGTGCTAAGTAATTGCAAGCAGGTGAAGAAGAGGGAATCTTCCTTCTTCCAATGTCCTTTTGTAGGTCTCTAGCAAAAGGTGTGGCCCAGATTAAAAGGGTGTACCACCATGCCTGGATCTGGGACTTGTTTTGTCTCAGGTTGACCTTGAACTCAGAGATCTCCTTGCCTTAGTCTCCTGGGATTAAAGGTACTACCTTACCTGGGCCTAATCTTTTCATAGCCACTATGCCTCAAGATCTCCATGTCAAGATCTGGGTCAGAAACTTGTGTCTTCCAGCCTTAAGATCTGGATCACAGGTGAGCCTTCCAGTTCTGGATTATAGTTCCACACATAGTTAAGTAGACAACCAGGAATAGCTCTTACACTCCCCTGTTACCAGACTGAGAAATAGAGATGCATTAAGTGTTATTTTCTCTTGGTGATCAGGAGGCTCAGACTGAGGCAGGGAATTTCTTGGAAGTTCAAAGGTGAGACCTCTCACTAAGGCTGAAACGTTCCCCTCTCTACTTAGCCTGGTACAAACAGTGGTTGTTGGAGCTTAGACATGGTGAGAAAATTTGGATCATTCTCCAAAAATCTAAGAGCACTTAAGAACTGTTCTCAAAAAGTACCTTAGGGGGCTGGAGAGATAGCTCAGAGGTTAAGAGCACTGACTGCTCTTCCAGAGGTCCTGAGTTCAATTCCCAGCAACCACATGGTGGCTCACAACCACCTATAATCAGGTCTGGTGCCCTCTTCTGGCCTGTAGTCGCATACATGCAGGCAGAAAGCTGTATGATGTATACATAATAAATAAATAAATGTTTAAAAAAAAAAGTACCTTAGTTCAGTTCCCATTACTCACATAAGAGCTCACAGCTACCTTTAACTCCAGTTCCATCTGTCCTCCATTGAATGGCACCTATATATACATGGTACATATGCATGCACTCAAGTACACACACATATAAATTAAAAAACCAAAAAACCGGGCTGGAGAGATGGCTCAGCAGTTAAGAGCACCCGACTGCTCTTCCAGAGGTCATGAGTTCAATTCCCAGCAACCACATGGTGGCTCACAACCATCTGTAAAGAGATCTGATGCCCTCTTCTGGTGTATCTGAAGACAGCTACAGTGTACTTATATATAATAAATAAATAAATCTTTAAAAAAAAACAAAAAAAAACAAAAAATCCCTCCTATCCAGGTGTGATGGTGCATGCCTTCTATCCCAGCACTCAGAAAAAGGGGGATAGGGGTTGGGGATTTAGCTCAGTGGTAGAGCGCTTGCCTAGGAAGCGCAAGGCCCTGGGTTCGGTCCCCAGCTCCGAAAAAAAAAAAGAACCAAAAAAAAAAAAAAAAAAAAAAAAAAAAGAAAAAGGGGGATCTCTGTAAGTTACAGGCTAGCCTGGTCTACATATTGAGTTCTAGGCCAGGCAAGGCTATACAAAGAGATCCTCTTCCAAAACACAAAACAACAAAAACTCCCTAGGGTAGGTTAGGGGTCTGGTGAGGGGACCATCCTCTTTGGCCAGGCCTTCTTAAGGGGTATAGAACACTTACTTTCCTCCCTTGAATAGACGACAGATCCTTTTCTTCCTTGCCAGACTCCTCATCAAGCATCACCTGCTCAGTAACCCGAGTCAGCATTGAAGGGAAGGGAAAGGTGTTTCAGTGCTGCATGAGAGGAGAGACACTGCCTCTGTAGACTGCACAGGTTCTGGGCAGATCCTAATTCTGTGGTGGTCTGTGGCATCCATCATGCAGATGGGAGGGCAATATTGGATCTTCTCACACTAATGGCTTGTCCTTGGTTTCTAGCCCTGGCCTAGTGTATCTAATCTGGCCAAGGACTTCATTGACCGCCTGCTGACCGTGGACCCTGGAGCCCGGATGACTGCACTGCAGGCCCTAAGACACCCCTGGGTAGTAAGCATGGCAGCCTCTTCATCCATGAAGAATCTGCATCGATCCATCTCCCAGAATCTCCTCAAGCGTGCTTCCTCTCGTTGCCAGAGCACCAAATCTTCCCAGTCCACACGTTCCAGCCGCTCCACACGCTCCAACAAGTCACGCCGTGTTCGGGAGCGCGAACTGCGGGAGCTTAACCTGCGCTATCAACAGCAGTATAATGGCTGAGCCACCAGCTATGCCATGGACACACTATTGTCTCATCCTGGACACTTTATGCCATGTCACCTGGGCCTAATACCTTCTCTATAGCTAGACCTTGTGCCCAGCAGTATGTAGAGCATGTCTGCACCCAGCTCCTCTCTATACCTTTAGTAGCCCCTACCTCCTATCAAGGGCCTGGCCCTGTTATGATGGAATGGTGGCTCAGGGCCACTTGAACTGGGAGCCTGGTAGGCAGCTGCTCTATTTGAGTTGGAAAAAGGTGCAGGACTGAGTCCCCACTGATTGCCTTAATTTTTGCCACTTTCTTGGACCAAGGTGTCTGGGAGTACTGTGTTGGGTAGAAAGGGTCCTATGGCTCAGGACTCTTAATCCTTTTATAACCCCCTTCCTCCCCAAAGCATTGATTGGTCTAGCTTCCACATTCTCTGCCATGCTAATCCTTAAGATTATGCTCCAGTGGGAAGTCTGACTTGTGCCATAGCTAAATTGCCTCATTAGTCCCTTAGCTACAGTTAGATTCAAGCAACTCTGTTTCCCTCAGCCAAGATTTATCTTCCTTCATGGTGCCACCGGGGACCCCTTCTGTCCTCAGACTTGCCAGACCTCTGGCTGTAGAGACTGTGGCATGGACCTAACCTCAGGCTCCAACCTCTCTCTGAGAGAGATCCTGTCTATCACCCTCAGTGCCTTTGCAGAGCCTGCTATTGTCTATCTCTCCTACTTGGATGCCAGTTTCGTTCCCCAGCTGCCTCCTTCCCAACAGTGAGGGGTTAAAGGGAGCTCCACTGCTGCTACCTGGGGAATGGATGTGCCTGAAGGTTCTATCTTCTCAGAAGTCATCACCAACCTTTGTTCTGTCCTTTGGTGTGTTGCCCTTTGCTGCTTCCCTTCTGGAGCTGCCAGACCCTCCTTTACAGCTCCACTGTGCCACCTACTGTCTGGTCTAGGTATCGGTGGCCAGGAGAGGGAGTGGTGACCTTGCAAACCCACAGCCCTCCAAACGGAAGAGGAGAGAAAGGAGTTGCTGAGTTGGGGGAGAGTCCTGGGCTGCTCAACTCCCCTTCTGCTCAGTTTCTCCAAACCTCACCCTGGAACTTAGCCATACTGTGTTACCTGCCTCTGAACCTTGGGTGCCTTGGGTGCAGACCTTGCTGTAAGAGCTGGCCTTGCCCTATTTGCCCTGTGCCCTGTGTTTCTTTTCATAGCATTAACTTTCCAGGCTGGCCCCACTGAGTCTCAGGCTGGAGGGAGCCCTTCTGGGAGGTAGGGTAGGGTTGCAGGGGCTACTTTCCCAGAGGACTGAGCCACAACAGCCCCTATAGCTGTCATGGTCTCCCCTATCACCACCATGTTAGGCTGGAATACAACCTCCCTCCCTCTGTAGCTGCTTTCAGTGGGTAGGAAGGGGCCAGACAGAGCCTAGCTTGGGCCTTGGCTAGATTAAGAGCCTGTCAGCAGGAAGAGTCTGACTCCACTCAGCTCCTTTCAGGAGGTAGCCTTGGGTGAGGCACTCTTTCCTACATATGCCACCTCCACTGGGAAACCAAACCAAAGAGACCACTCTGTGCCAAGTCAACTGTGCCTTATATATGCTCTCTTCACACTCCCCTCCCCCTGGATAGGAGGCAGTGGAGAGTGGAAGCCTCACAGCCTCAGAGTTCCCCCACCTACCAGTTCCCTAGGAATCCCTGGGGGTGTGAACCACTGGGGATTTATTTTCTCTCTTGCCCGAAGTAGGTCTGGTTGTGAGGATTTGACAGAGGGAGTTTAGTGTCTTGGGCCTTTGATAGGTCCACCAGGCCTTCATGCCCGGACAATGGATGGAGAATGTGCAGTTATTTATTTTGTGTACTCTGTAAATGTATCTTCTGTATCCAATAAACAGGCTGCCCTCCCTCGGGGAAGGCTGCCATTTTTTCTGACCACACTGACTGTGCCGTGGGACTAGTGGATTGTTCAAAAAGAGGAGTAAGGGACACCATCTAGGCTGATTATTGTAGGAAAACCCTGGCTCCTCAGCTGGTGCTATACTAGAAGACAAAGTCCAATAGAACCCCCAAGAGCCTCTTCTCACTAAGCCAGGATGAAAGATGAGACTACCCAAGAGAAACTGAGGCTGGTGTCTTTATTGGATTGAGATGGGGAAAGGATCTGTGGACAGTTTAGTTGTAGGCCATGACTTGGTTGATCCAGGTGTTGAACTTGCTGACCCGAGTGTACATGGCCGGTGCTTGTACATTGCAGTTCTCAGTGCCCCAGGAGACAATACCAATAAGCACCCAGGTGTTTCCCTTCTGGCAGACAAGAGGGCCTCCTGAGTCACCCTGAAAGGGAAGCAAAGGGGAAAAGTCAGCATGGCAGTTTGGGGAAGTGTACCACGGGACAGTGCAGAAGACAAGGCGCTTACCTGACATGAGGAGGCACCTGCGCCACCTGCACATATCATGGAGTCAGTAATGCGTGAACCCCAATACTGCCGACACTGATTCACAGTGACCAGGGGTAGAACTACTTGCTGCAGACGTGCTGGTGTCACGTTGCCTGTGGGTCAGGAGAGGTGGTCAGGCTGGCCCTGGATGCTTTCCTGGTCTCCCCTCACTTACCCAAGTCCTTACCCACACCACTGATGCGGCCCCAGCCAGTGGTGACGCATGTGAGGCCTGCAGGAAGTGCCTCATTTGAGGAAGCCAGGCAGACTGGTGAGACTTGTGCTGTGTACCGGGCTGGTGAGGCAAGCTTCAGAAGAGTCAGGTCATTGTTCATAGTGTTGGGGTTCCAGCTAGGGTGTGTGATCGCCTGTGGAGCCAGTCAAGAGCCATGTAAAGTGGGCACAGGCACCGAGGCCAGCGCTGAGGTGAGGAAGTCAGGGCAAGCCTGAATTCCCATGTCCAAAGCAGAACACCTGCAACCCATTTTCCCTTTCTACGTGTGCAGCCAGCACTTACCTTCGAGATGGAGAGCACCTGTATAGGCTCAGCATTGGAAGATCGGTCATATTCTCCTAAAATGACAAAGTGGCGTCCAGGCCTGCAAGGATAATGAGACTGGGTAGCTGCTAAGTGGTTTTGGAGGGGGCATCCAAGGGAGGGGAAGTGGGAAGAGATGGATTGGGGAGGGTGAGTGGAATACACTCACGTGACTTTGCAGTGGGCAGCCGTGACCACCCAGTTTGGGGCAATGAGAGAACCACCACAGAAGTGGAAGCCGGTGTTATCCTAGGGTCAAAAGTCAGATTCATGAGTGGGCTTAAGTTACCCTTAGGCCTAAAGCACCCAGGACCCTGACCCACCCCTAGGGTGTGTACCTGCAGAGACACTTGCCAGGGCCAGGAGCCTGGCACTGCATTCTCCCCGTTGACAATCCTCTGGTTGTAGCTCAGTGCAGGTGTGATGGCGGGAACACCACAGCCTGAACAAAGGGCTGGTGAGGATATAATCCCAGCCTCCCTCTCCCTAATGTCTTCCTCAAGGTGCCCCCAAGCTAGATATACAGAGGGGTCCAAACCAAGGGGATTACTCACTAGCCTTTCCCCTGACTGCCTTTTAG
This sequence comes from Rattus norvegicus, assembly GCF_021556685.1. Classification (NCBI taxonomy): domain Eukaryota; kingdom Metazoa; phylum Chordata; class Mammalia; order Rodentia; family Muridae; genus Rattus; species Rattus norvegicus. Next base: position 48,944,752 of record NC_141552.1, read on the forward strand.
ACATACACAGCGATCTTGGTTACCCCACCCTACCAGTCTTTGAGTCTTATGCATTCTGTCACATCTACCAACCTAGTCCTAATGTTTTTCAGTTTACTTTCCCCTTTAAGTCCTTGTATGCCCTTTATTTTTCTAGGCCCAAGCAGTCTACCATGCAGCTAGAAAGCGTTGTTAGTCTATGCCCATCTAGTATGTTTTCCTGAGCCTCCTCATGTCTGGCTCAAGCTCCTGTCTCATTTGTGAGACTGGTCCCTGGCTCTTTCCTTACTCCTAGCCCTGAAGGTTCCTCTTCCTTTGCTTACGCTGCCTGTTCCCTTCTAACCAGGCTGGCCTCTTATCTGGGCCCCTGAGCAGGAGCTGGGAGCTAAGTTGTGCTAAGTTGTTCAGTCAGGGTCGGTCCCAGCCCACTTACCCCAGGAGGAGCCAAGAAGGACCAGGCTAAGGGTTAGGCTGAGCAGTAGCATTGTGAAAAATAAGAACGATGTTGAGATGGCCTGGCTTTATTTATGGGTATCTTTGTCCTTGGGCAGAAGTCTTGGGCCTGAGACTAGGCCAGCTGTGTGGTCTTGGCATAGCCCCACACCTGCTTTTAGGAGATGACTTCTCAGGCCAAAGTCCTTGGAATTATCAAGTACCCAGGTGTGAGGTTCTCACCTCCACCTTCCCAAACCTTGGCTTCCTATTGAGTTTCAGAATCACCTTCTACCCAAAGTGTTGACCACTGGGAACCAAGGAGATATGGCCGAACTAGGTCTGAAGTGTCAACCTGGTGGTTGGGACCTATGAAATTGCCCAGTTCTATCAGGAATACTGAACTCCCAGAGTCTGTTCAGAACATAGGTATGTTATGACTGGTGGAAGGAATGGCCAGATGTGGCCACCTCTGCCAGAACACCGGGGATGAAGGTTCTGGCAGGTTGTGATTCCTAACAGACGTCATCTTGGATTTCTCTTCAGTATGGAACAGGAGTCAGAGGTTTGTCCAGAGAGGCCGATTCTCTCACCAGCACGAAGGAAACCTCACGCATCTGATTCTGAGACCTAAGTGTGGGCTCTCAGTGCCTGAGAGACCCTGGGTTGAAGTTGGCTGTAGAAGTCCTTTTCTAGACTTCAGATTGCCCAAGGCGAGATCTGTGCACAGTGCATTTATTATTGAGCTCTGGGCTGCACTTGAACAGATGGAGAAAAGGCACTTCTGTATGCAGAGTTGCCAAGGTGAGTTGGCTTGAATTTTTGCAGAATATCAAAGAATTCGACAGGCTCAAGAATACCTCAGTCTAACATGTGAAACAGGAAATGGATGAATAAAGGAATGGACAGACACAAGATCAGGTATGACAAAATATGAAGGCTGGTGGACATAGGGATGTTTACTGACAAGTCCTTTAGCTTGTTTACTATCGTATATACAAATTCTCATGATAAAGTCTTAGGGGGACCATACAACCAGGGGTCAAGGGTGTCCAGCCTGGAGGTCAACCTCTCTAGAAAATGTGCCTTATCAGCTCTGAAGCCCCAGTGGAGCTTAGCTACCGTGAGGGCAGGATGCTCCTACCAGCACCCAGAGGGCCTGGCACTCAGTGAAGAAACCTTGCCAGGCAACCTTAGCAAAGGCCTCTTACTTAGCTGTGTCATCTTTCCCTATGAGTCCACAACCACCCCTTCCAGCCTAGAGAACTTGGGAGTCAATCTCCCTACTCACAGTCCCACATGTGCGGACAAGGCCCAGCCTTCCACAGGCTCACACATGTTTGGTCATAAAGAGGGGAACTGTAGGTGGTAAAGGGCACTTGGTGAGAACTTGCCCGTGGAGTCAGGAAGCAGTTGCTCTATTAGCATTTTAGCCTCCTAAGGACCCAGGGTAGACGGTGGACATAGGTGTTTATTGACAAGACAGGGAAAGTTTGGGGTTGGGGATTTAGCTCAGTGGTAGAGCACTTGCCTAGGAAGCGCAAGGCCCTGGGTTCGATCCCCAGCTCCGGAAAAAAAAGAACCAAAAAAAAAAAAAAAAAAAAGACAGGAAAGTTTAACAGTGGGGGTCGTCTGTCCGTGCCTTCCAAGACGGGACTTGTGGGGTAAGCTTCCACCATGTGGAACTATGGTTTGGGGATGACAGGATATAGCTTTGTACTCCAAAGCTTGTAGTGCCTGCTAGGGCTGGGATTCTGCATGGATTGATCTCTGAGATGGCGATGAAGAGCAGCTCAGGCCAGGAACTGAGAATGAAGTCCTGAGAGGGATTCCTCAGCCTCAAAGCTGGCTTGTCCCACTCCTCTCAAGAAAGACAGTCTTCTGTTTAAGTGTTTGTATCTCCTGGATTTATTCACCCTTGTTCCAAACTCTACATCTTAGGCCACTTTACTCCACCTCCATAGCCTGCACAGTTTCCTCCAGAAGTTCCAGGGTCAGAGCTCTCACTTCCTGGGTCTGGACAGGTGTGGTTCCAGGAGCAAAGCGGTACTGGCCAGCTCTAGAAGGGAGGAGGGCCAGCCTTTTAGATCGCAGCCTGTTCTGTTCTGGCAGACCGACCGACCGACAGACAGCAGACACACACACACACACACACACACACACACACACACACACACACACACACACACGGCCCTCCCTTCCCTTGCTCCTACCTCTGCACAGGCTCTATGGGTGAGCTCAAAGCTCTCTGCAGTTTGGCGCCTCCTGCAGTGATCACACAGGCATCCACACTGCCTCCAGAGCCTAGGTCACCCAGGATCCCTGCTGTGATGGCTTCCACCAACAGCTCTTGCGCGGCCTCCAGCTGTGGTAGTGGGAATGAGGTTGAATGGAATCTAGTGTTACCTCACTCTAACCTGGGGGCTTTCTTAAGCTCGAAGCCTAGACAAGTTGCTCTTTATGTAAGCTCAACATCCTTTCTCTTCCCTCCATTCAAAATTCCAGTCCCTTGGCTTCTGACCCCCTCTCCCGAAAGACTCTGTGCCCTCCACCCACTGTCCTCTGTACAAAATTCTCAGTGTCGCTTACACCTATAGCCTTCCTTCCAGCAGTCTGCCCACCCACTCTGTCGCGAGTTTCTCCGTGGGTCTTGGTTATCTCTGAAGCACAGTTACCCACTTCTATCCCACTCCAAAGTACAGATCTCAAACCTACTACAGAACCCCACTGGGCTCTTCAGTAATCTGCTGTGAGCTTCAGCTTCTCTCTGTGGCCTAAGCTTGGTTATTGACTGGACTTCACTTCTTCAACTTTACTCAGTTCCTACCCAGTAGTCACCTTTACCCCTACAAGCCTTCCTTGTTTCTATACTTGGCCAGGGTTTTTCCGGCACTCCCCGCCAGTGAGCGTGAAGTAATGGGCAGAAGTCGCTCACCGTCATGTTTGGCTGGAACCGGTCCTCCAACAGTGCCACGGCTGCATCCTGACCAGAGCCTGCAGGTGGAAAGGGGCATCTGAAGTCAGCTGCAGCTGCTGAGGTATAAACCTTGAAAGTAGGGTTGCAGGAGCAAGATTCATTTGAAAAAGGTGGAAGCGCTCACCAAGGGCAGTAAAAGGCAGACGGCTGTAGGAACCGTGTGGGTGCACGCTGTAGAGCTGCGGTCCGTTCAAATCAACCCCGCCCACGATCAATGATGCTCCCACGTGGCCTTGGTACCTGTGGAAGAGTGGGCATGGTTACTGTCAGCAGGAGCCAGACCCCGCCCATTATATTGCTTTTTGGTCTGAGTCCCACCCCTTCCTTTGGCCAGGCGGCCTACAATTGACGTCTCTTCCGGAACTCAGCTTGATGTCTTCTTCCGGTCTCCCTGCTGGTTGCATCCCGCTTTTTTTTTTTTTTCCGGTCTCACCTCCTGTCATCCCCACCCATCTGCAGATACCCCCTCTAAGGGTCGTCTTAGCCTCACTTCCTCACCGGAAGAGCGTCTGACGCAAGATACGGGTGACCGTGGCCACTCGAGGTTCACGGCCGGTGGACAGAGCATGTAGTTCCATTTTGGAAGCTGCCATCCGCGTGGTCATCTCAGTGTCCGCAGCTACTCCAGCCCCACAGCAGCTAAGGGAAAAAGGGATTATGGATGTGGACAGGAACTTGCAGGGACATAATTAGGCGTGAGCGACAGTGCAACTTATGTTTGAATATGGGGACTGGCCCGGTAGATACTGACTAGATTTTGGGGGCGATAAAGTGGATCTTCTCGCAGCTTTTATCCGCCACAACCGAATCGTTAGTAGCCCGCGTGTCCGCACCCAGGATGACTCCATCCTGCAGAGGTAGAGCCCAGCCTTAATGCCCACCTGATCTTCGCAGTGGCTGCCCTTCTAGCCCTCCAGCCCTATAACCCCGCTTACACGGAACACAAGTCCGGCGATGGTAGTCCCGGTCTTGCGTGCAAGAGGGACCCGAAGTCCCGGAAGGACGTGTTCCAAGGACGCATTCCTGGAAACATTGAGGTGGCTCTCATTTCAGTTATGAATCTAGGGAGGGTCCTTGAATCCGTCCCCGAATCCATGTCTACTTTCCTCATCTCCTGGGTTAAGCCTCTACTTGGTCACCCAACATAGGATAGGGTTCCCCCCACTCCACCAGTAAAACAAGGCACTAGCAGCTCGCGACTTGAATTCCACTTCCCCTTCACCTCTGGCAGTTCTCGAAAGAGAAGCCTCCTCTGTGTTCCACTGCCTGCTTCAGCATCTCCGGGCAGGAAGGCCAACTGAGATGCGGGGGTCTCGATGGGTGGATCAGATTTAAAAAGCAAAGTCAGAGCAGAGGCGTCTGTCGTGGCTTCTGTGGGGCTTTTCGGGTCGCTTCCTACTTTCGCTTTCACCCCCCACTTAGTTCAGAGGCTGCTTATGCTTTGTGCATCTTCTCTTTCACTTTCGCCTTTGCTTCTAGTCCCAGGTGGCTTGAGCCTGAGCCAGGCCTTCCACAGTGCGCCTTAGTCCCTCTGTCTCCATCTCATCTGACACCCCCGAGCACTGTAAGCACATGCGTATATTCAGGAAAAATACGCACACAGCCAACTCCTTAAAAATAAGTAGAAATCAAGCCTTTTGAGGCTTAACTATGTGTATGAGTGAATGTGGCATGTGCATGCCAGGGGCCCACTGAGATTGGAAGAGGGCATCAGATTCCCTGGAACTGAAGTTACAGATGGTTGTGAGTCACCATATGGGCATTGGGAACAAAACCTAGGTCCTCTCCAAGTGCAAGAAATGTTCTTAACTTCTGAGCTCTCAATCTCTCTAAAGTCCCAAATGAAACCTTCTTTAGATGAACGGTCATTCCTTCAGATCCTAAACTTTTTTTCAGCGTAGCTCAGTGTAGCCCTGTCTGTCTTGGAACAAGCTTGGTAGACAAGGTTAGCCTGGATGAAGAGATTAAAGGCATGTGTACCACCACCTGGCTCTAAACTTTTAAATTTTGTATGACTTATTTATATGTGTATTGGTGTTTTGCCTGTATGTCTGTGAGGGTGTCAGATCCCCTAAAGCTGGAGTTGCATACACTTTTGAGCGGCCATGTGGGTGCTGGTACTTGAACCATGGTCCTCTGGAAAAACAGCTTCTTTCAATGGATGCTGAGCTATCTCTCAGGCCCCTTTCATCTTTAGTGCTGAATCCAAGCTCTTACATTAACAATCCCAGCCCCAGCTGCCATATTTCAAATTCTATTTGTTTGTGTTTTTGAGACAGGGTCTCAGTGGTCCTGTCTGTCCTGGAACTATGTAGATCAGAGTAGCCTACACAGAGATCTGCCTGTCTCTGTCTCCCAAGTGCTGAGCTAAAGGCGTGCACCACCATACTCTATTTTTAAATTTCTGTATCCAACCAGAACTCAGAAGTTGGTTTCAAATCATATTTCTGTGTTCCCATTCCAACAGCTATACCCAGACCTGAATATTGGCACAGGTCCTGAGAAGGAAGGCACAGAGCAAGCTTCTTAGCAGCTCAACCAGGACAATGAAAATCTATTTACACATCTCACCCTGTCAGTCCAGTCAGAGACCTTACCAGAGCCCATTGTACCTCATGCTCCCCCAAGAGCTGGGTCAGATGATGCATGAAATCAGGCAGGTGAGGCCGCCTTCCCCTTACCCAGAACACACTGCACTTATTCATAACAGCTAAGTCTTTATTCCTTGGTGGGGGGACCTAGGCTGGCGGTTGGGGACTTAGGAGTGCCATGGCGGTAGGCACCCAGTAGGATAGCATTAATATGCTCCAGTGTCTTATTGCTGAAGACCATGTTGAGATGATCTGTCCCATTCATGGGCAGCAAGTGTACAGCCTGTGACTGGCGGCCCTGCCACTGGCCACAGAGCTCAGTGCTACGTGTGGCTACAGTGTCGTCCCCATCTTCATAGAGTGCAGCCACCGGGTCTTTGTAGGGAAAGTTGTGGTCATAGATGTAGGTGTGGGCTGTGGGCATGCCTACACCGTATAGACAATATACTTCTACACCAGGCGCTGGGAGGCCTGCTAGTAGGTCACGAGACTGTAGAAACATGTGCCAGCCTTCTTCAAAATGAAGATCTGCAAAAAAACGCTCGAAGTCTTGGCCTGTGTAGTTGAAGTTTGGTGTGGAAATGAACACGTGGTCTTCAGGCCACACGTGGTGAGCTGGAAACATCCAGGGGGAAGTTGTGGTTATGCGCTGTTCTTCTCTCAGCTTTATGTTGGACATGATCGGGATGCCCTGGTTGTCACCTGTAGGACAGGGTGGGACAAGGTGGGACCAGGAGCCAGGCCGGGTCCACAGTTTACCTCAGTGATGCACTCAACTTTGTTTCTGCCCCATCCTGACCTTTATTCCAAGACACAGACCAGAGCAGGCCTGGTGTTAAGTGCTCAATATGCTTATTTAAAGAGGGTATGTTGGTAAGACAGAGCTATAGGGCCTCAAACAGAGTGTATGGGAAGAGGGCAGTTGAAGAGAATAAGGGATGTGTGTGTGTGTGTGTGTGTGTGTGTGTGTGTGTGTGTATGTGTATGTATGTGTGTCTGTGGTGTGTGTGTATATGTATGTATGCATGTGTGTGTATGAATATGTGTATGTGTGTGGTGTGTCTGTGGCGGGTGTGTATCTGTGGCATGTATGTGTATGTATGTCTGTGTGTCTGTATATGTATGCATGTGTGTATATGAATATGTGTCTGTGGCGGGTATGTGTATGTGTGTCTGTGTAGATGTCTGTGTCTGAATATGCATGTGTGTGTGTATGTATGTATGTCTGTGTATGTGTGTGTGTGTGTGTGTGCGTGTGTCTGTGTGTATGTTAGCTATTCTTCCTTAGGCCCTCTGCCTATGCTACACAGTGGTCACAGGATTGCATTTTTGGAGGTGTAGATGGTATCTGTTTTACATTCACTCACACACTCTGGTGGATCACTCGCCAGACTATAAACTTCACAGTGGAGGCTAAGCTTTGCTGCGCCCAGTATACAGTGGTGTTCAATGAGTGGTAGTTGTATTACTGCTGGGTTCCTGGGGCTACCGCTTTAAAAAGGAGCAAGGGGGATGCTCCTAGGTTTGGCCCTGCTGCGGCAGATATTCCTGGACACAGGGGCTCCGGGAAGTAAAATGTAGCTAAAAGCCATAGTGTACGGGACTTGGGGCTGACAGATGGTAGGGACTGGCTTCCTCTATCAGCACTCAAGGACTCTGGAAGATGTCCTAATGGTGCTGCTCTAAGGAGCTAATGGCATGCCCCACAGACAATATCCCCTGGGCAACACTGAACAGAGCTGGAAGTGACAGCTAGCTCTGTGATCTGCTTCATTCCCCCCTTACCCCGACACCAGATGACAAGTGATCAAGAGGCTCCTCACCTGAGGCCAGGATCCGCATGGGCTTGATGGAACCGCCCCATGGGGCCCCAAGAGAGATGAAGCCATCAATGAAGTGGTCCTTCCAGGACTGTGGCTGACGCAGTAAGAAATGGAGCACATGTAGGCAGCCAAGGCTGTGTCCAATAAGGAAAACAGGCTTCCCGTAAGCAGCATACATCTCCTCTACCAGTCCTGCCAGCTTCTGGTAGTATTCATCCTGCTGGCCTGAGGATGGGTCGATAGGTCAGGGTAGTTAGGGTCTGGGAACACTTGTCATGACCCCAGCCCATCACCTGCAAACACTTACGGGGTGCCAGACGCCAGTCATAGGGTGCAGCCCGCACTGTCTCATCCCGCACATACCCATTGTTAACCAGATTCTGCACCAGTGTGTGCAGGTAGCCTGTGGGGAGAAAAAAAAAAAGGGGACTCTGTCTATTATACCCGCAGGCCAGTCCGAAGGCCAAAAAGAGCCCCTGTCTCTCCTGGGTACACGCACCTGCTAGCTTGTTGTCATCCAAGTATTCAACAGAGTAGGTCTTGCCAAAGCCAGGGACACGGATCTGTACACCAGGGGCATTGGACATGTGCCCAGAGCTTCGGTTGTAGACAACCCTGGGGACAGTGGGACATTTAGCAGCCAGCAGCCAAGGGTCAACATGTAGGGGCTGGGTAGACCACATGGGACATACCTGGTGTTATCAATCCAGCAGTCCACCCCGAGGGGTAGAAACATGTTGAAATCCAGCCAGATGGTAAAAAAGTCCTCTGTCTTTCGGTAGCACAGCCAGTTTACCACATTTGGTTTATCCAGCTTGGCTTCTAGCCGGTTCCCCATGCAGCCAGGCACTGTGGACACCAGCTTTCGTTCCGAACTTCTTGGTTTCCCTCCACCATCCCCCGCCCCCCCCCCAACCCTACCACCAAAAACGTCCCACCCCTGCATCTCGTACACCTTCCAGGTTCTAATGACACGTATCTTCTCTCCATCTCGATTCTTACTGTCTCACTGGTACCACAGGCTCCGAGCTCCCTTCAAGCAGGGAAGGTTCCGGGAACCAAGGCCACTGACCCCTGCCCTCACAAAACAAACATCCAGCCTGGCTTTCCATTATTGCCAAAGTCCAAGGGGAGAACAAATAGGTAAGGGGGAGACAGGGGCTGGGCCGTAGACAAGGGGCAGGCCTACAGACCTCGCTTGCTATCCTGCCCTGGGATGGCTGGGTATCCTGGTTTTGGTAAGACAGAGGACAAGGAAGTAGTGAGGCTTAACCCAGTATCCAATGTATCTGGAGCTGGTCATAGCTTGTGGTGCCCTGGCCAAGGCCTCAGGTAAATCTCATCCCATTCGCCCACCACCACCCACCCCAACCCCAAACCTCTGGGGGAGACAACTTGGAAACAGAACAGTGTGAAGGAAAAAGAAGCGATGTCTCTGGAGAACGAGCCTTTGGTCCTTCCCCACATCAAGTCAGGCATGAGGCTCATGGTGGGTCAAGAGAACCTTGACAGTATCTGCTGCTGTCTGGCTTAGGACCCAGGTTCCCCAGGGTCTCGATTGATGTATCAGGGGCCTAGTGGGGGCTTACCGAGGATGACAGGCCGTGTGTGGTTACTGAGTTCAGCCTTGGGCGTGGTGTGCGGGGGGAAGAGCACATTGAGGAGCCAGAAGGAGGTGGCAGGAGGGAGCAGTAGCCCCAACAGCAACAGCACCCACTGCCAAGGGGAGCCAGGCAGCCCCATTACAGCCCAGTGCCTACTGCCAGATGAGGCAGTCCTGCGCTGGCCTTATCTGGACTAGGGATGGGAGGGGCCCCAGGGTCAGTGGGAGGGACAGAACCACCAATGGGGGTGGCCAGGAAGGGGCATAGCCTTTGGGATCTGGCTCTGGACTTGGGTTCAGTTCCGTCTTTCTTCCCTTGGCGCCAGGGGAAAAAGCTGGGGCAGCAGGAGGCCCAGAAGTACACAATGTTTTATTGAAAAAAGTCAGGCTCAGCTTGGCCAGCTCCATTCCACTTGGCTTGATGCTGCCCACAGCAGCCTGAGCCAGATCTTCCTGCAGACAGGCCCAGCTCGGCTCCCCCTTTTATTGTCTCCCCCCTTTCTGAAATGATGACATCCACACAATAAATATACAATAAATAGCACTTGTGAGCCAGTCTGGGACTT